>NC_143020.1:24092598-24392598 GCF_055824585.1 Amblyomma mixtum | reverse complement strand
TGTTCCACGGGCTGGAACGGAAGATAAAATAAGGCGCTGACTAACAAGGACATTTTATTAGACAGCATACCTTAATGCACCCTTTCAGTGACATCGTCAGTAAGGTATGCGGACCTTTTGCCGTGCAGAGCGAGAATAGATTATTGATATGGTCAGTTTTATTGTTATGCGGTGTGTCGGCTTAATTTTCTGGCGATTTTATCAACATCCGAAGTTCTGTTTTTAAAGAATACAGCGCGCAAAAGACAGGACCGAGAATAGAACCAACGCACACACACACACAGCGCGCTTTCATATTCTCGGTCCTGTCTTTCACGCACGCATACAGCGCACAGACACACGCGCGCACACACACAGCATCTCTCCTATTCTCTCTCTTGTACTTCGTGTACTATTTTCGCTACAACCATGTACCAACTGTTCCGGAGACTTTCCGTAATGAGGTTCCGATTTGAACTGGGATGGACATCTCCACATAAGCACAATGCGGTTAGGAGGTTATCCTTCCAGGCCTAACCGACCCAGACACAACTGCTGCATAGCGAAACATTATGGCAAGAACGGTGGAAAGAATTCTTCAGCTCAGTAACCCGAGTGAGACCTGTATTCAACCCCCCCCCCCCCCCCCCCCCCTGCATATCCACACACTATTGATTTCACTTCGGTGTCAGTCAATTGCGCTGGCTATTGCTCCGTGATGATTTCTGTGATGATTCTGTGGTGGCATCCATGTCTTGTCTTGTATTTTCCTTCGCGCCGTATGTTCTACACAAGGCACGGGCTCAGGCTTCTTTGCGGCTTTTATGTCCATTTCAGTTCAATGTAATTTTTTATTATCATTTCTTCACCCCAATACATAACATCACTGTCTGGATCCTTAGCCAAAGGCTAGTTATAGATCCATGCAATAAAAGCAAAGACATTATTGAGAACAAATCTTTCCACTGGCTGCCAAATAATACACATTAAATGGTGGAAAAATGCAAAGCGTAGAAGCAAGTTCGTTCAAATTACAGAAATACAGAATGGGAAAAATAGAAGAGTGTGCAAGGGCTGATGACAGAAAACAAAGATAGGAGAGCAAGAGCTGCATTTTTTATGCAAAATAAACGAAGTTGCTTTAGAAGTAATTATTCGATGATAAATAGGAATAGCAAACCCAACATCGACACACAGAGAAAAATAAGACAAGCACTAAGCGATTTACGTTGTAAATCAGGTGATTATTTTGTGACAGAATAAATGTCTTCAGTGAAATAGAAGGATTAGACGTTGCTAAGACTGCACAAGAGATTTTATTCCAAATTTTTCCCCCTTAATACTCGAAGCGGCGCTGGCCATAATCGTTGCGAGATGTAGGGATCAGAAATCTTCCCTGTGCTGCTGAACGGCTGCTAATTGGGGCTCTATGGAATGTGTTCAAACGAAAGGGGCGACTTCGTACAGGACTCCTAGTACGAGTAGTGCAACGCCAAAATCTCGAAGCTGCAATGCCGCCATTTTTTGGCGGCTACAAAACAAAGGGCGAGTAAGCGTATTCATTGTTGTGCAAGTCATTATCCTGAATGCCAGAGTCGGCAGGCGTAAAACAGGTTCATGTAACTGATGTAAATGACCCGCCATGGCTCTATACAGTAAGTTAATTGAGACTGGAAGAATATAAAGGATATTTTTTTTAGTGTGTGTATTTCGAAATGTCGCCGCGCTTTAGCCAGAACGAAACAGGCATAAGAAACTTTGCTGCGCAATTTTAGTATGCGTTGTTGAGTGCGTGTGTTTCGGGATGGCGGCTACCAAGTAGGAAGCTCCGATGTGTCTCTTTACTTCAGCCGTTTCCCGGACTTCATGACATGCATGGTCGTACCAGCGTGTTCTGAGCATGGTTCATTCTGTGGTTGTGTGCGTGAGTCTGAGTTTCTGAGCTGTCCTATTTACCTCTCTTGGTTCTTCGTAGCTGCTGCTGACTGCTACTGCCGCCCATTTCCCGTTGGAAGTGCATGGAAATCGGCAGCTTTAGAGACTTCTTGTATGGTTTTCTAACGATCGAGTCTATTTCTTCACGTTTGTTGAGTAGCATTTGCTGGTATGGGAGGTTTGAATGAGGGCTCAGAGAATTCCCTCTCTAAAAAAGAAGTTCGTCCACTCCACTACACAACGATTCTCGTTGCTTACATATCAATGGAATGTAAGCATATTATTTTGTGGCCTCTATTCCGTATCGGTACCCGCTGCTAACGTGTCGTAGTACTGGAACCGATTAAAGAGCAAAGAGTACCTTGAACACAGTCGCCAGCGGTTATGTCCTAGTTTCAAAGCCGCCATTATTACGGCCATCTGTTGTGCAGGGCACCTGCAGCACATTGTAAACAAACAAATAAATAAATAAATACATAAATAAATAAAATTGAGAGTGTGGTTGGCAATTTATCAAAAGAATATTAAACCAGGGCGCCTTTCATGCATGACAAGGCAAAGGCGGTAGGGAACACTAATTATTTAAGGTAGTGCAGTATCGATTTTACTGGTCCGGTTACTGTACAGCAGGGCCGCTTTGAACGAGATATTGTTAACGCTATAAGCGCGCGGTGTCTGACGTGTTATACCAAAACATGTTTACTTACTGCCTTCACAGAACATCATTTCTTGGCCAAGTCGACAGTTGGACGAAATCTCGTCTGGTCGGGGACAATCATACCAGAACTTAAAAATTGACTCCGACCAAAAGGAAAAACAAAAACCAAGTACCAATGTTTCAGCTCCGGTTCGGAATCCAAAACGATATTTATTGTTTGCGATTTTTTCTTTTCTTCGGAGTCCATTTTTAAGTTCAAAATCGCTTCTTGATTTGCATTGACTACTTTGCCAGTAAGGCTCTACAGGAAGTTTTATTACAAGGGTTTTGGTTTATGGCTTATGAAGATTAACGCCCCACAGCGACTCAGGCTACGAGGGACGCCGCAGCGCAAGGGCCCCCAACAATTTAGACCACCTGAGATCACTAACGTGCATTGACATCACACAGTACGCGGAACTCTAGCATTTATCCACCACTGAAATGCAACCGCCAGGGCCTGAATTGGACCAGCGTCTTTCGGGTCAGCAGGAAAGCACCATAAGTACTTTTGGAGGGAGGTTTATAAACAAGGGTCATGCAAAGACTATGAGTTCACAAAAGAACACAGTAATACATCACAATCACAATCAATTTGACCAAACGCTTTTAGCCTGCACAGCCGGATGAGTGCCGCGCGGCACTAACATTCAAAATCAGCGCGGAATTATCGAATCTTGGGCAGCTCCCATTAATTTTCTAAGGCCGTCAGAAATCGTTGTGTCAACGCAGGAAGAATTGTATACATCCAACGTTGCAGCGATCACGAACATTAGGCCATCATAGTCACCAAGTTTGAGCAGAATCTATCGGGACACAAGTATTTTTTTTTTTAATTTGAAGTTCAACACAACCCTGCTGAGTGACGCGGCGGGCGCCAATGGCGGCCATCAGGTGGCGCTAGTTGCTTAATGTAGACGAAAGCTTCATTATCATCACCATCGCCATCATCAGCCTGACTACGCCCACTGCAGGACAAAGGCCTCTTAAAAATCTTTATAATTAACCCTATCCCGTGCCAGCTACGGCTACCCTATTTCCTGAAACTTCTTAATCTCATCCGCCCAACTAACTTGTCCACCTTGTCCACTTACTTGCCCCAGCTATTGTCCACGAAAGCTTGTAATGAGAAGAAACATCGGCGATTGACCAGGCAGCAACAACTACGAAGATAAAACAGGTTTGGCGTATAGCCACAGCAATTAAATTAAGTTACCTCATTGCATCAGCCTGTTCATTTGGGATATCACTGGGATATACCTCATACCTCATACCTCATACCTTGGGATATACCTCATCAGGCACTAACAAGAAAAGTTGAGAATTCTTGCAAAGAAAACTTGTTCTCTACACGCGAGAAAAAGTTTTCTTTTTTCTCCAAAGTCACCTGCTTCATTGTTTTTTTTTTCATCGAGATTATAGAGCCTATAAAAAACATATATAGGGCATCAAGTTTACTTTTGGCCCATGCAACATGTCTAACTCTGCAATTTAACGGCTAAAATAGCATGAACAGGAGAGGAACTGTCACTACCCGAGCTTTTGAGATTAGAAGTATTGGTTGGGCAGCAAGCCCTACGTGTTATCAGTAGTGAACCAGTGGACCAGCTTATATCTGACAAAAAGCGTACTTTTCGGAGCTGTTCCTGACGCCATTAAAAAAAAAACTGGTATTGAGTTTTTTATACCTGGAACTTTTAAATACGCGCGAAAGTGTATAATTTCCCGCTACAAAAAAAAATTAGTCCATGGATAGATAGTGAATAAAATTCGTTTCGTAAGGAGGTTCAATGCTTTCCTGTGAACAAGTATAAAGCGCAGTGAAAAATAAGAACACGAAAATGGGCTTTGAAATGGACTTAACATTATTCACAGTTCTAATTCCGTATACACAACCTGACACTGTGTCTCACTGACTGCTTACTTGCACGAAAACACCGCAATGCGGTCAACAGTAATCGATTAAGACGTTTGCGTTAATTCTTTTTGTCGCAGTTCCAAAACCTGGCTTTCAGTGTTTGAAAACGATGATAAGGAAAGCACAAAGTATTGCTTAGGAAGTCGCAAGAAGATTTTGTTATTGAAATGTATTCTTTCTTCCAGATTTATTATAATACAAGGAAAGAATTAACCAGCTCCAACATGGGGTGCCATCCCCTGAAACCAAGCCTAAATAAAAAGAAGCCAGTAGACAGGTAAATTGGCTCACAGCGAAAATAATTGTTTAGCAGCAGTGACAATGAAAATGTTTATTCTACGACAGAACACACGCGCACTCGCACACATACAAGATGACATCAAAGGAAGTGTTGTTATGAAATAGCTTGTTACTTGGTAAAAGCAGTCGAAAAACTTCAATTCATGTAATGACTCGAGAATGCGATGAAGATTCCTTTCTTTCCACTTCTGATGTTGCTTGTGGACTAAGAAAAAGATGCTGTGCATAAGATACTGTGCATAAGGTACTGTATGCAAGCTACTGTGCGCAAGGTACTGTGCGTAAGGTACTGTGCGTAAGGATTTGTGCATAAGAATTCATAAGATACTGAGGAATGCATTCAAATATGCCGTCTTCAAAGCGAAAAGCATAAAACAAAAACAGTGACCTATACATTTCAGTACCCCGGGAACATCAATTTCAGGCTCTTAGAATACAAAGTGCAACACAATAGTAATGTCTGAGCTATACAGAACAGCATATACTGGGCAGCAGGCTTGCTTATCGCCACTGCAGCGTGAAAAATGATTGTACTGGGCTGTCAAGGCTTATGTTTCGATTGTTATGCTAAGCTATATTGCACAGTCACGCCTCTTCTCTCTTGCGTTGTCATCACTTCGTCCGTCTTCTGTGTTTGATCTAACGTTTACTTCAGCTTAGAGATTATCTGCCACGCTGTTGAAAGAAACGCTGCACACAACACTGGCATCGCAGGTGTTGACACGAAAGCCACTCCAGTGCCAGTGTAGGTGCGGTTTGACCCAATGTCGGGACCTGGTTCCACCGGCTCTGCAAAAGGAAAGTGCGAATACGCCACTCTTAGTAATTACTTGCGGTGTTCACTAAAAACGCAGCATAAAATCAAAGGCATTGCTGTAGCGAACACTAATGCATATACAGGGCGTGTCACATAACTTGAACTGTGAATTTAACAAAAAGTGAAACACCGCAACTGTGTGAAGTACAGAATACATTGCCTCCAGTTGTGCGGCGCTCCACAGGATACTTTTTGAATCCAGCGTAATAATTTATTAGCTAAGATTATATGCCAAATTTTAATTTTAGGTTTACGGCCGAACAGGAGGAGGGCGAAGAGGAAAGGCGAGGAGGGTAATCAGTAGATGAAACCAGTTTTCTACCCTGCACTGGTGGAAAGGTATGAACGGATTTAAAGCTGAGGAAGGAAACGGAGAGATGAGAAAAAAGCAGAAGGCGAAAAGTCTTCTTCGTTTCATGAAGTAAAAGAATAACCGAAGTAGTTTTTGGCAGCAACGTATCTCCTACGTGGTTCCTTTTTGCAGCATTTAAAAAAAAAGCACACAAAATACGAAATAAACGCGTGATGGCACTCTTGCGCTATCGGACTGTGGCCGCGTCAACCGCGTGAAGTGAGCAGCTGATGCGGTTGTCTTGAAACCATGTCCGCACGTTAGTGCGCAACATGCAAACTGCGCACCATGCTCTGCGATAAGTGAGCGGCAGACTCTGAAAGCCAATTCAGACGGAGCTTCTATTGCGCTGTCGACCAGATATTTAACCAGTTAACGAAGTCCCTCAGTGGTCAAGCGGCAGAGCGCCCGGCTAACGACTCAAGGGGTAGTGGTTCAAGTTCCGGCTCTACCTACTTATTGGTGGTGGAATGTCGTCAGGACACCGTAGACCAATAAGGAATTGTGTCGTGAAGTCAGCACCATTGTACTCTGTGATCGTTGTGGGGTGTTTGAATTAGCCGCGCGAGGTCATGTTGTAGTGACATCACGACCTTCTCAACCCATCCCGATTTTCACGACACAACGCCACCTTCTACAACGCTGGGTTGAGTGCGGAACGGGACCCTTAACGTCATTGCCTTGAAACCTGAAATAGGTTAGAAACCGGGAAAGTGTGGCTGTCTGCGAAAAGATGACAAAAGCAGGTGTGAGACAGTGCCTTGTCCGCAGTTCCTTGCCTGCAGTAGAAGCGGACGACAGCGACTTCACCAGGACTGAAATAAACTCTAGACTGCTCGCAGGTAGAAAACCCAAACAACGCTGGGGGACTCTGCATAATGCAGAAAATTATGCTTAATCGGAATCACGAACAATGATAAAACAAAAAAAAAGTCAGCTCCGTATCCAAACAACGGAAAGCCCTACAGCCATAGTGGGCTGGCCATTTGCTCTCCGCCATCAAGAATTACCGCGCAGTTAGACTGAGACGAGGCAAAAAGCAGAAAAAAGCAACGGAGTCAGACGCTAACCACGCCTGGCAATGAATCGTCGCGATGCGTCAAGCTGCCTTTCCTCGAAACGCAGAGTAGTTTTCGCCGGCGCAGACTTAAGCTCGTAGAATCCATCAAGAAAGCACTCATGTCTGTCTTGCTTCCATGCCCGAAACAGCTTTCACGCGTTATTTTATTCTCAGCTCCTGATTACCATCGGTGCCGCACCATCCATGGCCAAAACTCGCCCTTCATGAAAGGAAAGGTAAAGAGGGACCCTTTCGCGGGAATTTTTCACGCACGCGCCCGCCTGCGCGCACGTGTGTGCATAATACACGAAGAAAATTGTGTGCCGCCCGTTTCAGGAGAAGTACGACGCCGAGGTGTCACCGTCTAGGTCCGTCTCCTTGCCTTGTGCTGAACACGCTTCTGTAGACCTCCACCTCGCTTTCCAGGCCTCCGCTGGAAAGCCACAGGCAGTTACCCCCGAGGGCAAACGTTTTTAAGCAGCTTTCTCTGAGCATTGCATTAGTACTTTACACGTGCTCGGAGCGGTCCACAGAAACCTGTATTTATGTATTCTGGTAGTAACCGCCGCACCCCCACCCCTTTTCTCTCTCATTTGCACTCTCTACTCCCTGCATTTAAGCCCAGAAAATGTAAGGTTTATTAATGAATGTTAGCCAGAAGGGCACGCTACCTACTGCGCATCAAAGTTTGTCGCCAGTGAGTCGAAATCTTTTTGTATCACGTCTAGGAAGCTGCGAAGAAAGAACTGCGCGAACGAGACGCGGACGACGAGAAAGCAAAGACGTGCACCGACTTCGCCGCCCGTGTCTCAATTTCGCAGTTCTTTTTCCGCATGTATAACGAACCGACTAGCCCGACGAGTTCTATTCTCGGTTAATTCTAAATTATGAACCTTCAAGGTGAGAAGCTCGGCACGCCGTGTTTTCAGCCAGATTTAACAACAAGGTAAATGAAGCCTGCAGGAAGGCGAACCCTATGCCTAACTCGGAACATTTCCTTTTCTCTTGCCTCCTCACACATCATCTCTCTCCCAACATGCTGGGATTGAGTTGTCCCGCAATAACAGACAGACGAATTACCATTGGCGACCCCAGCGCAGGATAGATACCCTTCAAGCTCAACGCTACGTGGTAATAAAATTGTTCGTCTCTCCCTTATAACAATGGCTGCAAAAGCTGACGCCCTCGGCATACTTACGTAAAATCAGACGTTTCCATGGCTAAGAACGTATGTGTTCTGGCTGTCACTATGTGACGTATGCACGCCGCTGCCTTTATTACAGGGTATGCATTATATATATGTCTCGAGAAATGCTACTTCTCCTGTGTCACACCCTCAACATAGTCCGCTTTTTTTAACAGTACAGCCTTCCTACAGCCCGCCTCTCAACCCCCCGCATTGGTCTCTAAGAATTGGTGTTGAATGAATGAATGAATGAATGAATGAATGAATGAATGAATGAATGAATGAATGAATGAATGAATGAATGAATGAATGAATGAATGAATGAATGAATTAGCGAAGGGGTTGCGTGGAAGGGTTCCGCGCAGAAAGTGTAGACATTTAACTTGAGGTGGCGATACGAATGGCCGATTGCTCCGATTAAAATCACTACTAAAGCGTATCCCTCGTGCTGTACACTTACCACCCTGCGTTGTGACCAATATCGACTTCGTGGTGGCCAGTTCTTGTCCGTCGAGTAGGTTCGCGAACGTGACGGTGCAGTTGTATTCCGTCAACGGCTGGAGTCCCTTCAGCGTGATGGTAGATGACTTCCCACCGTGGTCGTCGCAGGTGAAGTTTTTCTCAGTGTCGGGACCCCGTAGCGTGCCATAGCACCGATCAAGAGCGCCGTTCGTGACCTGTGGCACGAACGCTACGACTTCCACAGACCAGGCGCCAGTGGCAACGCCCCATAGCTCGAAGTCTCCTGGTGCTAAGCAAGAAAACCAAACAGAAAACAAATTAAGGTTACATTATACGCAGTTCCTGGTTGCCACGTTTTTGTAAGCTCGTTTGCTTTACCTGCTTGCTAAACGCCATCCGGAGCGAAAGCCTTCGTCAGCCACTGTAGCCTTTCGCTCCGGCTTTTTGTAACAGAAAGGAACAGATAGAAAGAAAGAAAGAAAGAAAGAGAGAGAGAGATAAAGGAAGAAAGAAGGAAAGGAAGAAAGAAGGAAAGAAATAGAGGAAGAAAGATAGAAAGAAAGAAGGAAAGAAAGAAAGAAAGGAATAGAGAAGGAAAGAAAGAAAGAAAGAAAGAAAGGAAGAAAGAAGGAAAGAAAGAAGGAAAGAAAGAAGGAAAGAAAGAAGGAAAGAAAGAAAGAAAGAAAGAAGGAAAGAGAGAAAGAAAGAAAGAAAGAAAGAAAGAAAGAAAGAAAGAAAGAAAGAAAGAAAGAAAGAAAGAAAGAAAGAAAGAAAGAAAGAAAGAAAGAAAGAAAGAAAGAAAGAAAGAAAGAAAGAAGGAAAGAAAGAAAGAAAGAAAGAAAGAAAGGTAAAGAGCCGAAGGGGTTGGCTTCTAAGCTATGTAGGGAGGCTCTTCCTGCTGCCGTGGAAGTCTTAGCTTTACGATAAGAGAGAAAGAGAGTTGCACTCACATTCACCGGAAATTGAACGTGGATGAAGCTATACGGCGTAGCCTAGGAGCAAAAGCCTTCGGATTTAAATTCTTGACAGAGGCTGTTCGTGACTCGAACGATTGGCCGTCTTGAATTCTGTGCACCCAACACTACAGCCAGCCCGGAAACCAAATTTGAAATACACACTATTGTAACTAACAACCCCTATGATGTGTGCTTATTATTCTGCCCCACTGTGGGATAACAAGCAATATGAAGGCGTACAAGCTCAACAAACTGGGCTTTAAGAAGCACTAACTCCGAACAGTACTTAACTGCGAAAGTCATAAACGTATGCATATGTGTCGCAGATGTCAGCTGAAGGGATTCAAGCTGGACGATGCTTTTCCGCGAAGCAAGTGCTCGGTTAGCCTAAACTCATGAACGAGATAGCCTTAATCTGAATGTGCCATGAGCGCCGCGTGCACACATGACGTGCAAAATGCGCATATTTTCCTATACGTTCGAGAAACGTGACATGTATTGCGCATTTCTGGAGTCGACACACATGGTCTGTCTGCTGAACGGTCAATCCCAAGTTATGCTGATTTACACCACTTTAGACTTAACGCATTTAAGCGTCCCGTCATGCCATAACAAAGTTTTATGTTCTCGTAAACTCATTTTATCCATACCCAACAATTCGGGACAGAATTTTTTTTTCAACTGGGAAGAGTTTATGAACGCAAATTTTTGATGCACTGTAAGCTTTCACAACAGCAACCAATTTATCCGCAGATCTCGCGTCGACAGGTTTGCATATTGTTTGGCTATTAACGTCTTGGTCGTAGTCAAAAGTGGTACTCATTGGTTTCGTATGGCAGACTTAACAGCTCCACGCGAGCGATGGCAAAACTTTAAAAGAAAGGCTTTGCAACTCGTCGGAAGATCTAACCATCGCCGAAAATGCTTCCTTACAATTTTTTAACATTCAAAATTTTTGTCCAAAAACGTTGGACACGAGTAGGTCCTAGGTTCAAGTAGTTTTGCATCTCCGCAATATTACTGCAAATAGGAAGAGACTTACCAGCTGGGGCATCACCCTGCAAAAGAAACAAAATGGAAGGAGTAAATATTTCTCCGTAGTGCACTTGGAAGAAAAATGTGGTCCGGTTCATATACCTCGTTATTTCTTTAACATTTACAGATTATTATTTCATTACCAGCGAGAAAAAAGTTCATTCGGTGTATGCAGGGAGGATATAATGTGCGGGATAGAGGTCAATAATCAGACGAACATTGAAATGAGCTTAATTAACCGACTTTTCTATTTTTGATGTTAGGTGGCAAAATTACTGAACGTCCAAGGCGAGCCCGCTTTTTAAATTTTCTTAATAGCCAATTTGGTCCGAAAGTTGCACCGTCAGAAATATGCATTTAAAGCTGCTAGCAAATGCGTATAAAGCAAATATATATAGACTAAGGGCTCCACAATCTGTGGATCTCCCTGTATCTTTTGCTCATAATAAAATATTCTCTCTCTCTCTCTCTCTCTCTCACTACGCTCGAGGAAGCTTGTTTGCGCACATTGGTCTCGCATGTGGATTATAAACTGTGCTACCATGGCATAAAAATTGCCTTCCTGCAGGCATTCTGGTAAGAACCTTCTGAACAGCTTCGCAACAATATATTGTTTCACAAGCACAGAAGGTGATCGTGACCCATAGCTTTTGATATGCTCAGTGCGCTCCCTTTTCATCTATACGTTCTCTAGGTCTTCGTTACTTGAGTCTTGCGAAAAAAAATGCAAATGCGCGCGGTGGTACCCAAGTAATGTAATGTTCGAGGCCTGAGTTGAATGCAGCTAAATTCTGTCTGTGGTCCTCAGCTTGTTGCGCATAATCGGAACGCGGAGAAATAAAAGCACAAACCAAATGCTAAAGCTCACCTTGCTAGCACCCACAAACAGGGCTACGATGATGATCGCGGTCGCCATCGGCATCCACCTTTGCCTCGCAGTCCCTTGCTTCAACGTGTACATGGCTCAGAAGCGCACTTGCGAGTGACAGACTGACGACGGCACCAGGACGCCTCAACTGCTCCTCGATGTTCAATTCTCCCGACTTCCGGGCGAGCGGCGCTCTGTACGCGTGCCAGCCTCGACCGACCGAGTATAGAGAGCGAGCGAGCGCAGCTGACTTTAGTATCCGCGAAAGCACGTGTCGGTGACTAGTGCATCATGCGTGCGTGATGCGTGCGTGATGCAACACTCACTCCGGGAAGCCCAGCCGGCGCCGACACTGACGCATTCCTTTGCATATCTCGTCGCGGCGCACGCTGGGAGTGAAGCGTTCCGTTAGAAGATAACCTTCGTCCGCAGATACGGTCTTAGGTGAGGTTGTTTGCCTAGGCAGAGTTACAGTCCAGGCACCGTCAGACTACAAAGCTGAGCGGGGGTTTCTGACACATTGGGAATTTCCATGCAATACAGTGAAAAAAAAACAGCATTTTCCCATCCAAACTACTGCGTTGCCGAAAACAATAAATAAACCTAGCAAGTAAAACCTTGGGCTATTGTCTTCAGGTGAGAGCTTTTATTTTCAGCCGTGAGCAGTAAGGACTCACCAGCAGTATTAAAGGTCTGAAGCAAAGCAAGATTATTCCACTTAAACCTACGGACTTTTCGGACTGAAGCGGTGCCGAGATTTCTGAACTACACTTCGGAAAAGAAAATCGTGCGGGTTAATTATGTTTCAGAATACTATAGATGACAGCGTTGTCTATCTGACAGTCTAGTATGGCCAGTCTTATGTCTTAAAAGGACGGTTTATGAATGCACTACCTAGAAGCTATATAACACCTGAAAGTTTAAATATAACGTTACAACCTTAGTGTTCTGCTTTGCATGGTCGGGTGAGAGTTGCACGGTCTCCAAACATAAGACGATTCCTTTAGCACATCTCTTCTTTATGAGAAGTGCCTTGGAATCGGTCTTCACGAAATAGTGTCTGCTAGATGCGTAAAAGCATAGGGGAAGCAAAGAGAATGATCAGCATGCGCTGTTACCGTGATCTAGCAATTTCTCCACCGATTCCCCTCCTCTGTGAGTGCGGAAGCTGCACACCACGTAAGAAAGCCAAGGCATGTTGCCGTTGCCGTTAATAACCTTCCTCTACGCACAACGTTGACGGCCGGCAGTGGCACATAAAAGCGCGGTGCTAACGTCACTAGAGCCGTTAAACTAGGATAGTATGAACCACACGGAAAAACCGGTGTAATAAACCAATTGAAGCTCTCTTCGCGTTTTCATCGTAAGCGCAATGAACAGCTTACGACAGAACAGTTGGGCTGTAATGTTCTGGTTGACGCAGTCAGGTCTCCAAATCACCTCTTCGGCAATCTTCACGGGATTATTGAAGGCCCCCTTCATCTCCTTAAGTTTGAATGTAGTGCATCGCATGAGACAACTAAACTGTTTTTCTGTGTACCTGTTAGCGTCTCCCCCAAGAGGCAAGAAATGTTTAATCAAGTTGCCGGAAACCAAGCGACTTGTGAATAAGCCTATCAAATGAAAATTATACCGGTGGGAAATGCGAAACAATTTTGGAACTTCAATTCCTGAAGCCTTAGCACTGGTATTAAGTACTAAAACTGACTGGAAGAAATAATGCAGTTTGATTGCACGGTAGTACAAATCAGGTTATTTACTTGAGAGGCTCACTAAAGGAACGTTTTACATCTCGAATAATGCTTCTGGTTTCGCTTCATTGTCACTTGTCTTCGTGGCGTCATCGCTCAGTGGAAAATACGCACTCGTGATGGTTGCCTGTGAGAGGTTGCAGCTTTGCTTTCAGGAGGTGCAACTGAAATTTCGCGCGCTGGTGGCTACACGCATTCTAGAAGCGGTTAATGTAGACGCGATGATAATAAGACAGCACGCACAAAACAAAGCTCAGCTTGCGACGCACATTAAATAGCTTTCAGCGCGACACAAAACTGATTAAACGAGTGAATTAGCTTCAAGATGTGAGGGGAAGCGCTGATAGAAAGTGAGAGAGTTAGGGCGTGTTAAAAGCAGAGGACTTCAGAGGGAGTCGAAATTCTTTCATGGCCAGCAAAAAGTGATTCGCGTTTAAAGTAGTTTAGCCGAGTAGGCGTGCGAAAGCATGTGTTTAGCCTGGTTGTCTCATGGTTTCTGTGCTGAGTGGAAGGCACGTCGGGCGACGATGTTAAACTCATGTTAAGTTCTCGTCGAGGTTAAGCTGCTACGCTCTGTTCGTGCAGCAGGTGGAAGTTCATGCAGACGGCGATGTGCAATGCACAGCGCGAAAGTGTGTTGCAGTTTCACACGAGGCGCAACCGGCTGCGACGATAGCATACATACCCAACAATTCTGGACCAAAGCATTTTTAAGCGGGAAACCGTCTGCGAACTCACTTTTTTCATATAATGTAACATCTCTCTATAACAATCAAAATATCCGGAGATCACCCGACGGCATTCTTGCATTTTTTTTTTCTATTGACGTTTTTGTTCTCGTTAAGAGTGTTCCCCATGGGTTTTCTAAAGCAGACTTAACTGTTCGAAGCGATTAACGCAAACACTTTAAAAGAAAAATTTTGCTACATATCGGAAAAATGAATCTCACCTTCAATATTTTCATAGCAGTATCTCACAAGTTTCCAATTTTCAAAATTTTTTAAGCCGATGTTGGACATGTTGATCTCGTGCAGTGGTCAGCCAAGATGATCTGTTCCCTCCGCCGCTGGTTCGAGACCTAGCCGCGGCCATATCTATATTATTTGCGCCCCCTCAAGGTCAGGGATTCCACAAGATGATCGGTAAGGTTTGTGCTCATCAAGTAGTGTTTTCACACTAAAAATCATGTCCTCGCTGTAAGGGAAAAGTGACGCACTCGTCACTTTCACCTTGGTGTTTAATTCTATTTTTGTCGCAAAAGTAACACTCCGACAGCCAAAGCAAGACCTCGGCTGGCAGCCGTAGCTACGCTGACCTTGTTTGAATTGGTCGAAATAATCGTGACGTCACAGTGCGCGAATTTCAAACAAGGCCAATTATACTTTGGCTAGTAACTATGCAACCAATTAAAGGGATCGTATAATGATGCTCCAAGTAAGCGGGAGTCAGTTTAGTTAATTGCTTAATTAACCAATTAGCCTAATTAACCTACCTAGTAAGACCAGATAAATAAATAAAACCGAGTAGAAAATTGGTGAAGTTGGAGATTCGAACCAGGGTATCCGGAGTGCGAGACGAGCACGCTGACCACTCCGCCATGCCAGCTCAATGGTTTCGAATGAACAAAGGCGCGTCTAGTGAATACGGTGTCTTCGTTCACTCCCATCTTCCTCCCATCCCTTACGGCGAGGTTTAGGTGTCCAGCGAACCATGCGAGACTGATACATTTCCTTTCCTCAAAAACCAATTTACCGACGAGCAAGGCGTACAGCCAAACGGGCGATGGTGTTCTGTGGACTCCCTGGCAGCGTTGCAAGACGCTGTCGCGTTCCGCTATTAGAGGGGAAGCTTTACATCTTACCACACATCAGTGACACCAGCAGCAACACCGCGCTTAAGGCTTCCGCCTCACCGCACTTTAGGTGAACGAAGTGCCCCCCCCCCCCATTTTTTTATGTACATCCCAAACTGCTGAAGCAAACGTCTCTTCAGAACCTTGACTCGTTTTTCCTTCGTCTTGCCTGACCATGTTCAAGCTAATGTTTTATAATGTCATCATGTTTGATGATCTGCGGGAAAGTATGCCGTGTAATATGTGCTTTACTTGCCGACAATTAGCAACGTTATCAGCGAGACCATGTGCACGCTATAGGCAAGCGGGACCTCGATATCATAAGGCTCGTACGCGCCTCTGTTTGCACCGGCCAGAAGCTGGAGTTTGCTCCTACTTATCGCAGCAGGAATGGATGTCGTTTACAAAAATATGTTCGCTCGCCGACTCAATGCTTCAGGGCACATCTTCTATCTCCAACGGCGTTGTTTTATATTCGGAGTCTAACACAACTGGCCTCAGCAGTCATCCGAAAGCAGCATCCTGAAAAACTAGTCTTAATCTTAGTTACAGCAATTCGTCATGTCGTCTTTGACACTGGGAGAATCCAAATGTGAGTAGCGGATAATTAACAGCGGATAATTAGAACAGCGAGCGATCTAGGCAGAAGCGCAGGAGCCACAAGCCCTAATCGTATTTCACCTGCCTTGCAGGTGTGTAAAAGCCTTCGCGGCCTTTTTTACAAAGCCTAATTTTTGAAAGCTTGGATCGCACGCAGTTCGACATGGGTGACAAAGCACCGTCATCTATCAAAGAGCTCTTCAAATTTGTAACAGAAGCAAATGTGACACTGAAAAAAGAACTAGATGAGATGAAAGAGAGCTTAACTTATATGAATGATACATTTGAAGAACTTCGCGCAACTAAGCAAGGATTAGACGCCCTAAAGCTAGAGCATGCTGCTTTGAGGGAAGAGAAGGAACAGATGACAAAGACGTTATCTTGTACCCAAAAGGAACTGACTGAACTCAAGCAGTATAGCAGAAACAACAACATAGAAGTTAAAGGCATTCCGCAAGAACCAAACGAATCACTGGTGGAAATCGTGAAGAAAATTGGTGACCAGATCGGACAGGAAGTGTCACCATCTGATATTGACACAATGCATCGCGTGCCCACAAAAGACAAGGAAAAAACTAACATTGTCGTCAGGTTTGTGTCTCGAGCAAAAAGAGACCAGGTCTTGCCGGCGGCAAAAAAGAAAAGGTTTGCCGCAGATTGCATCGGGTTCTCCGACAAAGAATCGGTGTTCATTAATGAACATCTCTGCCCAGAATATAAGATGTTGCTCGGAAAGGCTATCGCCAAAAAGGAAAAGAACTGGAAGTTTGTGTGGGTGTCCCATTCAAAAATTCTTGCCAGAAAAGCGGAGAACTCGAAAATCATTCACATCGCAACAGCTGCCGAGCTTTCTAAAATTGTGTAACTGCGGAGTGTCATGCGCCAGCCATTTGAGTTTGTTCCAACATGTGCAACAAACCAACCACCCCGAAATCTAACAATTTATCATTTCTGCCCTGTAACATCCGAAGTCTCAACAGAAATCTTGATTCACTTTTAGCAATGATAACTCGAAGGCATGTTCATTACGATATTGTGGCACTCTCAGAAACCTGGCTGAAAGAAAATGAATTCACGAACATACCTAATTATAAATTTTTATCACTTTCAAGAAAAGATGGTAGGAGAGGCGCAGGTGTGATGCTCTACATATCATCGTCACTAGAATACCAAAAATAGAACGACATACAGTAAGAAAGGAAGGAGAATATGATATGCTTTTTGTCGAATTAGAAGGTGGCGTCATAATTGGAGTATTATATAGACCACCGAACTCACATCTACCAACATTCATGCAAAAATTGGAAGAAATCTTAGACGATTTTTCGAACACACAGAAGAGGGTAATAATAGGTGGTGGTTTCAATATTAACTTAGGCGATCCAGCGAGTAGTGAGTACCTAAACCTACTGTCGTCCTATGGCTTCAAAAATCATATCGATCATCCGACAAGGGTAACATCCACGTCTTCTTCCATTATCGACCATTTTCTCTCCAATTTCGATGAGAATCTAGTGAAGGCTGATGTAATAACAGAGTCTATAGCTGATCATTTTCCCATAAATATATCTATAGATCTTGGTGCTCGGGGCTTCGCTAACACGAACACCAGAAAGCGACTGAGATGGGATCACGAAAAATCCAGAGCATTGCTTCGAGAAAAGAACTTTTCACAGGCTCAAGACGATGATGTTAATGTAGGATATGAAAAGTTTTCCTCGCTGCTAAAATCAAGCTGTGTCAGCATTAACTGCAATACTCGGCGGTCAAAATACTTTACCATCCCGATCTGTCCCTGGATGACTGAATCAATACTGCAAGTTATCAAACATAAAGAACACTGGCACAGTAAAGTAAAGCAAAATAGAGACAACGCCTACTATAAAGAGCAATACAGAATTGCCCGTAACCTATCCCTCTCAATGATGCGCAAACGCAAAAAGCAATACTACAACACACTCGTTCGAAACGCACAAGGTAATTCTAAAGAGATATGGCGTATAATCAACTCGATAATAAAATCGTCGCCCCAAAACGCCATTTTACCACATGTTAGCAATGATCACGCATACCTGGCTGAAACGTTTAACGATTTTTTTATTCAAATCGGCCACCATTTTTCGTCCACACCTAACGTGTCATACGACACTGCGCTTCCAAATGCGGTAGATAACATGTTTGTGTTCAAAGAAATTACCGCGCAAGAAATAGTTGATGTCACTCGCCAAATGAAAGCAAATAAGGCAATGGGCTATGATGAAATATCAGTAAATATATTAAAAGAAAACATTGATGTCTTGTGTAATGTTCTAGAAAGAATATTCAATCAATCATTCATAACCGGGGTGTATCCCGAACACCTCAAAATTGGAAGGGTAACACCAATATAAAAAGGGGATGACCAGAACGTCATAGCAAATTACAGACCAATTACGATATTATCTTGCATAAACACACTCTTTGAAAAGTTAATAGCTAAGAGAATGACAGATTTCATGCAAAAATATAACATACTTACGCCTAGCCAACATGGTTTCCGTAAGCATTATTCCACCTCTACAGCAGTACTTTCAGTAGCAGAGATTGTTAACAGTGCGTTAAACAATAATAAGGTTGCCATAGGTGTATTTCTAGACATAAAAAAAGCTTTTGACTCCGTTGATCATAATATTCTTTTACTAAAATTAGAACGTTGTGGTTTTCGTGGGATAGCCATTGATTTGTTCAGAAGTTATCTAACAAATCGTACTCAGTATGTAGAAATTAATGGTGTCCAATCTTCATTAGGAAAAGTTACAATTCGAGTGCCGCAGGGCTCGGTCCTCGGCCCTATCTTCTTTTCGTCATTTATAAACGACTGCCCCAGTTTCCTACAGAGCGCGCAGCCAGTGCTATACGCTGATGATACAGTTCTTATTATAACGCACAAGTGTTTAAAACAAGCAGAAACAATCGCAAATAATGAACTGGAGACTACAATACAGTGGTTTAGAATGAACAAGCTTCTACTTAACAGCAAAAAAACTAAATTTGTAGTTTTCGCCTCTAGCAGAAGACAGGGGCCTAAAACATGTGCACTACAGGTCGGAGGAATACCCGTTGAAAAGGTGAAAACCTTCAAGTACTTAGGAATAACATTAGATGAATCTCTAAATTGGGCTGAGCACATAGAAACATTATGTAAAAAATTAACCTCTGCATGCGCCACATTAATTAAAGCTAGAAAGCATTTCAGCATTGATACATTGCGTGTGGTCTATTTCAGTATATTCCATTGTCATCTTACATACTGCATCCAGTCATGGGGCTACACTTACTCATCGTACCTCGCAGCGCTTATTACTCTCCAGAAAAGAGCATTAAGAATAATAGCGTCAGCACCTAGGCACTCATCATCAGATCCACTCTTCAGAGACCTCAACATCATGCGTTTTCGTGTAATTCGCGATTACAAAACAGCGCTCTTGGTGAGCACTATTATTAAAGCGGATATACCGTACAATTCTTCTATTCTGAAGCTTCCTTCAAGTCACACTAGACACGCTGACAACAATAACCTCAATTTACCCACAACAAACAATGTATACGGACGTAGAAGCATAGCATTTGTCAGCGCTAAAGTTTGGAATATCATCCCATTCAGCATTAAGTCCATCTCGAACATTGCACCTGCTATAAAAAGGTACATGCTATCAGAACAATACACCTCCCCTTATTGTTGAATTGATTAATTTTATTGCATTATATTAGTTATATGTTTTGTATGTTCAGCCTTGTTCAACTGCCTAGATTTGTAACATGTTTGTAATGGATCCGAAACTAGCCACTGGCTAAGGATCCAGATGCCTCATTCACCGTGAACATTGTATATTTTTTCTGTATAATAAATTTGAACTGAACTGAACTGAACTGAACAACGAATACCCATGCTCATGCGCGCTTTGCATAGCCGCCCGTCGTAGTTAAACGAACTTGGAATAAAGCAGCCACGTTACTACTTACGGTGCTTAGTGCTCTACTACACAATCACAGGATACAAAAGCCCATATCCATATGAGAGGCAAGCTAGAGGCTTATTTCAAAATATTTACTGTTTTTATCTATCCCATTGCCGACAGTACACGCCAGTATGAAATGATTCGAAAAACTTCGCTACATGCATTCCAATACGGGTCATAGATGCTTCTAGCCGCACTCATTGAATCGGCCTAGGCAAGATTAAGTTCATGTTTGCTATGTCGTCTGGCTCTTTTTGGAGCACTGATCTTAGGCGACGGTTGCGGATCTTAGGCGACAGTTGCAGCGCCTTGTCCAACATTCTCGGATAAAAATTTGAAAAATTGGAAACTTGTAAGATACTGTTATGTAAATATTGAAGGTAATGGTTGATTCTTCTGACACGTAAAAAATCTTTGTTTTAAAATGTTCCCTTCGATCACATCGAACACTTTAGACTGCCATAGAAAACCAATGGGGCACGCTTTTGAAGATAGCAAAAAGGTTAATACAAAAACAAAAATGTAAGCCTACTCACGGCATATCTAGCAGATATATTGACTAATATATTGAAATCTTACATTGTATGATAAAATTGCGTTGATATTTCTGGCTCAAAACTGCTTTTGTCCAGATTTGTTGGCTATGGGAGGAAGCTGTGAAGGAAGCGTAAAGATTAGAGTATTGCGCGCAGACGACTGGCCGCTGATTTCGTGGCCGATAAGGTATGTATCCTTCCAAGAGATGGCGCCGCTGTAGCGCGCTCTGTACAACGAATATGAAGTACTGAGAGATAATTGGAAATGAATAATGGTACCAGGGCTTACTTTCGGGAATGCGGTTCTGTGCTTAAGGGCAGAAGTTCAGTCGAGATTAGAAGTAAATTAGAAGTAAAAAGATAGCTGTTGAAAGGTTAGCACTAGGCGCCCACGGCAAAACCACCAACGATGCAGTACAGAGGGATATGGGCTGGGCATCTTTCGAAGCACGGGAAGCTCAGAGTAGATTTCAATATGCAGAACGCCTGAGGAAATTCGACGATAACAATTGGGAAGCTAAGGTATCTAAATACTTATACAGAAAGAGCGTTGACTCACAGTGGAGGAAGAACTAGTAAACAAACCAGCAAGTATGCTGTACACGAGGACGGAGAAAGAAAGAGCATTAAAATACACGTTAAAAACGCGAAAGTTAAAAATTCGGTTAATTCATTGGAAAAGAAGCATAGTGTAGAACTATATCGATAACGGAAAAGGCAGAGCAGGAAGGAATTGGCCTATAATAAATCTAGAGGCAGTGCCCTACTCTTTGAAGCTATGTCCAGGTGTCTTAGAACGAGCAGCTGCAAAAAGAAATTTAACTAACATGATGACACGTGTGCTGTGTGTGGTAGATACGTAGAAACAACTGAACACCTCATACTCAAATGTTATGGTATCCATCCGGATGTCGATGCAGGCACAGTCACTCTTCCTCAGGCCCTAGGGTTGGGAGATGACAACGGTCACGTAAATAAATCTGCGCTGGAAGTTAGAATAAAGCGATTGGAAGATTGGTGGCTAAAAAGCAGAGAGGTGACATAAGGTTGGAAGTGTAGCAAACCGTAGTGAAATAAAATGCCGAATTTTAATGACAATTTACGACATAGTTAAACAAAATAAAGAAAAAAAAGTCGAGCATGGTGGCAGGCGCCAACCCCCGCGTTTCAAAGGGGACGCTCCTATCTTCCATCCATCCATCCTCTAAGCGCACTGTCCGTTCACCTCAGGCTAGTCTTGTCGATGGCGTAACGTTGTGCGTGCTGCTCAAGTCAAAGTACGGATTCACCTCTGTTCGCCACTGCGTTTTCTGTATGCAGGTCGCCAACTCTTCTAGTACCGTAGTGGCTGCGCTAAAGAATCGCACTACCAGGAAGCGTAACCGTCGGCTAATGTTTTTATTTCGCGTGAGCTTGCTCGTTAGACCACAGTCTTGTTTGCCCGGGTGGTAGCGTAATCCAGCCATTACCGGTCAGTCAACGCCTTCAGTGGTCTGCTGTCAAGTGTACATTCCGTTCCAGATTTTAACGCGACCGGACATAGCGTTGAGAACGCGTGTCCCAGAAACTCTGCATCGTCGTTGACTGTGAGCGACAATTCCACGAAAAATCTCCAGAGAGGCAACCTAGGAGGCAGATGAGCCACCTGGGTCACGTGACCTTGCGGAGTCATCCCAACCTGCCCACCGGATAGTGAGCGAACTACCCACCGTGGTAGGTGACAGTTAAATTAGTACTTGGTCGCTCAGGAAGAGCAACCTGGGCCACACAAGGCCCTCCAGCCACAGCACCTGCCGTCGCAGGCCAGTGGCTTATCGCTCAACCGCTGCACCACTGCGCCAGGAGGGGTATGAAGGTTCCCAGAGATTTATGGATGTAAAGTACAGAATGACCAATTCTACATGTATGGGAATCAACCTATCATACCATCACGTCCTACCCTGAAGGTGGAGCTTAACTAACCCGTCCAAATTTCGAGCACAGGTTCCAATTTGTTGTTTCCGGGCCCTTGAATCGGCAATACCTATCATTAGTGCAACGATACTGTCGTCCAGTATAATCGAGTGTAGTATTACCGCAAAAAGCACGAAAGATGACCAATCTCGCTGCTAAAGATTGCTGGAATTCCTTTCGATTCCTGGTGCCACGAGTGGCCACCTCCGCTTCTAAGCAGTCGCCCTCTGCACCATTGACTATCTCAGAAACTGCTCATCACTGCTGCTCAATTTTTTTCCCCCTCTAATAGCATACACAGGTCTCGGGGCAATTATCCCAGCTTCCAGAAAAAATATCAACTCCAACTGTTTTGTAAGCCTGTACAGAATTTACTACAAATTTTCATATTACCTCAAATTTGTACCATCGAAATATAAGGATTTGTCTGATGAGCACTCGATGGATCCGAAAAACATTATTTTTATTTTGGAGAAGAACATGGCTCTAAAAATCAAGAAATAAATAATACTAAGGAAGGGGTAAAGATCAATTGGCGAGGGAAATCTTTGAAGCTCATGAAATATCACAACACAGGAGTGACACTTGCATTAGCACACCATCTATTTAACTAATGGAAAAAGAAAGAAGGTTTCTAAGACGCACTTATTGTTAGTACAACAGTCATCATGAGTGGTAGCTATTCCTCCCCTTTTCGTCTCTTTTTCTTTTACCGGATTTTTCTAAATTATCACAGTTTTGCCATTCTTTCAAGTTTGCGCATGCGTGTCTTTGCTTGAGAAGGGATGTGCCTTTCGTTGATCGATTTCATTCAATTGTAAGTTGTAGCCTCGTCCTGTCCTCATCTTTCTGTGTCCTGTTTCAACGCTACGTTTTTTCGTTCATATTATGTATCACCAGCTGGCCCCACAGTGTACTCTGATAGATAGTACTACCTGTAGGAAAACATTTTCGCATGCCAAGGGTAGACAACTTGCTACGAGGCTCCGTCCGTTTAGAGCTATTGTTTACTGAGTTCGTTGGTTACCATTAAAATAAACCTCTCGGTTGAGAATTGGTATAACGGGTGCACCATTCGTCTGGAAAGCAAAAATTGCTATCGATTGCGCTTCTCGGCAATGTGATTTCTGGGCGCAGCTGCTGTGCACAGCAAGCGACCGCACAGAAAAGATGCAGTGCCGAACTGATGCGGGGGTTTCCACAAGGGCGGCGTGCACAGAGACGCGGTTCGCTGCCGATAAGCCTCGCGTTGGACTAACGACCAGCTCGCTTACAGAACGTGCTACTGTGGTGCCATCTCTGGGGAGGAATCCATACCTTCTCGGAGACGTCATGGCAGCGCAAACGACAGCGCATGTTACTCCACACCATGGAGGAAAAGAAAGAACTAGTTTTCCTTCCTCCATGCTCCACACAGTGCCGATTGTTCCCTCCTACGCTTTCCGTACGAAGGAAAGCTTCGCTGCTCGCGCTCTCTTTTGTCATCGCCCTCTTTCCTTCTCTCTGCGCTCCGCACTTGGTTACGACAAATGCGAGGGATGCTCCACAACGGAGAAACGGGCGCCTGAGCTGCGAATTCTCTAAACTTTAAATATGCGGAACAGTGTGTAAAGCGCCTTCAAGGGCTAAAGCACTATAATGTGTTACTGATGCTTCTACGTACGCTTTTTCAAGTGACGCATCCTTTGTAGCCATGCGGTCTGGTAACTTCCTGGCAAGTTTCTGGCAACTAAGTTTCATTTACGGGAACACCTTTCAAAACATTGCCATTATCCTTGGGGATTCCATTGTGATCAGCAACGCGAGATGTCGGCAGATAGAATGGGTTGTTTAAGCGCGATGTGCTTTTCATTCCCGTTGTCGGTGCGCGGCGGGGACCTTGGTACCACACTGGAGGGAGAACACGGGGCGGAACCTAAATGAACTTAGCGGAAACTGTCGTTTGTCTCCTGGTGTCTACGTGCTGCACTGCCGCCAAAGCAGTGCACGCCTCAACAACAATGTGTTCCTAGTCACGAGGCGGTCGAAGCCAGCGCGCGGCGCGTAGGAGCCTACGCCATTTCCGGAATCCCTAGCGGCGCACGCTCAGTCCTACTGACGTGTGATGAAAGTCAGAGCATCGCCAGTGCTGCGTAATCCGCGCGCCCGCGGACACCTCGCCTCTAGCAGAACCATGGCGCCATCGTTCGGAGTGGTGCGGAACCTGCTGTAAACAGCGAGGACGCAGGAAGTACCCCGTGGCGGAAGACAGTGGTTCTGTACGTTGCCCTCTGCCACTCAAGGGACGCTCCAGATGGATCGTTCTGCTTGGCCGAGACGAGACCTTGCAACATGGTGCAGTCTTTGCCATATGCTCGACACCTGAAGCAACTTATATCATACTTAGGTTTGGTCTCTACCACTGCCACAAAATCGGCGCACATTCGGGAAACCGCCGCAGCCCGGAAGCAATCTCGCCAGCGGGCGCCCTAGAGAATTCTGGAGCAGTGAAAGAATCCCCATAGAATGCCTAATCTTGGGTTGTGTTGCTACCCTCTCGACTTCGTTCGCCGGCGCGGCGCCAAAGGAAACATGTTCGCGCGCGCCGTGGAACAATCCAGAAGGTTGGAGTAAATGCTACTTGTTGCCGAAGGATAGGACACAGCCTTAAGAGTGCAGGAGGTGCCCTGTCCACGTCGCTCGCGCGCCGGGGCCGGCAGATAAGAAGGAAGAACTCGAGTATTCTGGAAGCCGGTCTTCGCGTCTGACCGATGGGGACGCACGCCCGGCGCGACAATAAGAAGGAAATTGTACAGTTTATACTGTGTGCAACTGCGCGCCTGTCGACACAAAGAACGAACATAAGCGGAAAGAGCTTATATATTGAAGAGCGTTGACTGCTGTCGGTCCGAGCCACCATTTAAGCTTCAGGGAAGCGCGCCTGCTCAACTCCCGGTCAGTACCACCCTCCAGCCAGGGACCAGCGAGGCAGCGTACGCCAGCCTGCGCGACGGCTCCGTCGTGATCCTCCGGTTCTCGAACTGCCGTAGTGCTCAGTGAAAAAACTGCGTTTCCTTTGTTTTGCCTCCCTCTTGAGTTACAGCACTTGAGGTGCGATAGTTGTCTTGTATTGTAGTCTCTCTATTGAGTCACTTTGCACCAGTTGCATTGTCTTGTAATAACTCTGCATGTGCTCCTGCGAGTGATTGTAAGTTCCCCTGTATCATATCTTTCCTATGTAAGCTTTGTTTTGTTTGTGAACATTTGGCTCCGACCGTTCCCTGGCTTGTGACCGGCGAAGGCTGGACGCCAAGCGGCCATACAACTTGCCACTTACCAGTTTGTCTCTGGCAGAGCTCGCCATGCTGAGTAGAGAGAATCTCGTTTGAGGACGAGACGAGACCAGGTGCTTAGTAAGCGGAGACAACGGATGAAGCTTCTGAACGAGTTTACGAAGTGGTCGTAAACAAGCGTCCAGCAACAGAGCGATACTGTCTGGTGGCGTGCGGAAGCGGTTAGAAGAAGTTCACCGAGAAGAGGTTATCTGCTGCATCTGAAGAGTTCAGGCTGAGAATTAATTTCAAGGATAGCCGAGCTAGGACTTCAGAACGGGTTGAAGAGAGCTAAACTTGTTCAGTGGGTGGACCAGAAATGTAAAGAGGCTCGAGAAGAGAGCTCTATCTGGAGGGACAGAGGGAATGACAGAGGAGATAAGAAAGAGAATGGAAGATAAAAAAGAAGAAAGATGGCGCGCTAGAGAAGCCGCTGAGGAAGAGAGGCAAAACAAACATGAAGAAGACAGAGGACGGAAGAGGAGAGAAGAAGCGGTCGAAATAGCTTTTGAAAGTGAGAAGGCAATCCTTCTGAGGTACCTTGCTGAAGTTCGGCGTTTCAGGAATACAAAAAGAAGCACTGAAGTTTGGGCTAGTTGGTGTTGATACATAATACAAAAATCTGTCGCAGCACGAACGAAACGGGGACAAGAGAGAACACACACGACAGGACGAGCGCTGCGCTTCCAACTGATAGTTTATTGAAAAACTGAAGCTTATGTACAGTCCTACTGATCATCTTGTGGAAATCAATCAGTTTTCCAAAAATGCTATTTCATTATCATGCAAAAATAAAGATGACGCGCTGATACATTGTCTGCCTG
Source organism: Amblyomma mixtum (assembly GCF_055824585.1). NCBI lineage: Eukaryota > Metazoa > Arthropoda > Arachnida > Ixodida > Ixodidae > Amblyomma > Amblyomma mixtum. Next base: position 24,366,208 of record NC_143020.1, on the reverse strand, counting down.
CTAATCTAATATGGTATGCCTCCATAATCTCTCTTTCGACTTGGTCTTTCCCGCGCCCAAGAAATTTGGTTTTCCGAAAAATGTGTTTGCATTTGCAGTCACGACAATGTATGGCAAGATGCCCACTCTTCCCTTGCTTGACCAAATTGTAGTGCTCCCTAGCTCTTTGATTAAAACAGCGTCCTGTTTGCCCGATGTATACTCTATTACAGGTAAGGGGAATGCTATAAACTACTTTAGTTGTGCACTGTGTGAAACAAAGTTGGTGCTTGATTGCTCATACCTGCTTTTTCTTTTTTACCATCATTGGGCATATTTTTGAAAGCTTGCTGGGAGCTGTGAAAAGCACATCTACATTGTATCTTCTTGCTAACTTCCTTAAGTTGTGAGATACCTTATGAACGTACGGTATCACTTGAGTGGGCTTCCGTTGATCTTGATCGACCTGTTTTTTGCTACTCTTATTCTTTTGCAGCAAGTTTTCCGCAACTGATGTTATAGTATCTGCCGGCAATCCTGACATGCGCAGTCGCTCTATTTGCAAATTAACGCTTTCTTGCATTTGGTGCGGACAAGATTTTTCCAAAGCTGCGTTGAGGCAATTCATTGCAATACCTCTCTTGATTAAGTTCGAGTGAGGAATGTCAGGAAGCCAGTGGAGCTTAACCCCGCAGAGATCGGGCGGAAGGGCGAATAGATCGATTTCGTAGCAACCACACAAGAGGGTTGTGCCTAGCTCCACAAGTCAAAGTTCGGTTGTGGAGCATCCCGTTCCTGCAGCTGAGATTAGAGAATGAAGACCAGACCAGAGTGTCACTTCCTTGGGAAAGCGAAAGTATAGCTACTAGCGAGGTAGTAGCACTGAGGAGAAGACCATCCTGACGCGTCAGTCAAAATGTGCCTTATAGAAGACGCTTTGTGACAACAATTAAGTAGATCGGACCTCCATATCCTGGATTTCGAGTGTCGCACTTCTCAAAGTTGCAGTGCTGAGGGCACGAAAGATTAGTCAAATGGCAAAGAGCACGAAAGTTTCGACGTCACTGTAGCGGCGGAAAGCACCGCAAGGGAAAACCGGAACCTGTTACTAGGAAACCCTAGAGCAGCGAGGTCTTTCCCTATGAGGAAGGTGGATGCGCAGTGATAGGAAAGGAGCAGGCTGAGGGAAAGCCTTTTTACGACTGCACTCATTGGGACCAACTGACGGAAGGAATTGAGAGAGAAGAATTGAGCAGTGAGGAGAAGACTCTGCAATGACTCCTGAATCGTGCTCTCAACATTGCGCTTGAGGAGCCGTCGGAATGAAGAAAAGGAAAAAGAACCCGAACCAGAGACTTCATATTGACAGAACAAGTGGGATAACGCAAGCAAAAAAGGCGCTCACCCCTAAGAAGAGGTTTGAAGCAAGTGAAAAGAAAGAAAACAGAATTGAACACCTTTCGTGTAGGTGAAGCCGAACAGAAAAAGCCCTGGAGAAAGGTCAAGCAGGAACAAGAAAAGAAGAGAGCTAAGCTGAATACAGCTGAGTCACGTGCAAGCGAGCTGCACGAACTCCGCAGCGAAGTGAGACAGAAGCTGAGGCCAAAGGGCCTAGCGTTCAGTACAGACTCAGTCTGGAGACGCAAGCGTAAACAGAAGAAAGGCACGAGAAGTGAAGCCGTCATTAGCGAACTGGCGTTCATTCTGTTCGCCACAGAAACATCCGAACTCTGGGCAGAAGCATCGAGAGGAGTGTGTGCAGGAAGTGGAGCCAGAACCTTGTAAGGAAGAGAAGCCTCACTAAAGGCGTAACAGCAGATCTAGCGACAAGAGGAAAGGCCAGTGTTGCGCGCGAAAGACAATCAAAAACGAGACCGAAAGCTTGAGGGAGCCAGTGCCATTCCGAGGCTACTGTACAAGCCGAATGTTGAAATATACGCAGAAACATGCCTTGAATTTGTGCGCTACTCTTTTGAAGTGTTGCGTCAATGTACTGCCAAGCGGTGGCATGTACTGAAGTGCATTTTGACAATTGTCAAGTGTTGTGTACGGGGGAACATTATTGTTCTGATGCGTCCTGCATTTGTCATTCGATTTTGTCAGCGCATGCATGTGCACGAGACTTTTGTGTGTTGTGAATATTGTAATAAAATATTCTTAAAAGAAAACCTGATTTTTGTGACACTGCCACGCCGATTTTGTGACACTGCCCTTCCCGTTAAGGATATTGTAAATTTTGTTACACTGCCACGCCGATTTTGTGACACTGCCCTTCCCGTTAAGAATATTGTAATACAATATTCTTAAAGGGAAGGGCAATGTCACAAAATCGGCGTGGCAATGTCACAAAAATCAGGTTTTCCCTGTCAGAAATGAAGAAACATTCTTTGTTCGTAAGTAACGCACTTCTGTTTTGCTGCAGTATGCTCATACCCTATTGCTGCTAATTCTAATTTAAACACGTGTGAGAAACGTCAGCAGGCAAATTCGTGCTCCCTTTAATTGTCCTCACCTGTATAAGCTGTCCATGAGAAAGCACTTACCAGCGCCGCCACCAGCCGCCATCAACGCACAAAAGCACACCACCACTCTAGGTCAGATGAAATTGGTCGCGAATGTGATGCTCGAATCAGGCAAAAAACAAAGTGCCAGTGGCATCAACTAGCACCATGCGACTAATGCACCATTATACACTGAGTAAGCAAACATAAGCAATATTATCTGAGGATATATTTGATGTTCATAAATGCATCAAACACTATAGTAGTCAGTGCTAACCACAACATTTCTTCATGTGCATCTCATTTGAATGCCCAAGGCATTTCTAATCATAAAACATGACCGCCATTTTCTGAGTGCCCTCCCATAGTAGCACCACCGCAAGCATTCGGCCTTGGCTGGTTGGCCGACATCTCGTGACTCCACTGTGTTCGGCCGGTCACATTTTATCCGCATAATTTATAAGTTCTTGCTCTTTTTTTGTCTTTGGGCAACGGTCTCGTTAGCTACGTACACGTGAACCTCACTTTTGCTATACCAGCCACAGTGCCAGTCGTTGATTCCGCGCTGTTGCCCTCGGAAGACTTCACGTGGTTCCAGAGGAAGAACTCACAGTACGTGAGGAACTGGTGCTGCGTAGTATGAAATTATGAACTCCCCCGCGGCATCACACTTCGACGATACTGTAATAAATTCTCTTTGGGACTCGTGTTGGTACTGGTATCTCACTATAACTCGGTGTCTATTGCAACCGAAATGACGCCTTGTAAGCTTGAGTGATATTTGTCGGAAAATTCGTTCGTATATTAACTTCACCGTTTCTACAAAAGTGTTTGTCACATAGTGTATTGTGTTCACTATCCAGGCACCTGCAAAAGGACTGAATGATTGTGGGTTGTGTTCACTGTAGTAGATGAAACAATGCGTCTGGATTATTCGTGTTAGAAGTGAAGAATGGGAAGGTTAACGTTCACACGGCATTACTTTTGTCCTAAATATCATCACACGCCTTGCGTAGCGTGTCTTTTGGTGATCTTAAGTATACATGTGCGTAATATCTGAATATGTATTGAGGAACGCTTTTCGTATGGGAAGAAATCAATAGCCCTATCCCTCGTCAACCGTAAGCAAACTCTGCCTTGAACGCTTCCACTACAAATATGTTACGGCTGGAAACAGCGTCTGAAAAACTGTTGTGCACAGTGAGTTATCTAAATATTTTGTGGCCATGATACCGCTTTGTTATCGTAGACTGTGGAAAGGCTTTTTACATACGTGGGAAGGTGTGTTCATTTTGCAGGATTTTGATGCTCTAATTCTATTGCTATTTCTGCGTTAGACTCTGGACAGTATTAAGTGAGGTAAGTTGTTTAATTCAAATATTCTTGGGTATCGGAGCAAGTGCTTGCTTGAACCTTTCCCATGACTGCAAGCTCGCTCATTCTCTTGCTCTTCGCTCATTCTCCGCTCATTCTTCGCTCATTGCTCTTCGCTCATTCTCCTGTATCTTGCATAGCTACCTCATTTTGTCCTCGTTGACTGTATTTCGTTTGGCCTGCGCAGCTTTAGAAAGTATTTTGACGACGTCTCTCCTTCACATGATCTTAAATTTATTTTTTTAAGGGTTTTCACGTCCCAAAACAACTGAGCCTATGAGGGAAGCCGTAGTGAAGGACTCCAGAAATTTCGAACACCTAGGTTTCTGTAACGAGTATTGACATCGCACAGTACACAGGCCTCTAGAATTTCGCCTCCGTCGAAATTCGACTGCCACGGCCGGGACTGAACCCGTGTCTTTCAGGTCAGCAGCTGAGCACCATAACCACTGAGCCACCGCGGCGACTCATATGTTCTTAAAGGCAGCCCTGATTGCCCTGGTAATGTTAAGCCCTATTTAAAACCCTTTCAGCCATTTATATATACGCAGCCTGTCATTCTCTGCCCGTGTATTTCTAGACTTGCCTCCCGAGCTTGGTTAGCAAGGTCTATTTGCGTCACTGTTCCCAGTCTGAGTTGAGTGCCATTTAGGTCTCAAATTACAAATAATCACTTAACAACGCTCCTACTATTGCCTGTTTTTCTGTAACCAAAATGTACACACATATTTCTGCAACAGACAACGCTAGTAAGCTGAGATGGTTGAAAACAGCTTTCCATATTGTGAATCAGGCCCTTAGCAACCTACCTCGCTAGCATTAAGAGGAACAGCTGAGCTTAATCCTACGCTAACACCTTGAAATTGTGTGAGGCACATTAGGCGGCTATGAAGGAGGAAGACGTAACGAGCGCTTACTGGCTATATATTGAGTTAGTGCGAGGCCTTGTAGCCTCTTCCTCCTTTGTCCTCGTCTCTTGAGCACTGACATGGATGTAATTTCACATTCACATGCGTTCTCTCGCACTCATCCAAAATGAGAGCAGTCAGTAGTGAGCCCGCCGGCCTATAGTCGTGTGTCGCTCTGGCAGTGGAGACATTCCAGCATTACTTTTTGCCGCAATATAGAGCATATGCAGTGATGCCTATTTTTGTTTTTAATTGTGATGTCATTGATTAGCTGTTTAACAACTTTTAAGATGGCTCTGCCTCCTCACCGCAAGCCACTCTGTTTCTACCATTCGAGCATATACCTAAACTAGTTTAGCACTGTGCTCCTACCTTGGTTCATGCGGCGTCCATTGTCCGTTTCTGTACGTCAGCTCCTTTTCTTGTTACCGCGCGGTTCTTCTGTTCCATGAAGCCGTCGTTTGATACGCTCATCGTAGACAACTGTTTTCCAAGTGGATCTGTCTCCTGGATATAAGCGCACATGTATGGCGGTGATAGACCATGCGAGTTGCGACGAGGCCATTGAATATCATTTGAAGCCTAGGCCGAAAACTCCCGAGTTCCCGGCAGGCACATCACATGCGGCCATTCTTACGGCGACACCGCGGCTAAGTGAATAATCACGCAACAAAGAAAAAGGCACTTTTCCTGGGAAAACATGTTTATTGGGGCTGTCTCAAGAACCGTCTGGTTGCTGGTAGTCTACGACCACAGCCGTTTGGCTTGCTCTAGTGGCTGACGGGACAAGATTGTGACCACAATTAAGGCAGGCGGAGTTATTTACCTGGCGTCCTCTCGCTGTCGCGGCTCGCTGTCGTGTACTCCGGCCACGGCCGTTCTCCACCGATTTTGGGTACAATTCCTGGTCGCCACTTTCGGATATTCAGCGAGTGTTTCCCCGGCGCCCGGTTTAGGGAAGAGGGAAGGGAGGAGAGCAGCGCTCTCGCGCGGACCGTTTGGCTGCTCGTCCGTGCAGGGGAACAACACTATCTGCTCCCTTTGTATCTGCGACGCGACTACCAGGCGAGGGGAAAACAGTTCATTCGGTAACTCTTACGGCCGAGATGTTAAGAGCGCTATATAGGCTTCTGGTTGCGCATCAATCTGAGCATTGAATCCAGGCAGGAATAAAAAGTGTTGTGGGTAAATTTAATTAAGTCGCAAGCGTGATATGGCGCATCGGTGACGAAATCAGCGTCGGCGTTAGCCAGCAGCAGTGTTGCCAAAAATCGCAGATAACGTCAGCGTTGAAGAAAATTAAAATTTATTTTGAAGGTGCGGGGAATTAAACCCAGGACTCCCAGATTGTAAGACAAGCACTTATCCTATAGGCAAAAAAAGCGCGTTGCTTCTTGGCGAACAAAGGTGAAGGTAGTACATTCTTTGCTTGAAGACTGAATGCTAATGAGTATGTGTCTCACTAGAAAGGGAGAGAAAAAAATAGTGAAAAAGAGAATAACATAAAAAAAACTAATTTCGCATTCTAGCACTTAATTAGTCTTAAGTGCTCTCCGTAATTTTTTCGCGCCTTCTCTATTGGAGTGGATATATAGACGGCCAAAAAACAGTGGCCACGTTTAGGTAGAAATGCCGATGTTTATAGCATGCGTTAATATTTAGTATTATTTCCTAATTCTCAGTGTCTTGCACAACTTTCAGGAAGGGAAGGCACTAGAAGCGTGTCTCAGTGCCCGTTTCTAACCTCTTTCCACGAAATGTCACCCCGGAAATTTAACGCTAGCTTCTGGTGACCAAAAGATGAAAATTCCTGATTTACAAACAGGTATATGTATATCTCTTCGGAGGTGAAAATTATACAAAATCTACATTCTCGTTCGCCAGTAATAGTCGATAGCTGGTGAATATTCACTAATAGCCGACAGCATTTTTGGTAACTGTTCCCGAACTGCACGCACAGAGTGACTGCTACCACTATGTGTTTCCGATTTGCTCTCAGCTATGCCAGTTCTATTCATTTGCGACAAATGTCCAGGTTGGGAATCTTCGTGACACTTCTTCCCAAAGCGGGCCAGAGAAACGCCAACTGGAGAAAGGTATCATTGCCATAGTAACGTTACCGAGCAGAAAAAATAAAACTCTCTGGTGAATGCGATTTTAACCACTGCGTTTGAAAACAGAGCAACTTTGTTTTCTGGTGGCTAAGAAAATGCGGCCATCTCTGCAGTTTAAGGCGCTGCTTGCGTGCACAGGAATTACTGATTTTTTCAGCAGTCAGTTGCCTTCGCTGACCGTGGTGTGCTGAAGTATATCAAACCGAAACTAGCTGGAGAGTTCTAACCCCTATCTTTGCTTCGTGAGCGAGGCAGCGGAATTTTCGTGTGGCTTCGAACTCAAGAGCAAACATTCAACGCAGAGAATGACGATAAAACAACGTCGCGTATGGCTACATTAGTTTTATTAGGTAGCCAACTGAAATGGTTAAGTGTTGCGATTTTCGAGGGCAATGCTGTTAACATCTTGTCGTGAAGGGCTCGAGATTCGACCGTTCAGAAGCGTTTCTAAATCCTTTTGGCCAGCGTCATTCCACAGCAATTCCGGGCCTGCCTCCCTTTCCTTCGAATCATCGTTAAAATGGAACCGACCAAGTTACAAGTTCATTTTTCTCTGCATGTGTCTGCGTGAACGAGGACATGCCAGAAGGTAACAGGTGCGCCAGTTAAACTTCAAAAAACAATCAACTACTGAACTTTTCACGAAAGGAAGGAAACACACGCACACAGGCGAACTATGCTTCTTTCACCTATGTTTTTACCCGTGCTAATGAGAAGCGCAGTGTTTTAACCATAGCTCCTCATTAACAAACCACGCTCGGACTGAAAAGTGATACGGATGCGAAAGGTTAGGGTACCATGCTCAGGAGGCTTTTGAAGCTCTGAAAGCACCAGCCTTCTGGTTTCTTCAGGAGTCTAGCGAGTGGTCACAATGAAGGCATCCACTCAACGGTCGGTGAGCACCGGTATCATAGTTCGTTAACCGTATAGCGTTTCGGCCGTTCAAGAGAGGCTGGAATTAACGTTCTTAGTAAGAAACCTTTATTTGGCGTTTTTTGACTAAGTTAGTGTTATTTCGGAAGCAAAACACTTCCTTTCTGGTGCGGAAATTCGATATAACATGCTGCAATTTCTTCCCGAAACTGAATTCATACTACTGAAGTCAAAGCCAAGAGGGATTCCGTCATCCCTGCTTGAAAATCAACGGCAGTGTATCCTGGCCTAGGAAATCCATGTTGTTGAAAAAGAACAAAAAAAAATGTGTTTACATAATCCCAGGATAACAGCAGTTTGCTTGCGACAGCAGCCAGTGATCGCGATATCTGCATTTTATGATACGACCGATTTTTTTCCCGCAAAAACTTTATTTACAATGAATGCATACTGTTTGTCATTAGAAAGCGGTCGTATGTCAATACGAACCAGCACAAATGTCTCCCCAGTGTCCCTTTACTCTCTGCACAAAACTTACAGCGCAAGCGGAGCTCTTTTTGTGTGGGGAACGTTAAGGTCAACCTGCTTCGCATGCGTCCTTTTGATAGATAGGCGCATAGCTCAGCGCCTATGCCTTGCATGTCCAGGCAGGTGTACTGTCCTTTCAGTGACCGGGGCTCGAAGGCCGACCGGCTCGCATCGCGGAAGCAGCAACGGTGCCAACCAGGGAGCGTGCAGCCCTAGTCGGCCACTCGGAACCGGCTGTCGTGCTTCGCGAGAAACAAAGGGCAAATAAAAACGAAGACGACGACCCCCTCGCTGGTGACTTGGCATCTGAAGGCCGGTAACGAGGCCTGATCGCAAAGCGGCCACGGCTGAATCGGCTTCCGGGAACAAGCCTGCACTGTGAACGGATTCATTTTATTTGACACTTCGCATACGCCATAGCGATCGAAAGTATTACAGAGACAAGAAGAGGGAGGAGAGGATTGCAGGGAGAAGGAGAATACATAAATTCTGGAAATGCTACGAGAGGCTGCTGAAGATGTTCTTATCAAAGAATGCAGTGGCGTCCATACGGGGGTGGGCAGGCGACATCAGATGAAGCGAGATGGGGTATTGGCAGCACATCCAGGGACAATGAAGAACTTCACATCGCGAGCGATGCAGGAGTTTACAGAAATCGGCCCATTCTGACAAGCGTGCTACGCCCGAGAACTTATGCAGACCGCTGCTTAATCCGATGCTAAGAGGGCGTGGACGCACTACGCGCGCTTCATTAGTACCTCAAACGGTCGAAAGAACATCCAGAGCAGGGGCCGTATTTTATAAAGTTGGATTTTATTTTCGCGTCATTTGGTCCTCTGCAATTGGTCGCTGCTCCCTACGACGTAGGCACGGAGGGACACACGCCCCATGTCCATGCCTCATTTCCGTACCGACGAAGGAAAAAACACGACGAAGAGTATGGAATAAATGTCGTGCTTTATGGGAGCTGATTCTGACCCCACCAATAAACTGTGATTGGGCTGTATGACGAAATGGCAAAGAATAGTCCATCCGACGCGTCAGTGTGGAATAATCGCAAATTGCGAGGCTAGTGGCGGCGCTGCGCAAGGCGTCCCGCGCCTGTCAATACTCGTTTGCTACCCAACCTCCAATTGCTTTCATGACGACTGGCGTCACGCCCAAATTAAAGTAAAGGATATATTAGAAAATACAGCCAAGGGGTCGTACTCTATAAGCTATCCATTTTCCGTTGTCCATTTCGCGTTCATTCATTCTCCGCCAGTAGTCACTCGGATAGACCTGCGGCTTCCCTAGTGTCTGTGGCAAGTGACCCGGCCGTTGGGTGGTTGACAATCGGACTTAACCATTGGCTGAAATTGGACGCAACACGGAGCCAATCGTGAGGTGCATCGCAGCGTTCCGTCACCAGCAAGGAACCGGACCTAACCGCGGTCTGTCATTGGCTGCATGAGTCCGGCCGCCAACCGCCCAATGGCCCGGTCACTTGCCCGAGATGCTTGAATGCCCCGAGCATATCTGAGTAACCAGCGACTGAGGACCGAATGACAGCTTACAGAATACAGCCACAGGTCATATTTTTATTTTCAGTCGAGAGCAATGAAACCTTAAAGAACCTAATTTAAAAAATGTTATGCGCTAACGCTGTCCTGTGCAACGCGCAAAACTCAGCGAAATCTATTGTCGTGCTTCTGCCTGACATTTGTTACTAGCTAAAAATTTCTGTAAGGTATAAGAACTGTAGACATTCTGGTAACCCGACTTAGCAAAACGGTCCCAACAGGCGCACAATCACGTGGCTGGGCTTCTTTAACGTGCACCCACATCGCACAGTACACGAGCCTCTAGCCTCCAACGAAATGCAAGAGCCGCGGCAGGGGTAACACCGGCATCTTTCGGGTCAGCAGCCGAGCACCATAACCAAGGAGCCAGCACGGGGCTACCTACGATGGCGATAGTGAACGCTCTCAAACCGCCAGGAACGGCTCCTTAGAGCACCCTTCGGTGTGAAAATAATTTTTATAGACGAGTTTAGTGACCTCTGATTGTAAATTTGAACCGCTGGAGTGGGCGGACAATTTTATTACCAATAAAAGAAGTTTCCAATAAATACCAGTAATGTAGTTAGTGCCTTCCTTTTTGCAGAGAGCACGCTTGGATGTGAAAATTTGATAACTGTAACAATGTTCGTAAAAGTGAAGACTTATATCATGTATGACAGACAGTAAGATGAAGCTTAGAGAGGGCCTCCCTACTGAGCCGTTCCATACGAGCTGCTCGTATGGAATTGTGAGAAAATGGAATCGATTAGATATGTAAAAATATACGGAAATCCATATCGTGTCTGTACAATGGCCATAAGCATGCTACATAATTTTCATTCGATTTGAATGCAGTGTACATTCTTTCATATGGACTCGCAAGTTTCCATATGCGCTGCCATACATTTCATAACCATATGCTCCATACTGACTGGATAAAGTATCTGATACAAACGTACGGAATTAGGAAACTCGTCATATGGATACTTTCAGTGGTGCTCCCCGCACCACTATACCCGGGGAAAAATATGAAGTAATTTAATAAAAAATAAAGAAAACCAGTAGAGTACAGGAAATGTGGTAGGGAATGAATAAAAGTTGGAAAGAATAGGTTAATGTGGGACTAATGAAAAAGGCAAACGAATTGGGAGTACACAAATTGGCACGACATTGCGTTTCGAGATTTGAAACCGAACATTAGTACCTCAACAGATACCACGCCACCAACAACATAAATATATAGTGCCTTTGGAAAGGCATAGCAAGATTAGATCTTTCCTTCCTTTTTAACTCTATCTGCACTCAGCCAAAGGTAATACTGTCGCACAGCCGAGAAGTGGGACCTGGTGAAATCATCGGTACGGAAAAAAAAACCGCAGCTTAACCACAAAAGAAGTTATTCTAACGGTTTCGCGGCATATACAGGGCGTGCCATTCTCCGAATACCTTGCACGGATGCAGTGATGCTTGATGCGCACTGGCTTGTAATATCAAGCGCGTCTGCACGCCGTTCAGGCTACTGTTACGTCGCGGTGTCAGCGCGTGACTGCATGCATGCTGTGATACACAATAGGCCGGAGCAGAATGAAGCAACACATTCCGAGCATTGCCGACAGTATTATGTGGCGGAATCCATGCTGTGCTCTTCCGCAGCGGCTACGCTATACGCATCACCACAGGATGTTTTTCACTAATGACACCACAGATAAGGCCTTATATATGTTATTTTTTGCGCATGTGCAATGTAGTCATGTTTCATTTTCAGTTTATTTGGTTTATGGGGGTTTAAGGTCTCAAAGCGATTCAGGTTATCAAGGGCGCCGCTGTGAAGATCTCCGGAAACTTTAATCACCTGGGTTTTCTAACAAGCAGTGATATCACATAGTACACGGGCTTCTAGAATTTCGCCTCCATCGATAATCGACCGCCACTGCAGTGATCGAACCGCGTCTTTCGGGTAAGCATCCAAGTACCATAACCGCTGTGCCACCGCGACGGCCTGTTTTCTATTTAGTATGTTTCGAGTGTAACTTAGCGAACGGTGTTATTTTTACCAATTAGGCAACACGTAGGCATCTTCATTACTTTTGACTTAGCAGGCGTGACAAAATTTTTCTCGCCGGCTTTGCAGTATCGAATTCGCGCTCGCATAGGAGAAATACCGGAAAAAGCTTGAGCTGTCCCGCATTCGTCAACAAAAACTGGCAAGCTCTCAGTGCGGACAACATGCAGTACTCGGTCAATATCCTGCGGTCAGTACACAGCGAGAATGAACAAAATGGTTGAAATGTAAAAAAGTTCCCATCATACCGCTGGTGTTGTCAAGACATGAATCTACCTTGCAGGAGGCAACAATTCAGTTTCCGCCCTAGCCGCGTACAGTACGCTTATCCAGTTGTTGCTAGCTCTTTGTGTAAGCATCGCAAGATATAAGCCGTTTGGTTACGAGTCAGCATACACGTAAGCCTGCTAGCATAACCTACAGAACAAAAACTAGCAGCTCCAGGAGATGTAGCTCATACTGACTCTATAAAATGTGTCAACTATATTTACATCTTTTCGTCAAAACTTTCAACGACACTTAGCTAGCGCCTCTCAAAAGCACCAGACATGGTAAGCTGGATAATTGTGCACATTTTTCTTTATGAGGAAAGACGAGCGATATGAAAGAATGACGCAAAAACGAAAAGCTATGAGATGGCATTTATTACAAAAATCATACTTATCGATCTTCAGCACTCCTCTACAGCGGAGATACAAACCAAGCCGTGGTTATATTGCCAAACCCTGCCTTGAGTAACACTGATGTCCGCGGCTTTTTGCATACGCCACACGGCCCCTTTATCAAACTGCATTTATCACACGGCGTTTGTCCTGGTCGCGCGGTGTGACTCTCATATAGCATCGCCAACGTTCCTTATTTACCGACAGTAAAAAGCAGCATCGGCGTCACAGCTACACATTTCAAAAGCTCGAGGGCGGCTCGAATCTCTTAAGTAATATGCCCGTTACTAGCCACATTGGGTTTCTGTATTTCTGAATGAGGATCCAAAAGAATGGCTGTCACACGGGCGCGAAGCGCTCAACAATTTCCACCTCAGAGGAAAAGAGTTCCCATTTTCACCACCTTTCTTTGCACCAATATTCCAGTCCTGATCTTCACACGAGAGACAGAGTCTAAGTATCACTCAAATGTGTTTACAAAGGAAGGCATCTCTGGTCCCATATAGAGCACATTGTATAGCATAATTCATATTCTGCATGATTTAAAGAATATGCGCATGCCTAAAAAATAAAATGAAAAATGTGTAATCATGAAAGCTGCAAGTAATCTACCATAACAAGTTCAAAACTACAGTACAATTCTGCACATCTGCGGAGTTTTGGCTCTCATGAATGCTATGCATAAAATTACGAATCTCAGCAGTCTTTTCACCTGCGCCTGAACAAATGTGTTTATAGTGAGATTGTTTTAAGAAAACTATATCAAGCATAACAGAATGATTGCATCAACGTGGCTTCGACGTATATATACCTCGGGTATACAAACACACCAATAGACAACATGCAAAAGATTCGCACGAAACAAAATGACTCATACAATGATAACATGCTCGACATGCGATGGTCAGTAGGTATCAGGAAGAGACGTGATATAATGTGGATCTTCGCCGGCAGATAGAAATCGCGGAATCGATCGAGATCTCGTCGGTACCGTACAGGCAGCGTCGCCTTAGACGCTCCAATGACTCGCACCCTGTTACAAAAAATAATTAAGGAAAATTCCTGCCATGTTAACTCAACTGAAATTTTCGCATGTTGACTGAACAGAGGAGTCTCATATAAGCCGGTGGACGGTGGTTCTGTAAGCGAGACGAGAACTATGCTTTGCGACTGACCCGCAGTCTAGAAAAGTTGTCAGTGTTGCAACCATTCCACTACCTCACTTTACTTAAGCGACTGGTGAGAACAGTCGTCAGCCCGGCGAGTAAAATAATCAGCACTGCCTGCCCTGATTGCTCCCGAACGGCACTTTGTTCATGACGGGAGTGCTGTCATAATCCACATAGGCGAACACCAAGGATAGACAGTGGGAACACCAGTGAATTCAGCTGCATACACCTGTCTTTTACTACAGAAGTACGCTTTGTTGTCTTTGGCAGCGTAAGACCTCTTTCCAGTTTTTCCAAACCACATTTGCGGGATGAACTGTGGTACTCAGTGCAACCCAAACGCCATCGCAATAAACCAACACTACTGCGTTTTGTAGCCTCATTACTGTATGAGACAGAGGGCAAATTGCACACGACTAGTGTCTTATCAGCATCTCAGATTCATAAAAAAGTCTTCACTACTGAACATAAATAGTCCTGCTTATTGCGTGGCTCTTTTTTTTCTACACACTTTCACTTTTCCACCCAGTGCAACCGCCAAAAAGTGAAGACTGTCGCCGCCCAGAGGATAAACACTCCTGGAGCCGGGAGGTTAGCCGTGCCAGCAGCGGTGTATGGGCGGTCATGCGAGACTGGCTGCCAGTTTTCACGTGTCCAATCTTTTTCCACGGGTTCTACGAAAAAACACAGAGAATATTACTAATGTGAAACGAAAGGTTGGTTAACTCGTGGCGTTAACAGTACGAAGCACAGAAATGGACTCGCTCAGTCGACATAACAGTGATAAATGACTGAACACTAAATTTACACAGCACAGGTGATTAGCGATGAAAATACAGAGCACATTGCGCCGTTTTAAAGGACCATACTCATTAAATTATTGCTTGCGTGTTCTCTACTTTCAAATGATGAGTAAGATCTTAATACTGTTGCCAGTCGGCAACGAAGTGACTATCGATGCTCTTAAAGAAGACAATGCTCAGAGTAGGTGTGATTGACCCTCCTTCAAGCCGCAGGTCGTAGCATGTCCAACATTCTTTCACAAAAATTTGAAAACTGAAAAACTGTAAGATACAGCTATAGAAATAGTGAAGGTAATATTCCAGTCCTCCGATATGTGGCAAAATCTTTCTTTTATACAGTTTTCATGGCTCGCATCGAAAAGTTAAGACTGCTATATAAAACCAATGGGGAACGCTTTTGACGATAACGAAATCGTTAATAGCAAAAAAAAAATGCAAGCCTGGCGACGGCAAATCTGCAGATACATTGATTGTTATAGGAAAATGTTCCAATGAATGAAAAAAAACTGCGTTCATAAACTTTTCACCGTTCAAAAATGCTTTTGTCCAAAACTTTTGTGGTATCTCTCACGGCTGCACAGTAGCGACCTCCCCGTAACATTTGATGCGAGTTACGAGGTATCGTCATCACCCGCCGCGCACCCACAAGCTGGATCTACGCAGTGGCCGTCACACTGATACCATAGTGATGACTACCGAAGCGGCTCTATCCAAGCCAACACCACCGACTGTCGTCGTGGCCCACCCACGCCACCCAGCCCCTTCTGTGGCACCGACGACGCGGATATGAAGTACTGGCTCTTATTTTATGAGCGTGTCAGCAAGCGTAACAGGGGGGACGTTACTCTCATGCTTGCGAAGGAGATATCTTACCATGCCGGAAACGCACGTGAATGGTTTGAAACCCACGAAGATCTTTCATACAGGGACGTATGCAAACAGAAGCTCTGAGAGCTGTTTAGGAAGCCTGTTGGCCGGCAGCTTGCCTCTAAGGAAATTGCTGCTCGCGCCGGAACGTTTGCGGAATCCTAAATTTTTTAACTTAGGATTTCTTTGCCCTGCGCAGAAAAGCTGATAAGGAAATGTCCGAGGCAGATAAGGTGAGGCCTACACTAAATGGCATCGCTAACGACACCTGATGTGTAATCATTTCACTCAGTCGAAACCCCAGCAGTCATGCAGGCTTTGCAGAATTAGGGTGTAGAAGAGCCTTATGTAAAAAAATATTAGGTTTTAACGTAGTTAAAGCAAGTAGACGTGCGAAAGCATGTGTTTAGCATGTTTGGCTCATGGATTTGCTTTGCGGGTCGTCGACACGTCTGGAGACGATATTAATTCGATAGTGGTATTAGTTGATGAAGACGTCGACAAGCAATGGAAGGCGTGAGAGCGTGTTGCAGTTTAACACGATGCGTGATCGGTTGCGGCGATAGCATAGTGCTCTCATGCAGACGCCAGCGAAGCCGATTCGTTCACGCCGCCGCGGGTTCGAAACCCAGTCGCGGTTTGGTCAACTGAAGGTCGGGCTTCAGCGATGGAATTATATTTGCAGGTTTCGTCGTGAAGTAGAGATTTCGCTCTTAAATACTGGAAGATATTGACAACGGCTGCACAGCTACCATAGATTTCCCCAAAGTCAGCAATTAAGTTCCAATAAGGAAAAGCATCACGCAAGCAGACACGATCTCTTCAATACTAGTCACCGCCTGTTTACAGGAGGTACTGAGAGGCCTGGGTTGGGAATAGTTGGGGAGAAGTGTTGAAAAAAAATACCATAGTAATCTCAGATTCGCTGATGACATTGCCTTCTTAAGTGACTCAGGAGATGAACTGCTGAGCATGATCGATGACTTAGACAGGGAGATGAGATCAGCGCGTCTAAAAATAAATATACAGAAAGATAAAGTACTGTTCAACAGTCTCAGAAGGGAACAGTGGTTTACTGTTCGTAGTGACGTTGCTGGAAGTAGTAATAAAATACGTTTATTTGGGCCAAGTAGTGACCACAGATCCGAATCACAAGAGCGAAATAAATAGAAGAATAAGAATGGGGTGGGGCGCATTAGGCAGGTTCTCTTCAGATCATGAACAGCAGTTTACCAATACACCTCAAAAGAAAAAGTATGCAACTGTATTTCACCGCTACAAACCTATGGGGCAGAAACATGGAGGATAACGAAAAGGATTCAATTTAAGGACAACACAGCGAGCTATGGAAAGGAAAATATGTGCAATGTTAGATGACAGGAAGAGGCAGAGTGGGTGCGGGAACAAACGCGGGTTAATGACATTGTAGTCGAACTCAAGAGGAAGAAATGTGCTTGGGCAGGACATGCAATGCGAAGGCAAGATAACCGAAGGCAAGATAACCGAGCAAGCGTACCAAGGGGCGGAAAAAAGTGAGGTGAGTGGATGAGATTAAGAAATTTGCGGAGATAGGGTCGCCGCGGCTGGCACAAGACATGGTTAATTCAAGAGATATGGAAGAGGTTTTTACCTTGCAGTGGGCGTTCAGGCTGATAACGATGATGATGACGCCATCAAATGTTTCCCTTTAGAGACTGCTCCACAGTTAATTCCATTCTACAGGTGTGCGGGCGCTTCGAACAGGCCAAAAACCGGACATACGCGCCGTTTTGACCGTCTACCAAAATCAGCTCCCAACTCCTGGTGCGAATATCTGCCGTCTCTGCGGCAGCCGTCGAACCATGGAAACTTGACTCGGATCGTGCGCCATAAAGTAAAGGCCCTAAATCCCATTGCCTTCACACCGCCTTTGCCGAACAACACGCTGGCAACTATCTCTCATTTAGGCCGTTGTTCGCCAGGGGGTTGCAAACATACGCTTGCCCTCTCGCCGCACACTGGAAAACATGAGTTCGAGCCCCTTCCCTACATAGGTCGCTACCGCTACTCCCTTTACCACCTTCACGACACGTTGCCGGTACCGCATTTCAGCACAGTGGCCTACCGCTGACGATCGGCTCATCTGTTCCGCATGTTCGCGTGTCGGGCACATCAGTCGCTACTGCCCCAGCTGTTGATTCTCTCCTGCCCGCCGCTTTTCGTACGTTGAACGACGCGCCAACTACGGACCCCGCCGTTTCTTGTCTGGCTATGAGCCACTTCGCTCCGAAATCGTTCTGCCTGCTCACGGGTCCAGCCACTCACCTTCCTCACAATCCCTCCGTTCCCCTCTTCCCAGCCGAAGCTCCTCCCCATCTTCTGCCTATCGCTTCTCGAGAAACTAGCAAAAGCAGCTGCCGGAGGTGACGCTGCATTGATGCCCCGGACTGCAAATCCTGTGATGACCATTGTTTTCCACTGTAATCTCCTCGACGTCCATATCGATGGTGTTCCTGCCCGTGCCCTCATTGAGGCTGTTGCCCAAGTATCCGTCTTAAGCTCATCTTTTCACCACCGCCTCAAGAAAGTGATGACCCGTGCTGCTTCGTCCATAGTTCGCGTCGCCGATGGCAGTAGTGCTGCCGTTACTGAATGTGTACTGCTCGAGTCCCCGTTGCCTGTCGTAACATCCCGGTTCTGGTCACCGTCCATAACCGGTGCCCTCATGACATGATACTTCGAGTGCACTTTTTAACAGCTTACTCTGCCCTTATCCACTGCTCCAGCGGCCTTCTTCAACTGGGCTTGTCCTTACGCTTTGACGTCCCCTCGACCCCACCTCCTTCGCTCCAACGGAGTTCGCTCACCTGCCGCCTGACTCTGCTGTACACCTCCATCTGCAGCCTTATCCGCCATTCTTGACGGCGACTATGTCGCTTGCCTCATTACCGTTGTTGTTCTCCACCATATCGCAGTTCTCCCACCTCATCGTCGTGCGCGTCATCCAGAATAGCATAGCACCTACATTCACGTCCTTCACTTCTGACTGTTGTCTCAACTTCTTCCCGAAGGCATTTCGTTCCCTGATTTGTCACCTGTGACTGACTGCACCGCTCCCGCCCTAACACCTAAGCCTCTCCATCGCACATCTCCGGCCCAGATCATATTTGCGGGATGAATGCGCAAAATCTAGATCCCGAGTACGTAGAGAGTCTTCACCCCCTTTTGAGGTCCTACAGTAACCTTTTAGACTTTGATACCCGTCCTCTTGGTCAAACATTCGTTGTGACTCCTCCCCGGCCCTGTCCTCACCCTGCCATTGCTGTCCTAACCAACCGTTCTGTCTTGAACCACTTCGACCCCTCCACCGTTACGGACCTTTGCACGGACGGCAGCGGTCACGGGAACGGTGCCATCTTTGCTCAGCGGCAACGCGCTTATCACTGCGCGACTGCCTATTGTTGGGATGCAGGTAGCGTCTTCGGGTCGGAGAAGGGACGAGGAAGATAGGAAACGCGGTTACGAAGAAGACACGGAAACCTTTTTACAACTAATTGCATTATGCACAAGTACAGAACAACTGAGAGTGTCTCTCAGCGAAGGGGAACGTCTTAGAGGAAGGGAGTATCGGCGAGAGGGAGCTTCTCGGCCGCACTCGCTGCCGAGGTTTAGGGTTTTAATTCTTTGAAATCCCTAGATGGAGTCCAGGCCTGCCGAGGAAGGCGTGTCCTGAAATTATCACTTTGGTACTCGCCGTACACTCGATCATTAGGGAACACGCCCCCGTCACGTGTTAAGCTTGAGGGTGAGGAGAATGCCATCTATGCCGCGCTGACCCCGCAAGGTCCGTGAGTGGCGTTCCCACGGTCTGCAGGTGGTCGCACGAGTAGCCTGCACTTGTTCTTCATCACGTGCAAGACCACAAGGCCAAGGCCAAGGCTAAAGGCCACGCGCAAGGCAAAGCGATGAAGGGAAACCGTTCGTCGGAAACTGCTCCTTTGACCATGGATGCCGTGGTCAAACATGGTGACTGGACCCAGCTGACACCGGAGTTCTCTCTTGAAGGTTAATTACGGCTGGCCTTCGCAACTATCTTCGTCATGTAGGTGGAGCTGCACTGGGAGAGCAGCGCTGGCTGCTTTCAGGGGAGGCTTGTTGTCGCCGCTGCCGTGGCTACGTCGGACGACAGTGCGCGTTTTACTACAGTTAGGCTGGAGGGCATCCCGGGCATAACACTATGCAAACCACCTGCTTTGTTCAGCGGGGAATAATTTTTCCATCACGGAACGGGAGTGCCATGACCTCATTTGGGCAATTGTCTAATTCAGCCCTTAATTTTTTGGCCCACTGTTCACCGCCACGCTTTGGGCTGGATCTCTTCCCTCAAGGACCCTACTGGCTGCCTTGGGTGCTGGGCACTGCGCTTTTCCCTCGTACACAAATCCGGCCGGCTCCATCAAAATATAGACTGCCTGCCCCGTCACCTCGTCGATCTTCCTTCATCTACAGACTTTTTCTGACGCCTATGCCTCGTCTATCTCAGACTTCTCGCACATCACGGACGAACAGCCCATGGATCAAACTTACCCTCCATCCTCGACCGTCTAGACGTCGGCCGCCTTGACTTTTCCTTTCCGTTGTTCATAATAAATGGGAGCATGATATACCGCCACAACATGCAACCTGATAGCTCTAAGCTACTGCTCGTTACCCAACAACTGCGCTGCGCCATACTCTAACAATTCCATGATGTTCCGACGGCTGCTCCTACTTGTATCGCTCACACGTACACTCGCGTTCACCGGAGTTTCTTCTGACCTGGCCTCCATCAATTGCTCAGTCGAACGCTATGTAGCTGCTTGTGAGCACTGTCAACGCCGGAAGAAACACTCTGTTGTGCCTCCCAACCAGATGTGCTAGTGACGTGGCTAACATACTTCTGCACGACGTCCTACTCCATCATGGCGCCCCCCGCAAACAGCTCGCCGACCGTGGCCCCTGCTTCTTATCCCGAGTGGCTGACGAAATTCTTTGTTCCTACTCTGTTTGGCGCAAATTCACCACTGCTCATCACCATCAGACGAACGCCCTCACAGAACGTCTAAACCGCAAGCGCACTGACATGCTCTCTACGCATGTTTCTGATGATCACTGGGATTGGAATGTTAGCCTACCTTTTGTGACTTTTCCTTATCACTCTTCTCGCCGTGACACTCCCTGGGTACTCGCCCTTCTGTCCTCTTTGGACGAGACCCATCACTTCCCTTCAATACCACACTGCCCGCCTCCGACTCCCTCACTGCTTATGCTCGTGACGTCATCGCCCGGGCAGACGCCGCCCGCCTATTTGCTCGTTACCGACTGTGTGCCTCCCTAGCTACTCAGAAGCATCGCTACTCAGAGACAACGACGCTGAGATTGGGTGTGCGTGAGCGTTCTTCAAGCCTCAGGTTGTAGAATACCTCTCAAAGCTGGACAGTTGTTTGTAAGCTATTCCCGTAACATTATACATGGATCACCGAATTGTATTCGTCTACGACCGCAAAATAACACAAAACTGAATTTTTCCTAATGGTGCTTCGGTTTCATCAGCAGAACGATGGCAGTGACGTGTAGTTGCCTTTTAGGTCACGTGAGACGCGAAAAAGGCGGCAATATTACTGCTGGTGCATCATTTGTGTCCATTCCAGCTTTTGAAGCAGGCTGGTTTAAGTGGTTTAGTGAATTCAAACAACATATCAACGTTAATATTGCAGGTTTTTTCGTGCCTGAAGTTACCTAAACGTATAAGAAACGCTGCAGTCATCGTACGGGCGATAATAGAAACCGAAACAGCATGAATAAAGAGATGAAACATCACTTAGCAGTCGTGGGCGAATACCACGCGGTGAGCCGTGTATTCTAATGTCTACAGCACCATTTGAAAAGAAGAAAACACGCAACTCGAATTACATGTCTGTGGTCCTTTAAACATGTGCATTTCCATGGTTTCCTAACTCGTATTAAAAAGTTAGCCAAACTGCTGCTGTCACTAGTAGGATGCAAATCTATTTCAAATGGCAGACGAATTTTAATATACTAAATATTTTTCATGGCACAGGATATCCTGAAACGTATACGGTACGCCTTCTGTTCGAAGTAGCTCATTTGGAGACCTCTGTTTTTTTAAATGTCGCCCTCCATTCTGGCCTACATTAATTCTACTCCAGTGGTGCAGGTACATGTAAAGACAAATGACAAAATAAACAAATATGGAAGGACAGCACCACGCACGCATTACTCCATATATACTACTTAGCCCTATTCTCTGCACCTAATACTACACGTATGCGAGGAAGGAAACGTACACTATTTTTATCATCTGGCGCAGTTTTATGCACCTACTTCATTCGATCTGTGAATTGAATGCTAAACTATTCTTTTCATCCTGTGTAAGAGCCAGGACATTTTTTCGATAAGGCGCAAGGAACATCAGACCTGTATTTGAGCACCATTACCGTGGAAGTCTAATTGTAAAGATCACCTTAATGCATCGCAAAACAAAGAGAACCTGCAACATGCGTCCGATTCATTTGTTTAAACCTGAAATAGCTAAATCCAGGAAGGACAAAGAGGGCCTAATGCTCTACCCGAAGGATGTGATGAAGGATTGATGCATAAAGGCTCTGGAACACGAAAAACTTTAAGGAGGGATAAGGAGCCTCTGCAGGATGGTTATTATAAAAAAGTGACTGAAATGGCAATCTTTCTGATCTCTTCACTGTGTTACATCTATTTCCTCATGGATATATTAGGATGTATTTGCCATCTCAAAAAAGCATAATTGTGAAAAAAATACGTAAGCTCTGGTTTGGAACTGCTCCTACCATTTGAAGGCTTCAGTAAAGTACTGCTGCAAGTTAGCCCTCATCCTATCCTGACCTTTTCCGGCGCCTTGCTCGTTCTGCGCTATTTCTTTTGTAATTAGGAAACGTGAAGATTCACTCACCGTCCGGCGTTCTGACGGATATAGATTTCGAAGTGGCCATTTCTCGACCATCGAACACATTGGCGAAAGTGACGGTGCACTCGTACTCTGTTCCCGGCAGCAGTCTCGTAATCGTGACTGTCGACGACTTCCCGCCATGGTCGTCGCAAGAGAATGTTCGCTCTATTCCGGCACCGCGAAGTGTTCCGTAGCAGCGGTCCAGAGCGCCGTTCTTGATTTCCGGCACAGACGCCACTATTTCCACCGACCTAGGCCCAGTTGCTGTGCCCCACAGTTCGAAGTCTCCCGGGGCTACGTGACAGAGCAAAAAAACGGGGAATTAACATTGAATACATGTCATGCAGGCAGTATGAACGGTCGCGTCTTAGCAAAACCATGGCCTTTGCCAAAATATATTGTTTAAGGGTGTGGTGGTCCTGAGGCGCTCCGTGGAACTACTGAGCTACACAGAGGGTGAAGACATGTGCTCCAGTCACCTACGAATGATTTCGAGCACAGATGATACAAAACAGGCCACATTACATGGTCGGTGAGCAAACCAGCGAGGCATAACATTTCTGACAAAGGCTACCGTTGCTTACTATGCACCAGAGAAGTAAAGCCCACGTTGTAATCATTGCTTTAACTTAAAGTACATTATGTCAAAGATTATATGACAGCCAATGAAGCGCGAGAAAATTAGCTTTGTCAGACTCAGTAAAGTTCAAGTTACTTGCAAACGCAATCTCTTATACACATTTAACCTTTCAAATCAGAGAAAATGTAGTCTTTTTCGCAGCTGTACTCAATATTTGTGCGGTGGGAAGATACAAAGCTTAAAACCGCAATCCTAGAAGACGCTGCTGCGGAGGACGCAAACCTGATACAAATTTCTTACTGCACTTGTACTGCGTGCTGACATATGACAGTGGAGTCGAAATTAATTTTTCCAGCTTCTATATCACAGAAAGGCACTGCCTAGCATGTTTTTCCGTTGGCCTGGTATATTGAAAATCTGGTTGAGGTGACACCGCATTTCAGATGCGTCGTGTTCCTGATGTTACTCTGTATATTATCACCCGCAAGAATAATGCTTAAAGGGACACTGAGGAGAAATTGAAGTTGGCTTGTATCGACAGAATACCAGCTCCTGATTACAAAAGACCACTCATACTGACAACAAAGCTCTTATAACGTAGAAAAGAGCAAGAACCAAAATACAGGTATCGCCGCCACAGGCCAAACTCGCAAGTACAAGCTTCATGACGTCATAGGACAAAACAGTGTTGCTGGAACCAAAGCTTCTAGTAACAGTGGTACACAAGAAGCTCTGCGAATCACTGAGGCGCAGCCAATGCATGCGCAAATCTTGACGTCGCCAGATGGCGCCACGTACAGGGCAGCTACGCGCGCGCCTGCAGCATCGGGACCAATCAGCGCCTGCTCACCGGCGGTAGCCAAGCTCCCGGTATTCCGCTAACGGTAACAAGGTACACGGTATGCTAAAGGGTATGCGGTATGTGAGTACTTCGTTGACGACTTCGAGAACGGGATCCATCGTAACGCTGGCAAAACGCCGGTGCAAACGTAAATGAAGCGACGGTAGCGACTGCCGCAATAGCCGATAGATGCCTTCAACGAGCGGCCGGCGGTAGCTTTGTTTTCGGCTGCTGCTAGGCCGCTCTGCTGGCCGTCAGAAATCACGGAGTCTGCGTTACGTCATGTGCACGTCATGTTCAAGTCACTTAGTCCTCTGTCGTCATAAGAGAATCCCAAGTTTGAATCAGAGCGGTGGGAAAAACTTGTCAACTTCGAATCCAAATTTCTTAGAAATAAATGCATCTTTCGCTGCCGGCCAAGTGGCACACAAAGCCATGAAATGCCGAATTATCGGATTTTGCTATAAAAAAATATTAATAGAGCTCTCCTCACTGTCCCTTTAAGTGTGACTTCCACACGTTCACAGGAATAGGGATGCAGAGGGCTGCATTCAGAACTGGCCAGAATGAGGTGTAAAAATAGGACGACTGAACATACACTAGGACACTTGGAAATTTTGAAACCATGCCTTCAATGGCGGTGAGTGTAAAGTCAAATCATAAGCAAAGTTTGCTTTCTGGCATACTTTCAATGCACGGGTTGGTATCTGTGCTTGTCGCATATAAGAACCAAGGAACTGAAAATTTCTGCCTTGGAATCTTTTTAACCTTAGAGCAAAGGCAAAATGATAAGTTCATGGGGTTTGTTGAGAGATAACAACAGACCATTTAAAAGCAGTGCGCTTTAAAGATGAAATGACTACGACCACCTGCGTAAAGCATTTGAAGTGCGTTTGCAAATGTGAATTACTACTGTCCTCAGCAACCATTTACAGCGAAAATAAATATGTAAATATTTAATTTATTCTTCTATTCTGCTGCATGAAAGCTGCTTGCACCAACTCTGGGCGGAAAAATATAAGGTTGGGTGCGTATCAGGACCTTATAAGAAAGGGCTTCACCCGGATCATATTTTGCAGCTGTTTTTTTGCTTGCATACTTACCTGGAAGCAAGATGTGTTAGCCGCTACCATTTGAATCAGCTGCATACTTTCATTGGTAGCTGGAATAACTGTGTTTCCAAAAGCATAGTGAAAGTACTGAAGCGAAAGCTTCACTACGCTGGTTGCGGAGCATTTCGCCGGGTCGGGCGCAAGCCCACATCTGCGCATGCGCCGTTTCTATGGCAACGGGTTACGCCGAGCCACAGGTTTCGCCGCGCGCCGTCGCTCCCGCTGCGTATCCTCCGTGACGCCACTCGTGACGTCATCACTCAGCTATGCGCCTCTCTGCCCATGCGCAATCCTCTTTCCGCGGCGGTGCGCGCAGCTTCGCTCACTTGGAAGCGTCATCGTGAGCGTGCGCTCGCATGTCATACGCGCAATTGATGAAGAGGCGGATTGCAAGCGTACGTACTCAGTACAGCATCAGCGAAGGCTACGAGAAGCGACGTCGACGGATTCCGAAGTCGTAGCATGGTACAAGGGTGAAGAGATTTGCAGCTAAAGTTTTAGGCGGTCTCAATGGGCTGCACTCGGATCTCTTGCAAATGCACCTGCGTGAGTGGACCTAAGTGTGTAGCTTGCAACCAGGCGAGGCGCCGAGCCTCAGGCACTCGGACACATCAGGAGGTGGTCGCCGATGTAGAGATAAGCCAGGATTGTGAAAACTTAACGGTTTATTTGCATTCTAGGCAGAAACGCGTGAGCTCGCGGCACAGGAGTGAACACGCACTTAAACATACTGCACACTGATTGGGAAATGTCCACGTTCCCAACGTAGACAAGAATGGCAAATCATTCGATCCCCGTGGTTCCACCAGATCTATCTTATTGGCACAAGTAACACCAGTTCTTCACACACTGACACATCACCTCTGTCCGTGTTGAGGGGAAAGGGTAAGTGCCGTCACATTTGCAGATCACGAGAGATTCATGTGTCCCTGCCAGGTGCAGACATACTTTCTTCCACCACTTGCGGACGTTCGTATCCAGCAGCCAGGAAGGGCAGCCTTTCGAATAGCGCCCGATAACTGCCTTCTGTAAGTGGAGCCAAATTTCCTGGATATCCAGTAGCGACCCGATGCACAAACATGCTCGATATTACCCTTGCGGCTTCAGCTGACAAGGCGCCCCAGTACTGTCGCTGCATCAAGCAACTGGTTGGTTCCAGGCACCCCGTCGTCTGTGATGAAGTGGACGCATGCCGCTGATTTGCTTCTTCGTATTGCTGAGCGGGCCGACATAACCGGAAGTGTCCAAGGCATCAGGCTTTTTCTAGCCAGACGTACCAGGCAGCTGGGGTCGCTCTGCTGACCGAATAACTTGGGGTGATGAGGGGGAAACATGTCCAACTAAGGCGGCTGAAGATGATCGCCCTTGCTGCCTTGTGGGTGCGCGCTCAAGTAGCTTGCATTACGAAAGCAGGCTCGTCGTCAACTTAACATTTGCGCGAAATCTTAGAACTCTCAGCGGCACAATGACCCACATTTCTACACAGAAGTGGAGATGTCTTGACGATACATCGTATAACTATTCTGACCTGGATTAAGTGTAACTGGCCTTCATTCAAGCATTTCGAAGAAGAAAAAAAGTTCCAACTGCCGACTGCGCCATTATTATGTATGGAACAATCTGCATATGCAGAGATTAATAAACAAAGATACTGGAAGCAAGTACCGTACTTGCACACTCAGGAATTGACTCAAGGAAACCTGACCGTTTCTCACAGGCCACTCACCGAAAGAAGGCGTTCTGACTTCCCTAGAAGCCGGACGACTGGAGAGAACTTCAGCGCCGCAGTTTGCGTTGGCTGTAACTAGGACACAGTACGGCGTGTCAACGGTGGTTTCAAACTCAAGCGATGGCTCTGATGTGTCGAACTGTTTACAGCCGCTCACGTCTGTTTCAGCGTCGCAGGAGCCGGATGCATCGCAGATCTTCACTGTGTAGCCGGCGAGGAAGCCAGACACGGTTGCTGGTGGCTCCCAAGCTAGTTTGGATTTCGAAGGCGATCCTTCCAGCATTGTGATGTTTGTCGGTGAGTCCGGATCTGGAGAACCAAACACAAACACGACCTCGTTAGCACATCACTCGATTGAACCTTAAGCTATTTTTTTCCTTCAGTCAATTTGCGCACAGCCCACAGTTCGCGACAGCCAATGTGGCCACATTCCCGATGTCTATAATTTCAAGTGTTTACAAAAAGAAAAGTAACATGCTCTAATGGAATTAATACCCCGTCACATGGGCACTGTAAACGTACTTTGAACTAATGCTCTATTACTCCAAGGAAGAACGCGCGCTGCCACACGGACGCGCCAAAGGACACCTAGTTCAAAGGAACTTCGAATCAAGGCAGCTCGAGTTTGTCCTTTGAGGCTGCAAGGGAGTACTGTCTCTCCCGACAAGTTAACAGCAAAAATAAATTGGGATAAGAAACGTTCGATAATATTTTCTTAAATTTGCGTCGTAAAATTATTGGTCTTCTAAAATCTAAGATTATTTGTTTTTCGGCAGTCTCACCACGCCATACTCTCGTCCCGGATTTACAAGCGCCGCGGTAACTATAGTGTACTAGAATCGGCCATGTTGTTTTTGTTTCCAGCGAGTAGGGACAGTGACGGACAGCAGCTAGTGATATATCTGCGGTGCTGTTGCCACTAGACTCACTGGTTGCCACTACTCGCCTATGGTACCCGCACTCCGAGACTGCACTGCTTTTTTTTGTTTGTACAGTTTCGTGCTTGTTATTTTTTTCTGACAAAATTAGTGGCGGTGAACCTGCGGTGGACCCTATCCCTGAGTGGATCCTGAGTGACGATCCCTGGATCGTCACGCATCTTGACGGAGATCGCCGAATACAGCGCGCAAGAAAAATGTGATCAGAATCGCAACGACCCAAGGCAAGAAAAAACAGCAAAATAACGAAAGGAAAAAATCGAAGAACCAAGCTGAGCGTATTGGGCTCAGTGTGGCTAGCACTATAATGTTATGGTCCCTGCTTGGCAGATCATGCCATTACTGCAGTTGAAATTGCGTTGCTTCAGCATAATATTGCTATAAAACAAGTTTTTTATGAAAAATATAATGTTGTATTTTCATGTGAACTGAAGTTTGCAATTTTTATCCAGTTTTTCATCGATGAAGGCGCTAAGCACTTTTTGCAAAGGTCGTTCCGGGACCGTGTAGCACGGACGAACTTCATTGAAGTAGTGCTCCTTTGGTAGCGTAATGGAGTTTTAGTTCAAAGTACCTTTACAGTGCCCGTGTGACAGGGGTATAAAAAAGCCATTCGGAAAGCAAAATGCAAAGGAGATAAAAACAACTTATCACTACTCCATGTTCAGCAAGTACTTTTGAGCAAGGGCTGCAAAGTAAAAGTCTCTAGATGAACTCTCTGCATTCACAGCAGCAGAATAGAAAAAATAACGCGCGTTGTCCGCATAGCAAGTGAAGTAAGCCGGCGACACCCGCAATAACGAAGACTGCGGTTACAGTGCGTGCCTTGTAAACCGATTACGTCGCCAGTTTATAACACTGATTTTCTTCTCACTGTTTACTCGCCTGATTGCCCGCGACGCTCGCTAGCGGGTTCTAGAGATAAACAAGCTCTGAAGACACCCGAGCCTACGGCTCAGGCTACAAAAATAGCGAGCAAAGAAAATATTATATTATTGATATCCCAGCCTTCATAATCACATGAGACGCTCCACGAATGGTGGACTTAAACGGCCTTCCACGAAGCGGATGCCATACATTCGCGTATTGCCGTTTCGGATCCGTCCTTAACGTACATAAGCAATTAAGGATTCCCAAGCTATGAACGACTTTTTCTCCGTTTTTAGAAAAAGTGCGGGCGTTTTTTTTTTCTTTTTTTAGTGCGCGAGCACCTAAGTCCAAACTCGGCGATTTCGAGGATCTTTATGTGAAGCACGTTTGACCTTGAAATCTGTGCCTCGAACAGAACCGAAGTGAAAACCGAAGTGCTAGCGTATCTAATTTGCATTTGGGCTAACCATGTTGAATCACCGAGATTTTTTTTTGCACAGTGGTCGCATTCCTGAACCACAACAAATGCCAAAAAACAGCAGTCACAAACTAGGTGCACAGGAGATGCTAAATTAAAGAGTTATTAGAAAGGCGACTTCAGTCAAAAAAGCTAAGAGGCTTATAATGAAAAGGTACACTTCGCTTTTATTTTACTTAGCCGTCACGTCAATCGTGACGCGAGCAACATGAGCTGGGGAAACAAATGGCCAATCACAGGTACGGCCGCTAGTCGACCTGCTGCCGCTGCATCCAGACCAGCCATATATATTACATGGACCATCATCCTCCGGCAGTTCTTCGCACCAATACTGTGCGATGTCAGTGCACGTTAAAGAACCCCAGGTGGTCGAAATTTCCGGATCCCTGCACTACGGCGTCCCTCATAGCCTGCGTCACTTTGGGGCGTTAAACCCCAATAAACCAACCAGTTCTTCGCACTAAACCAGTTTGTTTTTCGATACTGGCTTAGCGCCAATCAGGCTGGTCAGGCAACTCAGAGTTAGTGTCGTGCTGCGTGATTCGTCCGCGTCGGCATTGGCCCGCCGGTGCGGCATGGATGTGGGGAGGATTTATGCCAGCAAACAGAATCACACGCGTGTTCCTGCCACGAGAAGCGAGCCGTCAACGTCCTGGACCTACGTCACCGGCAGTAGCAACCGATGGAAGAGTACCAGATTAAATGAGAACAAAAATGATTCGCTCCAAACTAGAGCCGTTGGCTTCGTTGCATTACGATATTTTTTTTTAATACGGCTCCAAATTCCAACGCCACCATAGTTTATGGGACGGCAGCAAACCACCGAGAACACACCGATAATAAGTTTTAGCACCTCTGGAAAAGCCACAAAAAAAAAACATTTTCAAGTAACCACCCTCACAAGACTTCTCAGCCAATTCCGATGTTCAATACGCTCTTTTTTTCATTCGCAAAGCAAAAATCTGCTGGCAATATGCCCAAAGAGCATAAAAGAAGAGAGCATTCAAAAGACTTAAAGAGAAAAGCACCGTCACATGCCGTCTACAGCTCCTTAACCCGCCACAGTGAGCCAGTGCCGATGGCATTTAACCTACTCTGTAAGCACGAGGTCGCTGTGAAGAATCCAGGTCACCGCGATCGCATTTCGATGGAGGTAAGCTGCAAAAATGACCGTGTGCTGAGCGACGGCTGTGCTAGTTAAGAGCCCCAGGTGCTCGAAATTTCTGTGCTGCTTTCTATGATGCTGGCGCCTCCTCTCCTACTTCCTCAATCTTCCCCCTCATGATCAACCGAAGTTCAGGTGGCCAGAGAGGGTGCTACAATTACAGCGTCTATGCTTTCCACAAAACCGAAAATTTTGTTTTTTGTTACTCTTAAGCATAGCCTAAATGCGCATTGAAATTTAAAGTTTTTACAAATCTTTTCGCTGAATCAAAAATGACATCACTCAGCAATCTAGATCGGACACTCCAAATCCCCAATGAAGGCAAAAAATTTCGAGGACACTTTGGCAACTAAAGTTTTGAGAGGCGAAAGCCAAGGACACTATGCCGTGAAGACTTACGGTGGATGTGACGTCGCGCCGTTCCTGTGGGTATATCGATACCCAAATTATACATCATTCGGAGATCCTAACAGTTAATTACGCTTACTTACACATTTTTCCATCTATTTTGACACAAATCCTACGTTTTTCCGACCATTCTGTGATAATTTTCACTATGCGGTGACGACTTCCGGTGGATGTCACGTCACACCGTTCCCGAGGCTATATCGACATCAGTGCTATTTCGACATTTTTGCCTATAATTAATTAACTCATTAACCTACAGTTATCAAACTTGGCCTCTAGATTCATTTTTTCCTCCTCTATCCGAAGAAACCATTGGTTTCCTGCTAACTTTTTAGTTCCCGAGTTAAACGCATGTGACCCGCTTTGTTAACGGACGACAGCATGAGCCATTAAAGGCTTTCGCCTTAATAGATCATGGCACTCGTCCCACGACTGGAAGCCAGTATATCCCCACTATTTCTCGCCTTTAATGCGAGAACATTGCTTAGCTCACTATGCGAAAACCTTGCCGTTATCAGAAACCCGTGGCCGAAACGTGGCACTAAAATGACGTCATCAATATCCTGCCGGCGTCCCCCATTGCCACGTACCTCAAAGCGCGATTGAAGTGTTCCCTGACATAGGGAGCAAGTTATGGGCCTTCGCTTTCCTCAAAATGAACGGAGTCTAAACCTTCCGCTGGTTTTAGGAAAGAAAATGCGCATAACTACCTCAATTTGTGGGTGGACGCCACTGCCTACTCACAGCGCGATTGAGCAAGTGTAACTCGCTCACTTACCCAGTGAGCAAGTGAAACTTGCTCTCGCATTAACACATCAAAAGAATTACTTAGGTGTCCCCACAATTTTTTAAACACTATTTTCATGGTGGCACTGCCTGATAGCAGGACAATCTGCCCGACATCTGCGGATGTTATCGGTCACGTAGACAACACAACAAGACATCTGTAGGACGAATCTCTTCGGTATCTCAGGGAAACATCAGCACTGACCTTCAGTGTTTCAAGCCTTAATACTAAAAACGTTACATGCGCATAAAAGTGAATTTTAGTGAGCATTAGCCTCGTATGGCGAGATACGGGGTGCGAACAAGACAGCCGCCGGGTTCCCCAACAGTTTCCCAATAGGCACATGCTTTCCTCGCATCAGATGCCAGATTTCGCTGGAGTCAAGTGCTTGGAAATAATAGGTGTTTGACTCCATCTCGAGCAAGCATACTGAAAGATTTTATCCACGGCGGTCTTTGGCCCAACTGCTTATGAGCCATTAAAACCAAATTACCGTCGTCATCACAAGTGATTTTGATCGAAACGCTATTCACCTTTCCCGGAGATGAAGATGCCCGGGAGCATTACTGCTGCTGACGTGCGCTCTGGCGGCCCGGTGACGTGGGTTCGCACACTGATGCTGACGTTGGTGCAGGCCTTGAGGTGTCCACATGTGACTCGCGTCTGGTCCTTGTGAATGATGGTGCCGTTCGCGCAGGAGCCCACGAGATGTGGCTCGTCACCACCGCTGCCGCCATCCGTGTCGGTGACCTCGATCCAGTAGTAGTCGAAGCGGCCCTCGGGTCGTTCCCATGTCACAGTCATCGAGTCGCCCGCGACTGCTACCAGGGTCAGGTTGGCCACTTCGGGAGGGGCTATCAGGAGAGATGTCAGGATTAGTTGATGCTCAACTTTGAACGCTATCTTTTCTCACGCCTGGTTGTCATTCGGTCTACTCATTTTCCTCACCTCTTCTCGTTATTCCTGGCGTGCGTCGCTGGCGCCGGTCCAGCCAGGTGATACCTAGCGCTATTCTAACGAGCCTTGCACCGACGTGCTCAGCGCTTCATATTGCGCCGACTATAAAAGCTTTTTGTCGCGCTTTATTTATTCATTCACGACCTGCGAACGGTGCATTTACTGCTCATGTTGAGCTACCTTTGCTGCGTACAGATTGCGCAAGGTTACTTAACTCATTACTGAACTGAACGATGCTATTGGCTTACTTTTTGGTTAAATACTTTTACTTATCGGTTACGCAACGAATGCATTGCCTGTCCACCTGCATGCGTCCGTATTAGCGAGCTAGAGCATCAGTAGGTACACAATACGTTAAGCTCCATAAGAGCTGACTACTTCCAGGTTCTTCTGAAACTGTGGCAACTTCCTTTCGGACGCGGTCATGCAGAACGCACTGCCGCTCTGAAGCGCACGCCCACGTACTAACGAGTTCACGCGAAAAGTGGACGACTCTGAACATAAATTAACAACACTCTTCTGCGGTACATACTGTTCACGATTTGTTCAAAAAATAAAAATGTCGAATACTCCAAAAGATTAAACAGGCGAGTGACTGACTGGCTATGGGTCGTTATTTGTTTTATAGGCATAAAGCCTGTGCGAATAAGCAACCTGCTGGTGCAACTTATGCAGTTGAAATACACGGTTACTTGCAAGTTAAAACTTACGCAAAATGTGCATACGCCTACAACGCGTGCAGTTTACACCTAGCACACGACCTGTTGTACAGTGCCGCTTCACTAAAATTCCCTAAAAAAGGCTACCCTTTCATGTTCCAATTTTAAAGCGAGCTGTCCGTCAATTCTAGACCATCACTCATCATATGTATTCGAAGGTTATTAAGAACAATGCATAGTGAAGGATCGCTTTTCAGCGGCCCTGTTTTTTTATTTGTCCACGTCCTAAGGATTTTATGCGCCAGAAAATGCGAAAGTTGTCTTGTATTTACAAAACATTGATACCCACAAAAAATGTACTAGTGACCTCCACTATAGTGCAAGCAGGTTGTTAAGCGTGATCGCTTCTTGGAATTGTTTAGGTGACCCCTGAAATGATTCTGGTTGAAAATCATTCAGGCGGACAAACACTAATAACATCCTTCTATGTTTTAAACTTTCTACGTATCGATTACATTTCTTTTGGTATCAAGAGAAACAAAAAGAAAAACTCACCAGGGTACTCTTTCTCCTGCAACGAGATAAAGAAACGAGAGCATTCGTTACCGCATAGCTTCACAAAATCTCACAATTGCGCAGAGCACAACGTTTGTTTGGAAATTAAAACATGGCTATAGTGCGGCTAACTGAGTCTACCGCCGATTGGAAAATATTTTGCACTTTGAAGTAGGAACGCTGTTAAAACGACATTGATTATGTCGCAGCTAGTAAGAAGAAAAACCAACCTCCCAAACATTACAATAAGAGAGAAAAACTGAACGTCATATTCGTACCTCAACCCATTCACCACCACCACTATCCCATCAGCTCTCCAGGACAAATGAACACAGCTGGAATCTTTCTTCACGTTTTCAGGTCCGCGAAATATGTAGAGAACCCCCGTCTCGCACTTGGTCCTTACCTTTGGAACGAACTCCACAAAATTCCAGGAAGCTAACTCAATGAGTGGGATGCACAAAATGCCCGCCTCATTCAAACCTGTGAAGTGACGGTCGATTTCTAGCAAATAAGGTATTCGCTCTCACGCTTCCTTGCCGTTGTATCTTATGGCACATGTGAAACAACATGCCTTCAGCCGTAGTTACGCGCACTCCAGGGCCATTTAGCGCCTGTTTCACATGTACAAAAAGTAGAAATTTGTACCGCACTTACTCCAAAGAAAATTAAGTTTTTTTTTCACATGTAACTGGGGAAACTGATGCGCGAAACAGATGGTGATAGAGAGCTGTACTTCGCCTTCCGCGAGTGCCACACTTAGCGAGTACAAACCAGCACGCTAAAGTTATTCCTCTCCAAGGTTGTCCAAAACCTTATCCCTTCTCAAGGTTTCACACGGACTCGGAAAATGCATGGAGACGTCGAGATTTGACCGCTTCCTTAGCTCTAGCCAGAAGATAAGGCATCACTGGCCAAATGACCCGCAGAAGCAATCCGCCGCAAGGCCAGCAAACCCACTTCATATCAGATACCATGCGAGTAGACTGTGCTCATGTTGAAACACCGCTCGAGTTTCTCGGTGGAAGTCTTAACTCTTTAGGCCAGTGATGCCACTGAAACCACGTCGCTGCTAAGACGCCGTCCAAGACTCGAGATATGCCGGAACCGACGCCATGCATCTTGAAAACCACAACGGTGCGTGCTCGCTACCATTAAACTGAAATGCCTCGCGTTCTGTGGGCGCACCTATTACAAAAAAAAAAGAAAACCAACACTAGCTTGAATGTCAGGGAGATATGCAAGGCGATAAAGAAGGCTCTAGCTGCCGACCTAATCGCGGAACCGTACGGACATCGCTGCTTCAGCGTCGGTGTCGATGGTAATCATGCTCCGCCTCCGACGTCCACTTTCTGATCAGATCAGGCACGGTTCGCGGCGAACGCGACCTCGAAGACACGGGCAAAAAAACAAAAAGGCCGAAGAGAGCGAAGCCATACTACGTGCTCTCTGGCGAGCACAGTGGCGAGTCAACGGGGCCACCGCGGAAACTACTCCGTGAAAGTCAGTAGTTGACTGCGGTGTGGGAACCAGATCCACAACGTGATAGACGAATACGGCCGCTTGCAGTAAAACAGAGCTTATGGAAGGGAAGCGGGCGGGTTAAAGCCACTGACACCAATGTCAAGCGGGGGATCTTCATGATAACCAGCCGCTATTGCCGGCGTACTTATCGCTGCTCAGTCTCATAGCTATGTTCAACTGGAGTAAACCACCTGCGAATGGTTGTACAATGGCAAAGAGGTGACACTCGTAAACATTCACCCACGTCGTAATGACATTTGGTTGGTTTAGTTTACAAGGTTTAACGTCCCAAAACGACTCAGGCTATGAGAGACGCCGTAGTGAAGGGCTTCGGAAATTTCGACCAACCGGAGTTATTTAGCGTGCACCAACATCACACAGTACACGGGCCACTAGAAATTCGCCTCCATCGAAATTCAGCCGCCACGGCCGGGATCGAACCCGCGTCTTTCGGGTCAGCAGCCGAGCACCATAACCACTGACCCACCGCGGCGGCTTTTTGGTGGGCACAGTCACGTGAAAAGGCTCGAGGAGTTCAATGCGAACACCATTCAACGACCACAAGAATAGGACGTGTAAAGACATACATCGCACTGTCTACCTCCCGGCCAGCATTGAAGCACATTCAGGCCCACCAACACGAATCCCTCCAACCCCACTGCTTTCTGGAAAGTGAACGCAAAATTTGCGTGAGAAATTCGTCGGGTCCTTTTCCAACAACGCCCGGAAATGGAGCAGAGCTCGCTGGATCAAAGATTGCGCGTTTTCCCAGCGATCGCTCCTTGGCATGACTTCAATGCCACTGGAGAATTATATGCATCCCGGTCACCCATAATAAGCGACGCGCAGTCGTCGATCCCCTGGGACAGATAGCATCTCGGTGGCCATGGACGGCCCACGACTGCCTGCCGGCACGGCCGGACTACTTATCAGCTCATGTAGAAAGAAATATATAAAAAGAAAATATACCGCAAAAGCCTTCACGGACAGAGTCCAGTTTGCTTTTTTAAGTTACCACAGTCCAAAACCGCAAACTTCACCAACGTATAAACAAAATTAAAACAGCGAAGGACACATTTCCCTCTTCCGTTGAGCTTGCTACCATTGCGTTAGAACGAGAAAACTGAGTGCTCCTAAATTTCGAACACTTATTCCAAACCTAAGCCGCGCCTTCTAAGGCCTTGAAACTTGTCCATGTTGGAGTGCAAGCTACAAGTGCGAGACGATGGCTTCCATTCCTATGAGGCTTACTCCCGTGAAAAAAAGAAACAGCAACACACATGGGGCAACTGCCGCCTCAAAGCCGGAGCTTCCGAGTGCGAACAAGTAATCACAGACGGCGAAAGAATAAGCAGCGGATTACCAAGAAGCACAGGTAGTCAAGTCGACACAATATTGCAAATGGATGGCGTCACTCTGCTCCTCTGTAGGACCTCTGTAGGACCGGAATTTGTCACTACGCTACCAATATCTGACCAAATGATTTGCCCGTGCTGCTTGAGTTAATTTTCGCCCTGCGAAGCGCCCTTCGGTTCTACCCTCAGTTACTCCTCAGCAGTCATATCGCGCAACGTTTTCTGTCAAGGGATGAGAGCTGCCCTGCTAAACGCTCTGCTCTGCCTCACGTAGACACAGAATGCGTCCGAGGAGAAAAAAAATAAATGAAAAGAGCGCTGTTTATACTCCTTTTCATACATAGCAGGCAATGCTGAGGAGGCTGCGGAAGTAGTGCCTCTGCGACTAGATCTGACTCCGTCGCGTATCATCCGTTCTTCTAGAGGCCTCGGTCAGTGTTTGGACGAAAACAAAAAACGATGTAAAATTAAGTTGGAGCATTGAAAACCACGGTCTTAGCGGCGAGGCGCTCAGCGTTCGAAGCCTTTGGCTATAATCTTCGCTGGGTGTGAACTACTTTTTAGGCGCGGATGCAGTAAGAGCGATTCGCCCTACCAGCCGCTTATCATACCACCGCACGTCATTATTGCTTCTCAAATTCTCAATAGGTCACAGGGTGAAAATGGGTTAAGAAATAAAACGAAGTGCACGATGTGGCCAGTCACGGTCCTGAGATTTGTCGCCACGAAATATGCCTTTGTTCGCTTTGCGTGTATGGCGAACTATTTTTTGGGGGGACGCGGAATTCGCTAGCACGTACAGGCGTGCCAACTTTGCCTGTTATGTATGAAACGGAGTATCTACGTTAACGGGGAAATATAAACAACTTTTGCGCACATTTCGGAAAAACACCGAGCAGAAGACCCACTACAAACAAAAAAATCTGACACAACGCGCGCTGCATCCTGTGAATTGTATTTTTGTACTGAAGAGTACATATAGCCGCCTCGGTATTGCGAATACGGCTGCGCACTAACGAGCACTACTATTATACTCTAAAACTCGTCAATAAAAAATAATGTGTTGTAGTGGATTTTATGCCATATACGCAGCTAAGGCGACCATGCCTCAAACACGAAGGTAAACAGTATAAATCACACTCGCCTTCACTTTTCAGGAGCCGCTGTCGCTCATTTAGCAAAAAACAAATAACTCCGCAATTATGGAATATTCCTGAATTAGACAGTTATTCTCCGGGTTGAACGAACAGCAAGCTACATGAAGTCATGAAACCTTTTCACCGTTGTGAGGATGAGTGCCGCCAGCACCATGTCACTGACACTGCCTTTACTACAGTAAACACGACTGAAGTACTCGAGCCGCAGAAATACAAGGCTTCCAGACCCCCCGTACTTTTTGTAATAACCATGGTAATAAACGTGGCGCCAAGGCCCCGCCCGAGCAAAGCGCGTCACATCCGGCCGGCTCAGCAAGGGCACGCGTCGATCGAGTTCGCCCACAGTTGCTGCGTTCAATTAACCTCGAGCAGGCTATACAGTTTGTGTTTCAATCAACTTGTTTTCTTTGTTTTCTTTTCTACCTTTTTTTATGGTTCGGTTTCATTTGAAAACAGTTGCTGCGGCCAGCAATGGATCTCTCACAACGCAGTCGGCGGCAAAACAACAGAGCCACTACGAGCTCGCGAGGCCAGCGCGCCCATCGGGGCATAGGAGAACGCGGTCTTGTGATACGGAGATAAAATTCCCTCCACGTAAGGTTCTTATCTTGCTCCAGCGCCAGCGCGCTTTCGTGATAATGGCGCTGGAAAAGAACGGCGCTGCTGATAGTAGAAGTATACAAAGGACACACGGCGCGCGATTCTGCCGACGTATTAACAGCGGCTATGACATCTTAAGCCTGGGTGAACCCGCGGAGCCGCTGAACGCCTGAATGACAAAAAGGT
Organism: Amblyomma mixtum; assembly: GCF_055824585.1. NCBI lineage: Eukaryota > Metazoa > Arthropoda > Arachnida > Ixodida > Ixodidae > Amblyomma > Amblyomma mixtum. Next base: position 24,327,962 of record NC_143020.1, on the reverse strand, counting down.
TCAGTCACCTGCACTACACCGTACAAAAACATATAAAGCTTCGCTATAGCTCATGAAACACGCTGCGGTGGAGCGCGTGAAATTATTTCCGACCACCTGACGACGTCGAAACGCGGCCACCACGTTCGGGTTCCAACCCGCGACATCCCGCCGGGTAGAGGTGGTCTAACCACTCCGTGAGTGTAACAGTTGTCACTGCGTTTTGTTTGCTTCGAACCTAGTCGCAGGGCCACAATAGAGCCATACTCTGACAAGGCCTCGCAGGTTGACGGAGGTGACCTTATTTTACTTTCGTTAAAGCATCGCTTAGGTATATGCATCTGTGACCTCGGTAAAGAGCAGCGTTATACGCCGCGGGGCTCTGGCGCTAGATGTTCAATGGCTGAGTCCGAGGACGCGCAGCTGCATTTCGATGCAGGCGAAAAGAAAAAAACGAACGTGTGCCGACAGTTTACTCCACCTCAAAGAGCCTGATCTGGTCTTAGTTCATCCAGAATCCTGTAGCATGTCGTACTTCAGATCCCATAGTTCTACTCCGGCTAACCTACCAATCGTTCCTGAAAATAACTGCTTCCCTTTCTGACTTCAAAACGCAAAACGGATTGTTTAAAAACGAGCAGACACATCTAGGATGTTCATATCATTAAACCTCAAATGCTTGAGAGACAGAAAATGTAAGGGGCAGACCCAAAACAGCTGTGTTTTAAAAACAGACGCTGGCGCCAGGAACACCTGTTCCCTCAGTCAACGTGAGCGCCGGCATTTGGTCCTCTTGCACGCAGGGACACATGGAGGGAAAGCAGAAAGAACACGCGCGCCTCTAAACACTGCCGCTGTGTTTAACACTGCGAAGCACGGCGAATTGTGAACTGTATTTGCTTCTTACATGATCTATTCTATTCACAAGGTACAACAACTCTTGTAGGGCTGTAAAGCCGTTCAACTGTTTCAGCCACAGCCTCTTTAGCATACGTGAGAAAGCATGGCATTAATTCATTCTCCTTCCCTGTCCTCATCATCCAAGACGCTGGCAATTCTGCGTTAAGCCAGAGCCGGCAAAGAAAGCTCATGGTGACCTATGTCAGCTAATGGTAACATGGTTAAGGTGTTTCCACGGAGGGAAGAGAAGGCGGAATCACGGTGGTAGCAGCCAGAGCCACCGTATAAATTCGATATGCAGAAGCTGCTACCCGAATATATTCCCGGTTGGGAGAGATGTTATGCTATACATTATTACATTATTATGCTATACATTATTATGCTATACAAAAAGTCGTTGCCTCGCTGGAACTAAAGCTTGATGACTTGGAAAACCGATCGAGGCGGAGTAACCTTTTAGTATACGGCATTACAGAAGATCCTGATGAAAACAGTGAGTCCTTAGAACAGATTTTTAATGAAGACATTGCTAAGGATATCCTTAAAATTCAACCTGTAGCCATTGAACGCATACATAGGTTGGGAAAGCCTTCAGCTGAAAAAACCAGGCCTGTAATACTAAAACTTCTTGACTATCGCGAAAAGACACTTGTGCTAAAAAACTGTAGTAAACTCAAAGGTAGTGAATATGCGATCAGTGAAGATTTCTCAGCCCGAGTACGTGACGTAAGGAAAAAGTTGTGGACTAGTGCGAAAGCAATGAAAGATTCCGGGGCAAAGGTTGCACTAGTGTTCGATAAAATACGCATAAACGGTGAAATGTTCCACTGGGATGAAGAAAACAACTGCCGAGTACACGTAAAAGCACAGACAAACGCGACAACTAACTCGTGTCCCGAGACAAACGCGAGTACTAGCCAAAAAAACGAACATGGCAAAGCACCAAACCTACGCCCCCGTCATCCTACAAAACGAAACAGATAACTTTTGCAAATGTAAATGCGCGAAGTATTCTTAATAAACTTGAGTCACTAGAATCTCTTCTTATCGGCCTCGAACCTGACTTCATAGCGATCACAGAAACTTGGCTTACTAACGATATCAATGACAAAGAAATTGCCCCACCAAACTATGCTATCGTCCGAAAAGACAGGTTAACACGTAGAGGAGGTGTGGCTATACTAATAAACAAAAAAATTCCCTTCGCAATGTTACCAGAAGTTGAGGGTGCCGAGGCACTCTTTTGTAAGTTGATATTTGGAACGAACACTGTCACTGTAGGTTGTGTTTACCACAGTCCTTCAGCAGATCAGCCTGCATTGGTCTCACTATATGAATATATGCATCAACATGTTCAAAAATCCAGACTGATCCTTCTTGGGGACTTCAACCTACCAGATATAGATTGGCAAAGCATGTCGTATCGCTCCCCGTGTTCTGAAACCCTTTTTGATATTATGCTTAGTTTTGACCTGTTCCAAGTTATCAACGAGCCCACACGTGTTCAAGGTAGTGCATCTAACATTCTTGACCTCATCTTCCTCAGCAATCACTTCGCGATCGATCAAACCAACGTAGCAGTCCTCGATGGCATATCAGATCATAAGCTAACATTGTGCACCACACCCATTCAAGCAACAGCAGCTCGTACTATCTCGAAAACTACTTACCCAGACTTCACAAACGCTGATGATTCAAGCATACTTAATTACCTAATTTCGGAGTACGAATCATTTGAAGAACTCGCTAATTATCAAGGTACAAATATAGATACGCTGTGGGAAAGCTTCAAGGCCATTGTATCGCACTGCATCAAAAACTTTGTACCATTGAAGACCAAACGAACAAATACACGTAATCCCTGGATAACACATGATATCATTCATGGGAAACGCAAAGTAAAACGACTAAGGAAATCACTAAAATCAAAAAATGACTATCAGGTAAAACATAAGCTCACGAACGCCATCCGTGAAATCAAAGCAAAAATTAAGGCAGCGAAAACAAACTACTTCTCAGTTACGCTTCCTAATTTTTTAAAATACTCCCCTGGAAAATTTTGGAAATACCTCAGCCCCAAAACACAAAAAGACACCTTCAGTTGCCAAGGACAAAATCAAAACTTCGCAAATTCCTTAAATACATACTTCCAATCTGTGTTCACAGATGACGATGGCCGCACACCGGAGAGTATTCACCGCAATCAAACACCGCTAGACATGCCAACAATAACCGAGACAGGCGTTCTGAACCTACTTTTATCAATAGATACAAAAAAAGCAAATGGTCCTGATAATATTCCAAACACTTTTTTGCAAAGATATGCCGAAGTCAACGCGAAATATTTACATTTAATGTTCAATAAATCTTTATCAACCTGTAGTCTAGCTAATGAATGGAAAATCGCGAAAGTTATTCCTATACACAAAACAGGAGGCAAAGATGACGTTTCAAATTACAGACCAATATCACTAACGTGCACGGTAGGAAAATTATTGGAACACATTATACTAAAGCATATCACCAGTTATGTTGAGCAACATAACATTTTATCGCCTGTTCAACATGGATTTCGAAGGGGACTTTCAACTATCACCCAATTACTCGAACTAACACATGATTTATTCCAGAGCATTGATAACCAAAAGCAAGTTGACTTGATTGCACTTGATTTCTCTAAGGCATTTGACAGAGTAAGCCATAAAAAACTAATTAGCAAACTTACATCAACTTTAGGTGACGGCCCTATTATCAACTGGATCGAGGACTACTTAACTAACCGATCTCAGTATGTTGTAGTTAACAATGATATTTCTTCTATTGCGCTCGTTACGTCGGGAGTACCCCAAGGGTGCGTCCTTGCTCCACTTTTATTTCTCATCTTCATTAATGATCTGCCCTCTAACATACATGTTAAAATTAAACTTTTTGCCGATGACTGCATCCTTTACAACGAAATTAACTCTATAAATGACCACGATGATTTAAACAGCGCCCTTCAAGAAGTGGTAATATGGTGTCACAAATGGCAAATGAAACTGAACATTAAAAAAACAGCCTTCTTATCTGTAACCCGTAAAAAACAAAGGTCCGAATATGTGTACAGCATCAATAACATACCGCTCACCCGAGTTCACGAACACAAATACCTTGGATTAATCATTTCACATGATCTAAGGTGGGATTCACATATTAACAGCATAGTATCATCTGCTTTAAAACGATTGTTCTTCCTTAGAAGACGGCTTCGAGAAGCGCCACCGGAGACCAAACTGTTAGCATATAACACATTTATACGATCAGTTCTCGAATATGGAAATACGATTTGGTTTCCCTACACACAACAACTCATTAACAAACTAGAAGGAGTGCAGAGAAAGGCAATTAGATTTATCTTTAACAAATACAGGAGCAGTGATTCACCATCCCAACTACTAAATCAAGCATGTATTCTTACTTTACAGAAACGCGCCAGACTAGCACGACTAAAATTATTGTTCCAATTAGTTCATAACACATTAAACATAGATACTTCGTTATATATATCTGTAGATGAATCCAGACCATCCCGGCATAAGCACCCATTAACCCTTAAAGAGTACGCATTCCGAACCGACTGTTTCAGATATTCATTTTTTCCGCTTGCCATAAAAGTATGGAATAGTTTGAACCCCTCTATTACTACTAATACATCTTTGCAGAAATTTGTAACTTTAGTAGAAGAACAGTTGAGCGATAATTAAATAGATAATTAAATCATAATTATTCAAGTACAACAGACCACTCGTATCACTGCATGTAACAGCATCTTTATGAACATATTACTTACAATGTATAAAATTGCACCCTTTTCTGCGAAAAATATTCTCTCGTTATGTGTTTTATTTTCTGTTATCTGTGTTTTTTTTTCCCATACTCATGTAATTACTTGAAAATAACAGTGTTTTTAATGTATACCATTCCATTTGTATTCGCTTTGTACCTTCTTACTATATGCCCATCCTGTAAAAATCCCAATGGGATTGACAGTATGTGAAATAAATAAATAAATAAATTTTAAAACAACGATATTGATTTTCTTCAGATGATGAAACCTACAGCCGAGTAGGCCACGCGAGTCAGCAATGCTAACGTATGCGGTGGACAGCACATGGAGGCGGTGGACATGAACAACGAGAACGAACAAATGAGACACAACTCTATGTTCTTATAGGTCGCCTGCCAGCTTTGCGCACCGCAAAATGACTGATAAAAAAATTAGAGAGATCCACAACGAAATTTAGTGATCTCTGAGCAGTGACAGCCTCTAAAAAGTTCTTTTTACTCGAACTTTGTGGCACGCAGCCATCCCTTGAGCCGATTTTTTCTTTATTAAACGTTCCACCATCACCCCAACCATCTGTGCGTAAGGCCTCTGCGTCCACAGATACCATCAAAACATTCGCTGCTCAAAGGCAAGGACCGCGGGTTGATGCTATAAACGAAGCTTAATGATCCACGAGGAGCAACGAAATGAACTCAAAATGGCTCGGCGAGCAGGTGGCGACCGCCCAGAAAACATGCGAATACCGCAGTGGCCTTTGTGGGGTTCTGACAGTGTGCTTGTGTTATGGTTTTTCGTCTCATCCATAGCATGACACCGACAGAGACTCCTGAGCGCATGTTTTAACTAAATATATTCTGCGCCGCATAAATACTTGAATCCACCCGCAACTGCGCAGTTGTCAAGCCTATTAAAGAGTTTCTCGTTGAGACAAAGCAAATGTTGCTCGAATAATGTTTCCACTGCTTCCCTTGGCCATACACGTGCGGCAAGAGAGCCTCACTCTTCCAGGCTGCTATGAAACACTCTCCGGAAGCGATACGATTAAATTTTTGAGGCTGGGTAATTTAGGAAGATAATTACAAAGGTGATTTGTAATGGCGGACACCCCATTTTCTCCGCCAAGCATGTTTTCTTTTCATCCTTTTATTTTCCGACCAGTTCCACCATGATTGTTTCCTTCACATTCAACGCACCTGTCACCAGGTGTCTACCAGAGTTTTTCGATCCGCGACTTGACATGTGCCACTAACATTTGCTCCAACTAGTTTCTTTGTGTACAAAAGAAGGCAACCACTAATTAGCATACATTCCTTTAACTGCTTCGAAACTACGAACTCTGCCACAAACCTTACACGAGCTGAAAACAATAATAGTATGGCTTAATATCGAAGAACCCAAAACAATTAGCCCTTTTTACATTTATGCGTTTGTGTTTAATGTCATGGCCCCTCCATCTGGACCTAGAGACCGCAGCATATAACTCGCATTCTTTTCTCTCATTCAAAGTTACCCAAATTAAAAGGCAGGAGTGGAATTAGCTAGTTCTTCAAAATATTATATAGCACAATGAGCAGTATGCTTTACTTTAGGGCGTTAATCCACGCCAAACGATATATAGAAGCCGACCGGTAAGCGGAGAGATTAAGAATAAAGAGCAAGCCTGCGCAGACGCTAAACCTACTCACCTTCACAACACGCAGGAGGAAGAGCACAGCCACGACAATGCCAGCTATAACCAGACAAGCGGGCAAAACAACCTTCACAACTCTGAACAGAGTCCACCGATGGTCGTCAGGTTTGTAAGCCCCCTGCTGCTGCGTCGGTGACGCGGAATGGGAGACGGCACCGAACCTGCTGTTGGAAGCGCCCGTGGGGACGTACTGAGCGTACGGCGGGGGTACTTCCTTCAGGTCGGGGTACGGTGGTGGCATTTCCCTCGGTTCAGGGTACGGAGGTGGAGGCATTTCCTTGTCCAGGGTAAAGATGGCATCCTTCGCTGTAGCCATGATCTGCCAGTAGACACGGCGTCTAGGGCACAACACTCGGGACAACTGACGAGAATCCGACACGACTCAAGGCCGGCTCTTTTCAGAAGCGAAGAGAGCGTTGAAGTGCCGACTCTCAAGAAGTCACGTCCAGGGGAGATCCGAACTGCTTTTTAGATCACTCGTGACGGAATGCGAAACTATGTGGAACGGCGACCGAGGCCGCCGCAAGTAACCCGTGCGGACGACGCTAAAACGATCTTGGCGATCGGACGACCAAGTTCGGAAAGTTTGTATCCGCAGTGCTGTCGGCTTCTACGAGGAATCGTAGTCGAAGAAAAGTGAGGGCGCAGTACGTCGTTGTAAAGATTCAACAGCACGAAACGCGAAGACCGACGACAAGTTCGCAAAAACTAGTAATCCGGTGTTGCACAGGGGTCTTCGAGATCCAACGAGCAAAGCACCGTGGCCAAGTCCGAGTCGTGCGCACTGAACTTGAACGACACACTGCGCGCAAACACAAATGTTCCAGTCTCGGTAGCCTCCGCAGCAGAACGAGACCGGACGAGCGCCGCTCAAAACAAGCCGCTTGTTGCGTCTGCGTATGTGCGGGTCGCCAGCGGCTGCGCCTCGCCGGGCGAGCGAATTCCGGAGTGGGAGGGGGAGAGGCGCAACGTGTGGGAAGGAGGGAAAGGGCGTTAGCGTTAGATAGGGCATGACTGCGGCGCACGCGAAACACCGTTGACGGCGCGCGGTGCGGTGAAAGCGGGGGTGATTGTGTCACGGCTTCGGCGGCAACAGCGGCGGCAGTGCTTTGGCGGGAAAACGAGGCGAGCGCTGCTTCGCGGCTAACCTGCTTTTCCGATCGTCCCGTTATTTGCGTGCAGTGACGTGGAAACTGTCACTGAGGTCGGAACGATGACACCGACAGTAGTGGGGGGTCGGAAGCTGTGCGTATCACTGCACGCGGCATTCGGTTGACGTTTTTAGTGTAACGCACGCAAAGCAGGACGTACTACTTTTCTAAAATATTCACGCTTGACTTGACGGCCGCGAAACAGCCCGCTTCTCTGAATTCGAGAGCGCTGCAGTCACGCTCGTGTGAGCATAAAAGCCTTGACACGATGTCGGTTTTGTTAGCACTGCACGGAACTAATTAAACCTGGAGGGCGTCGAACGCGGCTGAACGAATGATTATGCCGCAGCTAATGTAGTCTTGTATTGAATGCTCCGAAGTGGCTCTCCTGCGCAACCGCTTCCGCTGGAGCCGGGCAGCTGTTGCACATGTGTATCGTGGTACAAATCATGCATGATTAGCTCGCGCTCGACAGCAGCGGTGAAGTCTACTTACAGTAAAGAAACAAATCAGCAAACTGCGGGAATTATTCCGTTTTGAGCATTGAATGAATGTGGCACTGTTTATAACGAAATTATTGCAATGTGCCGCTTAGACTAGAGTGGCTCTAACCTGGGCGGTCATGAGGGGACTTTGTCCAAAGAAGCTGGTAAAAATATTAAGGTGAAAGCCTTTAATGGCTCATAATGTCGTCCGTTAACAAAGCGTGTCACACGCGTTTAACTCAGGAGCTAAAAAGATAGAAGATAACCAATGGTTGCTTCAGATAGAGGAGGAAAAAAATGGCTGAGGCTTAGCTACGGTTAAGCCTAGTCAGATGCGAAGCATATTGATGGCTAGGCTTGGTAATACATGGCTTTCCTTGGTTGACGTTCATCCCGCTCTTCATCGGTCTCTGTGGCACGCTGAAACTTTCGCTTCTCGTTCAAATTAGCCCTGCTTCTAGGCGGCATCCCAACACCTGGCCGCCTCGTAAATGCTCGGAGAGCGAGGCAAGCTCAGCTTTATACCGCTGCTGTAGCGTCACGTGGTCAGCTGCAGCGCCTCTTATGTGGAGCCTCCACCGCCGCGGCCGACCGCGCGAGCCGGCAGCCCATCTCTCCTCTGCTGTGACGTCATGTTGTCACGTGGTCAGCCGCCGCGCCTCTGATGTGGAGCCTCCACCGTCGCGGCCGACCGCGCGAGCCGGCAGCCCATCTCTCCTCTGCTGTGACGTCATGTTGTCACGTGGTGTCACGTGGTCACGCTAAAGGTCAATGGTAGCTCCACCGCCGCGCTCGACGGGCTGTAGTGTAGCTCTAGTAATATGCTTCGCATAAAAAATGAACCCAGAAGTCAAGTTTCACGACTGTAGATTAATTAGTTAATAATTATAGGCGAATACGTCGAAATTGCGTCGAAATAGCGCTGACGGCGATATAGCCACGGTTACAGTGTGATGTCACATCCACCGGAAGTCGTCTCGGCATACTGAAAATTGTCACAGAATGGTCGGAAAAAAGTCCGATTTGTGTCAAATTAGATGGTAAAAATGAGTGATTAAGCGTAATTAACACTAAAGATCCCTGAAAGATATATAATGTGGATATCGATATAGCCACTGGAACAATGTGACGTCACATCCACCGGAAGTCGACACGGCATAGCGTCCTCGGCTTTCGCCTCTCAACACTTTAGTTGCCAAAGTGTATTGTACCTAGTCGCGTGCAAGAAACAGTTCCGCCAACAGCTAAGTTCGAAATCTTGGAATAAAATTAGCCGGATATCGTGGCTTCGGATCCCACTGGAGACTTGTATTTTTTTTTGTCTATTATCTTATCAATTATACTTCAGCCAGAAAAAGTATATGCGCTCTCAGTTTCGTATCGATTAACACGAACAAAAAAAAATCAGTTATTCCCCCTGTGATTTCCTTGGTTTCAGTGAGTGTCGGCTTATTTGATATGAGCCCCGCCGCGGTGGCTGTTTACCCGAAAGACGCGGGTTCGATCCCGCCCGCGGCGGTTGAATTTCGATGGAGGCGAGGCCCGTGTAGTGTGCGATGTCAGTGCATGTTAAAGAACCCCAGGTGGTCGAAATTTCCGGATCCCTTCACTGCGGCGTACCTCATAGCCTTAGTCACTTTTGGACGTTAAACCCTCATAAACCAAACGAAACCATTATCTCATATGTATGTCACAAGGAACCCCTCTTTTCGCTACCATAGTCTGCTCAAATGTATTTCATTTATTATTTAGGTATTTATTTTTTTTGTAGCCAGCATTTGTAGCCAGCAATTTTAGCCGCCAGAATTTTAGTCCTCATTAGATAATTTTCGCATATTTGCAGTGAAGCGTTGGTTTGCACTTTTGAACAATATAACTTCTTTTAACTAAGGGGCTCTTCCACCACTCAAATCTGACTGCCAGATTTCCTGGATAATAATTTCCGTGCCGTATAGTACTACATCCTTCTCTGTTCACATTTTCAACTACGTTTTGAACCAGACAAAACCAAACGCACATCTCAGTTCACGGGTCTCTATTCATTACCACCACCTCAAGGAAAACACAGGATAATATCTCATTTTTGTTTTTAGTAAAAATCGAATATTTCTCTCTTTCTGACTGCGTTGACGTTCAGCAGGAAAATATATATTTATTGCTGAGAACGTGAGATTTATAAAGAGAGCGTTATTTTTCTCTGCTGCACGTTTGAATCTAGTTGCGACGATAATCGAAAAGGGACCCGTGACGACCATTCTTAACCGAAATGCGCAGTAGTCAGGCGTCGGAGATGCACATATAAACGAAATACTGACGTAATTTCTATTTACCTGTGAAAGCTCCCACTGGCGCGGATAAGGATAAGTAATGTTTCTTTTTTTAGGCTCTTAATGAACCGTTTCCATCTGAAACTTTACCCTTGGTAATTCATTTTGATTCATACACTCTGCGGTCTTGCTCAAGTCCATGGCAGGGTGGTACATGTGCATAACAGCATATACAAAAATGAGAGAAGCCAACAGCCACAGAAACCAAGGGGCACAGGGGATTTTTAATTTATTTATTTATTTTGCGGTGTTGATTAGTTTAGAATATTACTGAATATGTTATCGCTTAAAGCTAATTGATTAGAAAAGAAGAAGAAAAAACAACCACATGCCGCCGGTGGGATCCGAACCCACGACCTCCGAATTACGCGTCCGGTGCTCTACCTCTGAGCTACGGCGACGGCTGTCAATTCTTCTGCTTTCGGGGGTATTTATGTTTACAAATAACCTAACCTTGAGAGTGTTCATCAGCGCCACCCACGTTCGTAAGCGGCGGACGTAGAACGTCCTGAGTTACCGCTGGTGTGACGTAGAACGTCATCGAACGGCGAGGGTGGAAGCTGTGTGAGAACCATCTTATGCTTCCTATGGCATCAAGGCTGCCAGAACCGAGGCCCTCGCTAAGAAATTAAGCAAACAAGGTAAGGGGAATGAGGGGCTCGTCATAAATATGAGAGAAGCCAACAGCCACAGAAACCAAGGGGCACAGGGGCATCCCCTGTGCCCCTTGGTTTCTGTGGCTGTTGGCTTCTCTCATATTTATAACGAGCCCCCATTCCCCTTACCTTGTTAGCATATACAAAAAGGCAAACAATAAGATTAAATTATTTTAGGCGCTTTTCAAATGATGCTAACGAGTTCTGTGTAATTTCGTCGTTATTGAGGTCATTCCAGTCAACTATAGTTACTGGTAACGATCAGCACTTAAGTATTTCCTGAAGTTAGCGGCATTACTGCTGTGGAGTGTTGTTTTGTTTTTTAGCCAGAACAGAAAGTGAATAAACTAGATGTCTTAATATTGTAATGACCTGCTATTAACTGAAAACAGAACTTTAATCTACAGATGCGGTTTTCTCCGCTTACTGACGGGGAACCACAGTTTTGAAGTAACTCACTGAAAAGAGCGCGGACATATTCGTTGAAAAATCTTATCCCTTTCTAACGCAGTAATCTTACATAGCAGTAATCTATCGGAACATGCCAGCCTTGGGTCAGCACAAAAAAAAGAGTAATAAATCCTTGGCAGCTATGCACACACGGCAAAAAGAATATTGTCACCGGACGCCGGTAGAACGTCCTCCCTGGCAGAACAGTACTTGGCGAGCACACTGGGCAGAGCCCAGCCGGCCGACCCTAGAACAGGGCAGAAAAGGACGAAGTCCGGCGCGCCACATAGGACGAAGACAGACGCACAAGGGCGCCGGTAGAGTGGTGTCTAAAAAATTCAAGGAGGCACTTTGTGGACCCAAAGTGAGGTGAAGCGAAAGCCTTAAGCGCAGTGTTGCTGCTTGTGTCACTGATGCCGTAAGATGTTAGGCTTTGGCTCTAAGTGTGAAACGCGACAGCGTTTTGCAATGCTGCCAGGAAGTCCATGGAACGCCATCGCCCGTTCGATGCTACGCCTTGCTTGTCGATAAATTGGTTTTTGAAGAAAGGAAGTGTGTGTATCGTCTCGCATATCTGGGTGGACACCTAAACCTCGCTGTAACGGGAAGGGAGGAAGATGGGAGTGAACGAAGACACCGTATTGACTAGACTCGCCTTTGTTCATTCCAAACCATCGAGCTGGCATGGCGGAGTGATTAGCATGCTCGTCTCGCTCTCCAGAGACCGGGGTTCGATTCCCGAACTAGACCAATTTCCTACTCGGTTTTATTTATTTATCTGGCCTGACTACAAGGGTTAAATAGGCTAATTGGGTAATTAAGTAATTAACTAAACCTAGTCCCACTTACTTGGAGCACCACTATACGATCCCTTTAATTAGTTGCATGGTTGCTAACCGAAATACAATTGGCCCCGTTTGAAATTCGCGCACTGTGACGTCACGACCGTTTCGGCCAATTGAAAAGCGTGATATTTCTGTCGACAACTCCTGCTTACAACGATGAGGCATTAAAGGCTTCCGCCTTAATAAGTGTGGCAATATCATAGACGCCCCTCTAACATAACGCCGGGAACACTAAAAGAATTGGCAGTGGCTTAGCTCTGCTATGCCAGGATATACGTAGCGTGAGGTGAGGGCGAGGTGTCCACATCTCGGTGGACACCTGAACCAGAGGGAAGGCGCATAAGTGTCTTTTGGAAGAGTGGACACCTCCACCACGCTGTAAGCTAGGTGGCGGTAGTGACAGGCGTGCGCTGCATGCGTTAGCATTGACAACGTTGTGCCAGAAACGCGGCGCTGAAGCCATAGGCCGTCGGCGTTCGTTGTGTTCATTGGCGTTGGCGTTGACAACTTTTTACACTCCAATCATTTTAAAGAAAGAAGTGCGCATAATGGCTCCCTGGGGCAGTGGATGCCTGAATCGTGTTTATAGGTACGTGGGGTGATGAGAGAGAGATGAGAGCTGCAGGCATTGACATGTTTGTGCCAGAAAATAACGCGCCGCTCGAGCCATAGGCCGTCGGCGTTCATTGTGTTCATTGGCGTTGGCGTAGTCAACCTTTTACACTCCGATCATTTTAAGTAAAGTAAGGCTAGCGGGCTCGGAGAGGCACGCGAGCTGCGCGTAGTGACGTCACTTGCTCCTCGCGCATGCGCAGTATGGTCGTGCCAGAGAGCACGCGAAAGTGATTTTGTGATTTTGTGGGTTTAACGTCCCAAAGCGACTAAGGCTATGAGAGACGCCGTAGTGAGGGGCTCCGGAAATTTCGACCACCTGGGGTTCTTTAACGTGCACTGACATCGCACAGTACACGGGCCTCTAGAATTTCTCCTCCAAAGAAATTCTAGCCGCCGCGGCCGGGATCGAACCCGCGTCTTTTGGGTCAGCAGCCGAGCACCATAGCCACTGAGCCACCGCGGCGGCAGAGCACGCGAAACGGCGAGACTGTGGGCAATGTAGCTCACGCCACAAAAACTGTCGGGAATTGTGAACAATGCCATTCGTAAAGCGCGCAAACGACAGACGCTTCCGGCAGTTATTGATCAGAATGTTGTCGGCCGCTTTAATTCATATTTTACTGCAGTAGGTATTTAATCAGCTACCTCTGTAAATATTACAGATATAAGCTTTTTGTTACCGAGTTCACTAGCAAACACCTTTTATTTAACTTAGCGAAATACATTGTACACTCGCCGTCAAAAGTAGCCTAAACGGAAGGCGACTTGGTCAAAAAAGATTTATTTCTTTCAATCTAAAGCATAATGGTCCATGTTTGTTGGTGCACAATGCAATTCGCACAATTACAATTAGGCTTTACATATGTAATCAGGGATGCATGAATTGGGGGGGGGGCGATGATTAAATTTTTTAGTTAATGTTGCGTTCCATTTACATCCGACGGCGCGTGTACATTGTAAACTATGGCTCGCAATAACGCCGCTGGAATGGATGAAATAATAGTATGTTAAAATGTTAAAAAATAACATCGATATTCTCGGCACTGTATTACGCCACGTTCTAAATCACTCACTGCAAACTGCCAAGTATACCAACGCCGTTAAAAGTGGCCCGAGTTGCTCCAATATACAAGGACGGAGACAACTCAAACACTTCTAGTTATCGACCTGTATCAGTGCTGAGTGCTGTTAATATCTTTTTCAAAAAATTTTTGCAAATCGAACTAACAGATTTTTCGAAAAATACCCTATAAGTTGCCCTCAGCAACACGGCTTTCGGCAGCACCATTCAACATCGAATGCAGTGCAGTCATTTGTCGAAAGAATGAACTCTTTTTTGAATGACAACAAAGTTGTGGCTATGTTGTTTCTCAACTTAAGAAAGGCTTTCTGTACCGTTGACAATTTCATCCTTTTTTACAAGTCAAAACACTGCCCTTTAAAGACAACGGATTTTCGAGCTGTTTTCTAATTACTTTCATCAACGTCATCAGGTAGTCGTAATGAATAATGTATCATCTTCACCACAACGTATACACATGGGCGTGCCCCGAGGGTCTCTAATAGGACCCCTGCTGTTATCTTTATATTTTTCCGACATTCCACGTGCACTAAATTTTGGAGATATGGTGTTGAAGGCCGATGACCTCGCTATAATTATTACAGAAAACAATATCGAGGAAATTGACTTTAAAACGAAATTAGATATAGCAAGCAACTCTCACTGGCTTTCTGCTAACAAGCTGTCTGTTTATGTTGAGAAAACGAAATATACTATATTTTACTCCGTAGTAGACAAGTAGATAAGTAGATATTAACTGTATGAACATTAACGTTGGCAACTCTCTACTGAAACATATACCTTATTTTAATATCTTGGCGTAGTCTTCTATAGGCATCTGCTCGGGCAAAATCACTTATCAGAAGTGGGGCGAAAATGGCATCTGGGTGCTACAAACTGCTGCAGGCACGTGACTTTTTTGACACAAATATATTACGCCTTTTACATTTCTTCATCCACAGCCAACTTTCATACTGTCTAGACTCAAGGGGATGGACCTGCAACAGTTATATCAAGACAATCCGAAAATTACCGAAACGATCATGAATAGTCATAGCTCATTATAAGCCGGATCATGCCAGCAAATCATTATTCAACGGCTTACAGAAACTACCTTTCGATTCACTACGCCTACTAAAAAGAGCAACTGTCGTAAATACAATCGTGAAATACAACCACCCTTTCCATATATCCTTATTTCACACGTCATAACGTCCCACCAGTAATGTAACGCTAGGAGACTTTAATCTGCCACCCAATCACAACGTATATAGAGAACGACAGCTAGCTTTTATTGGTGGAAAAATATGGAATACCTTTCCACACGAAGAACAATATGCTAAAAATTTTACATCTACAGCAAAAAAAAGCATATCGGCACATACATACTGTAAGCTAAAGCTTACTCAACCAGGTGCGCGCATTCGTTTTTATTTTATTATTATTATTTCTTTTTTGATCATCAACGATTTTTTATTTTACGGAGCTATTCTTTGAGATGACTTTTTCTTTTAATTTCTGCACTTGTATTCGTGTATATGTATGTCCCCCTCTGTTACAAATTCGAATTGTATTGCATTGGAGTGTCTGTATGACTGTATTTAATTTTTTGGACACATGACTAGTCTACGGGTACGGGTCCAGACACTGTTGGACGCATCTTTTTGCACTTTGAAACATAAATAAAGAATTTGGGCTTGAATTTGTAGCATGTCCTTTA
This sequence comes from Amblyomma mixtum, assembly GCF_055824585.1. NCBI lineage: Eukaryota > Metazoa > Arthropoda > Arachnida > Ixodida > Ixodidae > Amblyomma > Amblyomma mixtum. Next base: position 24,312,258 of record NC_143020.1, on the reverse strand, counting down.
CAGAAGTTTAAGTTTAAAGATGTGGGCAATTTTCTCGCGCAAAATGTAGTAGCTTCGTCGCAGAATATGTATGTTTCCTTTTCTTGACGCTAACGCGTGCTGAATACGGCACGTAAATTGCGATAAATTTTTTTCTGCTACAAAATAACGCCTAGAGTCCACAAGCTTGCCATGTCCATTAAGTTGTGCACTGCGGTATCTGGCAACCACCATGGAATCCACTCGAAGCTTGAATATCTTAACTTTTCAACATAACCGTTTCAACCTACCAATTTTCAACACGTTTTAACCTATCGCACATGCAGCAGCGTTTGTTTGATGGCTAGTTGGAACATGTTTTCAAGGCGGACCACTTATTAACGCAACGCATGAAGGTGGAAATAGAGGCGCTAATCAAGTCGAAATACTTTTAAGCACAACACATAGCGCCTGCTATGTCGCCCTTCATATGTTGCTCTAAAAACTATTCCACATTGAAAACCACATGCGCAAAGAATTCGACCGACTGCAGGCTGTTAGTTTGCACTCGACAGCTTAGAAGCCTTTCTTAACCCTTACTGGAACACTGGCAGTCGGCCACTTATTACCATGCTGCCGGCCTTTTAAAGATAGCTGCCGGAAGCCGAGACCACGACCGCATCCCGACAGCTTCGTTTCCATTGTTTCTTTGGCCGACTCGTTGGCGCGTGTCTCGAAAAGGGAGAGGAGATTGCAGTTTGTGGGCGTGCGTGCGTGACAGGAAGAGAGATGGAGAGAGTGTGCGTTTGTGCGCGCGTGTGTGCGCGCAGACAAATGTAGAGCGGCCTAGTCTTCTAACAGGATTACTCTTCCGGTTAATCCTGTTGGTGCTTTTTCACTGCATTGATATTATTATTTCATCTCTTTTCGAATCATATTTTTGCTCCAACCCATCGCGCACGTCTTACTTTCTTCCTAGTAAACAAAGCTTATTCTTATATACTTGAGCAGGGTGTGTTGCTGGGCAAGTTGGTTTGACATTGTGAACATTGTAGCGCTGGCAGAAGAGAGACGAAGGAAGGTCGAGACACACAGGGCGCTGAACTAACAACTTTAATATAACAGAAGAGCGATCCGCACGTTTTTATACATTAATAAGCCAGTGATTGTAGGACACATGCGCAAATCAAGGAAAAAAGCAACAAAGCCAGAAGAGAAGAAACAGGCGAAGCGCGCGGGCGCATGTTGAACCCACACTGCACAGAAGAAAAAAAAAACACAAAAGGGACTGGCCCATTCTGGTCGCATCGAATCTTTTTAGGCCGTGTTTTTTCGGCTGGCTTTCATCGCTTGAATTTAGGTTGCCAATTCTTCATCAAATCCAAGCACCTTTTCACTTCTTTCTCTTTATGTATGTACCATTTTCACGCCGCCTTCCGAGATTTTCATGTCTTTCCCGTCATTGCCTTTTGCATTTTCTTGTTTTTATCTTTTTAACTCTGTCATCACTAAGCTGCACAGGACTGCCGGCGCGTGCAGATTTCTTTTTTTACCTTGTGTTGTTAATATGTCTTCCCCCTCTCGCCTACATTGCCGCTTTTTGTTTTTGTGTACTCAGGGACGTGCCGATACCTGGCCGACCGGAATGTGTGCTTTTTTTTTGCTTCTGTGTACAGCGGGTTCAATATGCGCCTGCGCTCTTCCCCTGTTTTTTTATAGTTTTATTGGCTTTTTGCCTTGATTTGCACATGTGCCCTACAATCACTGGCTTCTTGGGTACTGCATAAAAACGTGCTGATCGCCCTCCTTTGATAATAAAAGTTCTTAGTTCAGCGCACTGTGCGCCTCGTCCTCCCTTCGTCCTACGTCTGCCATGCTACACTCTTACAAATTTTTTTTAGACAATCTATGGACTAGCTATAGACTTCTGTCTATAAAGTCTAGACTGTCTATCGTCAAATCTTAGACAATAGTCTACAGGCAATAAAAATGCTAAGACAGTCTATAAACAATCTGTGGAACAATGGCCATACACTTTTAGCAGACTTTTGTCTATAGACAGTCCATAGACTACGAATAGACAAAAAGAAATATCTATAGGAAAGCAATAGAGTCTAAAAGAACCCTTTAGACTGCCTATAGTCCATTTTTATAAGGGTGTTCAAAGTATTCTTATATTTTCACGGAATTTATTTTACTTCTACTCCAGACTACTCACAACGTAATTAATTTGTCTGAATCACACTGAAGCGTAATGAAACTTTAACTGCAAACATTTATCATTGTTTTTATCTTCTACTGCTTTTTTGTTCGTTTTCGTATTCTTGTGCACCGTATTTTTTCTTCCACAGTTCAAATTTCTAGAAAATAAAATTTTTTCGCACTCTTTAATTCTCACCTTAGTAATTTAATCCCCCCCCCCCTTCCGCGTAATGTACAGCTGTATTCCGTGGATATTCAAATAAATTAATCGAAAAATTGGAAGGGACACTTAAGCTTCGCCTTAAGGGTATGAAGCGATTAAGTAAATGGGTTAATACCCAAATACTCAGAATTGGTCACTCTCTACTTAACATTCATATATCCCTGGGAGTCCGCCTTGCAATCTTTGCGCCGTGGTGAAGCGGTTAAGCGAATTTCCACTGCGATGGCAGGCGCTGCTATCGGTGGGCTTTGGACGACCCACGTTGCTCTTCCGAAGCAGCCTCTCGCAATCAATCATTAATTGCCACCTGCCACGATGCGCAGTTTGCTCACAATCCCGTAGGCAGGTTGTTTAGTTTGGTTTGGTTTATTGGGGTTTAACGTCCCAATGCAACTCAGGCTTTGAGGGACGCCACAGTGAAGGGCTCCAGAAATTTCGACCACCTGGGGTTCTTTAACGTGCACCGACAACGCACAGTACACGGGCCTCTAGAATTTCGTCTCCATCGAAATTCGGCCGCCGCGGCCGGGGTCGTACTCGCGTCTTTCGGTTCAGCAGCCGAACGCCATAACCATTGAGCCACCGCGGCAGGGCCGTAGGCCCATTGTGATGACGCCATAAGGTTACGTCACTTCAGTGTCCCGCCTACCTCCTAGGCTGCTTCTCTGGGGATTTTTTGTGGATATTTCTCTCAGGGTCAACGACGACGACGCCACATTTTCTGGGACACAATGTGCTTATGCTATCGCGTTGATAGTGGTTATGAGAGCTCTTCTGTTTTCATTGGTTTAAATACCCGATCACTTGAGTTATGCTTAAGTGCGTGTGCGAATCAATAGCGTTTATTATTGGTGGGACATGAGGCAAAAACGTATGTGCGTGCGTATGGCATGTGTTTCACGGAACACTAAAAAATCTTGAAAATAGGTTTCTTTAGTAAAAATATGGCTTTTGCGGCATATAATGTATTACCCCGATGTAATAACCCTTATGCAATACCCCGAAAGGGGCCTTTCAGGGAAATAAATAAATGAAGGAAATGAAATGAAATAAATAGTATCACCAGTGTTGGAGGACACCGGAAAGGTGGTTAACTAATTTCTAGCTAACTTTTAACTATCACTGATAGGCAACTGGTTATAACTAGAGATTTGTAGCCGGTCTTTACTTATAGCCATGTCAGTTTTTCGAATTTCGAAAACGCAACTACCCTAGGCGATGTGCCTCGACAAAATTTAGCTTTTTCGATTAGTTACGTGCCACTGGAAGGGTCACTTTGCCTGCATCTTTTCGAAAGCGCATTTATTTTTCGCACACTGCCGCCAGATTTTGTTGAGCCACAGTGGCGAGGATAATTGCGTTTTCTATATTGTAACAACTGATCTAGATATTACTAACGACCGGCTGCAAATCTGTAATTGCAGCTAAGCGCGTAACTCGAGTGGTTAAAAAATTAATTATTAAAAATGAATAAGCCAGCAATATGATTCACTGGTTTTCTGGTGTCCGTCAACACTGGTAACACTATGAATCAAAAGCCATATTTTTATCCCCAAAAAACCTGTTTCTGAAAATTTTTGAAAGTCTTCGCTGAAAGGCCCGGTATAGTTAGATGCCCCAGGACACCCCAGTGCCTCTTCACAAGCGAGTCGTTAAAACAACACTCAGGGCAAGCCCATCGAGTATTTTTTTTTGTCTTAAGGATCCATTCTGTGGCTGTTAGGGGCGATATTGATGCTTCCTCTACACGAAAATAGGCATTTCTGGTTGGCAAAAAATGATTTTGAGTATGAAGAAATTTTTCTCTGCTACTCGGTTCAAACTCGTGACGTCAATACCGAAGTGACTCCACAATTACTGTTTGAAGTGAATGGTTCCATAGCCTAGCCTGAAGCTTCCCCCATCCCCAGAAAAGTGCCCTGAAGGGACAGCATTATCTGCTTCAAATGTTGTCATATCGTAGCTTTCAAAGGCGCCGTCATCAGTGAGCGTGGCGTCCTTGCTATTTCCATCCGGTAGCGAATCTTTCCAGTTCAACCTCAATTCGTCGTCAGTTCCCCTTTAACCTCGTCTGCAATAAGTAATATTTTAGTTTTTGCCGGACCAGTTCGTACAGCACGCCGAGTAAGCTTCTGGGCAAATAACCTGCTTCGCTTTTCATCTTCAGCGATCCAGATCCCTCCAAGGTGAGGTGAATATCTCGAACTCAGCCCTCCCACTTACAAAAAACGTTTTAGACAGTCTATAGAGTGTCTATAGACTTCTATCAAGAGAGTCTACAGACTTTCTATAGACAAATCATAGAGAACAGTCTATACGCAATACAAATATGCTATATACAGTCTACAGACAATGTATAAATTTATGGCTATACACTGTCAGTAGACTCTTATCTATAGACAGTCTCAAGACTATGAATAGACAAAAATTTATAGGAAGTCAAGAGAGTCAATAAGAACTCTATGGACTGCCTTTAGATGGTTTTTATAAGGGCCGGATCTTAAGATTTCGAGGAGCCTACAAGAGCATTACTACGCGGCTTGGAACGAAAAACCGTCGTGTTTGTATTTATTTAGGGCCCTCAATTTTGCAGGATAACCCGTTAGCACCAATTTCTTGCACTACAAAGAAGGTTGTTCTTTAAGCAATATTTTAACGAGATTTTCGCATGAGAATGCTCGTTTTTTAACATGTTTTTTGAGATCCAAGTCCGCAGACAACGCACCAAAAATAGCGTACATCTTGCGTTTATTCCACAGGGCTTTTTTTCAGTTAGAGGATAATGATCAACTTCATCTAAAGTATACATTTTGACACGGCTTAGTTTGACAATCCCTTCGAAGAGTGCATTTTGGAAGCGAGAGCCGAAAACAGGCGAACTGACAACGCTTCTTATTGCTGCAATCGTAGCAAATGGTCCTCACGCTAACGATGCCCTACTCCAATGCTTTTTTTTTTAATTTCTTAGTGTAAGAACAAAGGCCGCCTGGCCTTAAAGTCCACTCTGCTGTACAGTCTTTGTCAAAAGTAACCAGGGTGCACGTTTTTCGTCTCAGTCGTATATTAAAGCTATTATGCCAGCCCTGAAGCTCTAAATCTCTGTATGGTAAGGAGAAGCCTTGTTCTAACCTTCAAAGAACTTTTTGATTTCTAGGGAAGTTGTGAGGGCTCTGATATATGAATGAGAAGCAAACCATGGAGCCTGGTTACTTTTGGAAAAGAGTGTACTTGTAACAAATGCAAAATAAAGAGTTTTTAACGGAACCTGGTAGCGCATTCTGTAATAATCCATTCCATTTTCATTTCATTTGGCTATGACGCCAGTGCGACGAATGCAAGTGGGAAAGCCAGCGGCCAATCACAGGCAGCCGGTTTGGCCATGGCGCAGCAGCATGCAGTTTGGATTAGCCACACGGACGACGCTGCCCAATTTGGCCGAGAGAAATAAAGAATTTAAAATATCTACCGCTTGTCCTCTCTCTACCTTTAACACGCGTCAATATCAAATACTGGGGAGACCCCTGAGTGTCACGTCTTCTCTGATGCCTTTCATCAATGGGAGCAGCGACCAATGGCAGCTAGAGGACCACAGAGAATGGGAAGAAAAGGTATCTTTGCAGAAAACGGCCGTTGGTGTTTTGATATTGTTTATGAAAAGACCGAGCCGTTAATATAGAGTTTCGTGCCCCACTCAAAAACTAGCGCGTATAATGAACTTTGTTTCGCAGCAAGCAAGTTCCCCCAAAGAACCGAGTTACTTGTGCACTAATTTCAGTCAGAAAATATCCCCTGATATTTACTCCCGAATTCCTGTAAAAAAAAAGAACATAACGAAGGGCCGTATGCATTTTTTTAGACAGGAAGCGCATGCCAACCATTTTTTAACGCGGTTACGGACGCGATCACAAGAAAAAGAAGGCAGGACGCAGCACACTTCCTCAAACTGTAGCATTTATTAATGCCAAAGCATTACTCGGCTATATTCGCGGTTTCGTGTCAGACGAAAGTGGACGGAAAAGATGTCCGCAGGCTTTGCGTAGTTCGATAAAAAGTTAGGCGTAAAAAAATGGTTGTATGAGACAGAGGATGACAAAATGTCGCTGCGCGCTTCCTTTGGTTGGTGTAGAGTCATCGGTTAATTAATTAGAGGCCAAAAAGTCGATTAGCCGTCGAAATCGCCACGGGCGTCGATAAAGTGGGTGGACGTCAAAACATCTTTCAGCCTTGAAACTATAGGAAAATACGCAAGAAAGCCGGACGAAGGTTTGAAATGGATTAAAAGTTAATTAATGAATGTTAAGTAATCAAACAAGAAGCTATGGCCGACGTGTATTAATTAGAGACGAAAAGTCAAATTATCCGACAAAATAGCCACGCGCATCGAAGTCGTGGGAAGACGTCAAAACAGCCTCGGACGCCTAAATAGAAAAAGCGAAATAGAAGTTTTGTTAAGAAAGAGTAAATCAGGTTAAAAAAGTGTTAACTGATGTAAAAGTAAAAAAATAAATGACAGATGCGACAAGTACGGAAAAGGCGTCAGTCAATGCATTCGCATACCTGAAACGCGGGTCGCCGCAGTGATATGTAACGTTTTTTTTTTCCATCCTCATTCTGAACTAGGCAGCGCTGACGCGTGACGAGGAATCGAGTTTCGTAGCCGTCCCCGCCTGCGCCCCGAAGCGCATGTGCGTCGCGAACGTAGTGTTGCCAGACCGCCGACATTGCTTCCCTTCCCGACATAGATATCGTCGCCGACATCGGCGCGTGAATGATGCAACAGCTCGCTGGTGTGACTCACCCAGCGCCTTCCTGCATCCCAGCGATATCAAGCCGGCGCGGGCGCGACGTCGGGAACGAGAAGATAGCGGACGAGGAGCAAAGAACAAAGGACGGGACGTGAACAATGTGCGGATGTTTTGAGTTGCCGAGGAACGGACGCAAATGGTCGGGAATTGTTTGGAATGTGCAGCAGGCTAACGCGAGGATATAATTGACATGATTCTTTTCTGCATAGAGATTTTCACAATTTTCTCTCGGTTTTTGTTGGAAAACAACTCGCTTCAGTCAGGAGTGCTGCATTGGGTGCAAGGACGCACCTCCCTCTGAAGTACTGGCACTCCCAGCCTACTAATCATGAGCCGTTATTCGGTACCGCGTAATGTATTATCCTGAAATCTTGAAAAAAATTCAGGGGGCCACTATGGCTCTCTAAAGTGCTGCAAGCCGAAAGCCTTTCCTGGCGCACTGTTTGGCATTGACTGCGAGACTGTTTATGCTGTACTAGGGCTTTATTTGACTACACACTTTGACTACACATTACAACTGCACACTTTGACTTCCGACTTTGACTGCTTCCTTAACACGACCCTTTCTCTGCTTTGATGAGGTCGGTTGTGTCCATGGCTCTGTTCGCAGTAATGAGGTATGTCACCCACGGACGCCTTACGACCCCTGTCGGTGCGGACGACAATTATTTTATTACTTGTCGTGTACCCCAAAAGGGGGCGTCAGGCATCCGTGGGTGACCTCATTACTTCCAACTCGCGCACTGTGACGTCATAACCATGTCGACCAACCGAAAAGCGTGACACCTCTGATGACAACCTTCTGCTTCTGTCGACAACGATGAGGCATTAAAGGCTTTCGCCTTAAAAAAGCGACCTTGACCGCAGTGCCCCATCCTTTACATATTCCTGCGCGGGGCAGGAGAAAATGGTGGAGTAGACATCTGCAGGGTTAGAATGGCTGTGTCAGCAAAAGAGGGACGGATAATCGCTTTAAAACCAAACTCGTTTCTTAAGACTTAGGATGTTATATGAGAATGTGCAGAGCATGGAAGGACGTATACTGTCGCTTCTTTGTTCGGCCCCGTCTATCTTTCGTCTCACTCCGAATGGCCCCGCTCGTAGCCTGGTATTTTCGAAGCGGGCATGTAGGCGGCTTATGTTCTGGCGTGCTTCTCGCTCGTCGCTCGCATGAAGCTAAGACTTGGAGTGTTGAGAGGTTCAGAGTTCGAATGCGGGCGGGCCCCCGTGATCGCGTGGTTAATACGCAAGAGCTTCATATGTCGTAATCCGCGGGGTCCGCGTGTCTTTGGGTTATGACTGGATGAATGTACAGCTGACACCTGCGTAGTCTAGTACTGCGGGTTGTGTGAATGTTTTGGTTAAGCACTATGAATCCTTTACCATACACAAAGCTATTTTTTTTCCAACACGCAAGCTTTGATAGAAGTCACATTTTAAACAGTGGGTTAAATGAGGCTTCTTTCCCCTGTCCGGGACTGTTGCAGATTTTTATTCATGTATAAGGCGGATAAAATTGTGGAAGCTCTTTACATCCAGCTGGCGCTTGCTTTTGCTCTCCCTAGCTGCCGCTTTTACGGACCCGGCTTGGCTGCTTCTCACTGTCCACAACAAAGGCTACTACTAGTAACGTGTCATAAATAGTCACGTCCTTTTGTTCATGTTCCATCAGAAAAAAAAATTCCCGCCGCGGTGGCTCAGAGGTTATGGCACTCGGCTGCTGACCCAAAAGACGCGTGTTCGATCCTGGCCGCGGCGGCCGAATTTCGATGGAGGCGAAATTCTAGAGGCCCGTGTACTGTGCGATGTCAGTGCATGTTAAAGAACCCCAGGTGGTCGAAATTTCCGGAGTCCTTCACTACTGCGTCCCTCATAACCTGAGTTCCTTTGGGATGTTCAACACCAATAAACTAAAACTTTCAGAAAATTGGCTTAATGCTGTGCTCTAGCAATTCTCTAACTGAAAATGAATAATGGCAAATTCTAATCAGCGATCTGGAGCAAGAACCCGGAGAGCTGTTTCAATGGGCGATTCGTATTTAGATCTTAGTTCCAGTTGCACCGCGACGGTATGCTCCCTACAGTACCTGGACATGCTGATCCTTAGCGCATTCGGAGAGCGCTCCGGATAGCGGTTGGGAATTCGCCGGGCCAGAAATGCTAATACTTCTACAATCGGGAGCGTAAAATCTCGCGCATTATCTTTTTTTCTTTTATTAGCGCCTAGAAAGCCATCCTCAGTGTACTGATGATGCGCCAAATTCATATGGCTGGAGTGCAACGCGAACTTGGCTTGACAAAAAAAAAAGAAGACAAGCACACCTTTTAATGTATGCACACCACAAGCGGTAAATGTGGCGCACACAGCGCATGCTGTGGCACAAAATTGGCGATGGACGAGGACGAACTTAGTGAGCCATTACACAACTAGAAATGCCGAGACTGTATACAGGTGGCGCGAGCGGCGCTTCTAAGAGAAACAATATGATGTTGAAGTCCCAGAACCCCAGACTCAAATGTGCATATGTGGACTTTCTGCACTGCGCCAGGCAAGGCATCAATGCTCGTAATAAAGCGTCCGCACCAACACACAGAATTCTATTCGAAGCAATTAGCTGTAGTAACTTCGCTTCTTTGCATATTAACCCGAAGCCCTGCAAACCCGGCCATTTTATGATAGCCGGCGAGTTTTATTTTCCGTTTACGCAATATTATACACGGCATAGATCCTTCATTAATTTCCTGACGAACAAATCGTACAAGAAAGTAGCGATGCTAATGAGACAGTTATTTTATTTTGAAGCCCTATGAAGCTCGAGTTACAAAGATATACTTGTTGAAAACTTTCTGGGCGCTACCCCGGAGACAATTTTTTTGTTCCTTCAGTTTATTTGTGTGCCGCAACACGCTACCACGAGCCCGCTTTATAAAGCATTGTTGCTAGTCACTTTCCACCGCGCGTGCGTTTGTACTTATGGTTGCCATTGGGAAAGGGAGGTTGGGAAAATAACAGGTACATCATTTTTCTAGCGCTGAGCTAATCTACTTCCTTTTGGAATTTCACGTTCAACACATGTGCATTGAGCATGATATCTCTAAGTACCAAAAATACACGGTGACAGTGCGATGTCCACAGATATTCGCTCAGGTATCTTGCTTCGTTATCGATCAGCTGAGTGGGTCGGTGAAAAACGCTGCGCTCCATCGGCGGGATATTGAGCGAGCTTGAGATAGCATTGTCAGCATGCTGTATACGTGATTCTTCCTCGTACTTTGAGCCCTTTATGGACAAAATGCCTATAACTCACTCGGTTTCATGGAATGAAACATTCCCTCTCTTTTGCTCAAAGGGTTCGTTGCTAGTGCCAAAATGTTCCTTTTGCACCACTTCAGGGAACAGTGTTGTTTGTGTTTATTTATGGTTTTCCTGCAGTTATTCACGCACTTCCTTTTGTATTAAGTATTATTAGGAGTGTCTGGAAACGTTAGACGTATCTATGAAGTCTCCTTAAACCAATTTCTTCCATCGATGTTTATGCAGTAAAAAAAAACTCTCTCAATGATATTCTTATAAACACAATCAGTTCCTACTCCCCTCGAAAGTGACACCATGAAGGCCTACACACAAATACTGCCGAAAAAAAAATTCTTCACTCATTTTCGCTCACTTATGAATAGCATCGTTTCTCGACGTTTTTCTTCTTACTCAAGTTTAAAAGCTACAAACGATCTCGTTGTAAATGCCTCCAACGTTATTAATCATATGTTTAGGTTTTTTGCTGCATCTTCACTACTGTTTGTTTCAATCTTTTGCTCATATGCGAACAGCTGAATTTTGCTGTGAAGCCATTTGTTTTACTCACGTTGGTTCACTTTTCTTTCACAACGAATCTTCATTGACACATAACAAACAAGCTAAAAATTGCTCTACGACCCAATACGTAGACACCCTGTAGTCAAGTAGCTAATTCTGCAGCGCATGAATTTCAAAGTCAGTATAATCAAATGTGCAAAGTACTTGAAATGTTACGTTGTTGTAAGTAGGAAAGAGCGAAGCAAAAATCGGTTATGGGAAGTTACTTACAACCGCTCACATTGGTGTCGGTACTTAAGTTGTTCTCAGGACATCTTAATGTACCGCCAACACAAGAAGCCACGTCCCCACACACAAAACACGGCAACGAATCTCGTAGAACTACATAGCTTATAAATCACACGAAATGAACTTACCTCGAGCACGGGTAGCAGCAGCAGTAGTGTCACTACAGTCACCGCAATAAGAACGCAGACTGGGAGAACAATCTTGAGAATCTTCGTGAAAATCCGTCGGCGATTATCCGCTTCTTGTGGCGGCTGCTTCAGCTGAGACGGCGCATCGTCGAGGTCCAAATCCTCGAACGCATTGGCCGACGCGTCAACTGGTGCGTAATGAACGTACGGCGGGGGACGGTCGTCATCCATTGTAGGGCAAGGATCTCGCAGCGTTCGTAAACAGGAAATGCTCTGCGACGTACGATGCTCAGGTGCCGCACAACGCTTGACGCGAGTAAAAATAGCACCTAGTAACGAAGGAGACCTGCTAAGCCTAAGCGCTAAGCGTCCTCACACCGGGGAGGTACAGGCTGGTCTGGCAATCCGAAACTATACACGGAACCCTACACCTTGTAAAAAATGAAAGTCAGAACAGGTCACTAAGCGATTCAGCGGGCGTGTACCGCGAAGATACGCACAGGCTCCGTCCTGAATATACCCTGGAAAACGGGCTTCACTTAGCGATGTCTCATTTCCCAGCGCGCAGCGCAGGGCGACTTGAAGTGCTTCAGTTTGACCTCTTCGACGACAGCTATGAAAGAAGAACTCGCAAAACAACGTTCGCCCTTCGTCAGCGGACGATCGGCTGAGTGGGCGAACACCGCTTACAGAGAGAGGGGCATGCGTCGATGAGGGGGAGAGGGAGTTTGTGATAACGTGGCGCGAGCGAAGCGCGGCTAACAGGGAGGCACGTAGGCAACATACGCCTCCTCGCCAACCGGCGAGGAAAATGCCTCGTCGCCGCTTTTAATCAGAGCGGCTGGCTACTGACATTAAGCGTACGTCTGTGTTTTGATGTGCTGAAGTGTGATATTGAACAGTTTTTTCACCTTCGCTTCGTAAGGGAGAGTCCATATGGTAAATCTGTAAGAAAGCGATGACGATGTAGTTCTAGATGACTTCACGAAGGCCGATAAATTATTCCAGCGTGTTTTTCCTCTCGTCTAACAGCTGCTATAAAAAGTGAGCGAGAAGTCTGATATCTTACATAGAATTTTAAAGTAGTCAGACCGTGATCAAGACAGGATCGGATTTTTCGTTGTGTAGATATTTATTTATTTCATTTATTGGTTTTGTTTTTCCAGTACAGAGACTGCAAACAAGGGAGAGCAAGCTAAAGCCGCCTAGTTGCGCCTGACAGAGGCCTGCCCTCCCCATGTAAAAAAACAAAAAGCAAAGTGGCACTTGGCAATGGTACAAAATTTCCATAAGTAACAGAAACTAGAAAAGCAGCGGATATATTGACAACGAAACAGAGATCAGTCATGCATAGAGCTAAGCACAACAAAACTAAGAGCAAAACATAACAAAGACAAAAACTGATTAGGTAAAAACTCACCACAATTAGCTATAACAAAAATATTCATGAACAGTTTTCCTAAATCTGACCTCGGACATATTTTGTAGTGACAATTCTGTTAAGTATGGATAGGTGTTTAATGTATGAGGAATTATGTGAGTTAGTTTTGGAACCCATAGTTTGTACGGGATTTTGATGCATGGTATTGAGGGTGCCTAAGACTGTATGCTGTTTGGGCAATTAAATATGTGCTCTCGAAAGTCTGCCAGTTTCCTTTCATAAGGTTTCTGATATAAACAGCAAGCTTTTTGTGGTAAGCGGCCGTGATGGTTAGCAGTCTATGGTTGAGGAAGGAAGGACCCGTGCTCTCACTGTTATGTAAATTATCAATCGCTCGTACAGCTCTTTTTTGTAAAGTAAGTACTTTCACAAGATTGGTTGAGGTAGTCGTTCCCCAGATCAACAAACAATATTGTACATGCGAAAAGACTAGAGAGAAATGAATTTGTAGTTTGAATTTTCAAGGCAGTATATTGTGCGAAATTTATTTAGGATACCAACAGAGCGAGCCATTTTAGTGCAAACGTAGTTTGCATGATATGTCCAGGGTAAATGTTCTTCAAAAATGACTCCAAGGAACATTGTAGAGCTGACACGAGTTATAGGAGCTTGTTCGAAGTGAATTTGGAAGTTTTTCGGAACTTCCTTATTTTTGGCTCTAAACAGTATGTACTTTGTTTTCCTGACATTAAGTTCTAACCTATTTGATTTTAACCAAACAAACAATTGGGATAGCCAACTATTGGAGGCTGCTTGCAAAATATTACTATCTTGCCCTGAAAAAAACACGTTAGTATCGTCTGCATAGATTATAATGTTATTATTATATAATAGATGGAAGAAAGTAAAAAACAGCAAACTATTAAGCGATAAAATCCGGCTCCAGGAGTCTGACTACTGAAAGAGCATAGAAAATCAGAAGTGTAGATTTCAATTCCCTTTCTTTGTTGAAAATTCCTTCATTTTGCTTGCGAAACTCGCCGATTTTACTTTGTAGTGCTCGAGTTAGTAACAGCTATTTCTTGCTGATTCTATCAAAGGTTTGTTTACATGCTTAACTACATGATATTAGTCTATGAATCAACGTGTTGTTGAAAAATTAACTCAATTGAACTGTAACAAATCATTTGACGCAAATCACAACTGTCGCACTAGCCTGTCGTACTTCTTACGTTCTAAGCAGCTTGTGAAACTAAACTTCACCAATTCACGTGTGTTTCATGATAGAGGGGCGCACTCAAAAAAAAGAATGAACACCCTTTCTCTGCGTGGGCGCTACAGAAACAAGTAAAATATTCTTTGGAGCCGTGAGTTTAACTACAACTGGAATGTGAACACCTCTCTGCAAATACATGTCCCAGAAAGATTGTAGAGGAAATTTCACGCAAGCTGCGATGAAATGAGACACATAAACGCAGGCACCAGGACCCTACATACAAGGTGAATTGAATTAAAGCTGCACCCATGTTTTCCGATTTCACGTTAAAATTTGCAGAATGCGGCTGACGTCTGCAGCGCTCTTCTCGATATTTGCTCTTTCGTAGGCTTGAATTTCCGCTTGCAATTCAGTTGTTGTAAGGTCGCGGTGTTGGCGATTATCTTTTTGTTTCTTTTTATATGTTATTGTTTGTATTTATTTTCGTTTGTTTGGTGATTTCTTTCTCCTGCTTTTCGCGGCGCCCGCAAGGCACCGCCGCTACAGTACTGCGAGGGGCCAAGAAACAAGAGGCCACTTTGCGCATGGCCTCCGAGACTATCTGCCCTTTATCGAGTCATCTCAGAGGGCATGCTTTGGTCTGCGCGCATGGTTTGACTGGGCCGTAATGACCCGTCGCCTCCGCCGTTGTGTGGATGCTGCGGCCGAGCCACGAGAGAGGCGCGTGAGAATCTCGAAACGCATACCTGAAACTCTACGCTGGTTTTGCCGAAGCGTGAGAAGCGAAAGACGACACTAAAGAGCCGGCAAGCGGCCTTTCTCTTTGCTGACGCCCGGCAGAGAATCTGTTCACAGTGAAGGGATGTGGATGAGAGGGGGACAGACTCGGACGCTCGTACGGGATGAGGATGTTAGCTTTGTTTCTCTTTCATTTTTGTGTTCACTGAAATGGACAATGGGTTCGGAGCTATTTCAAACTTTTTCTTTATGTACTTCTTTGTTTACACCGCTATTCGGAACAAATTGCGCCCTGCAACACGAAATGGTTCTCGCGAGTCATTCCTGCCGCGAACCTCACGTGACTATAACCAACTTCCCGCAGAAGCTGCTGGCATTCAAAATGATGAGCAGTTCCGCGTAGCACTAGATAACATTGTATTTTCATGTGCTGTTTAACATTCATGTAACCAACTAACTGCAATTTTCTCTCCGTTTTTGTACATTTACCCTTCCCCTCTCTCTAATGCCACTGGGCCTGGGGGTGATGTAAATAAATAAATTAATGAACTGCGTACAATTGCGGCCTATTCGGAACTTGTGGCCTCTTGAATTAGAGGGATTGATCGCTTGTAATATATTCCGCACGGGTGAGAAGAAGTTGCCGCCTTGAATGCTTCCTTCATTTAGCCTCAGCACCACTCAAATGTTTAATCAGTCTCATCCATTTAGATGTGAGTGGTGACACCGTGCTCTGCAGGTATCCTAGTGACGCCCAGTCTACCAGCTGTTACGTTATTAAGAACGGCAGGGTGCATTTTCCTCTGCGTGATATTACGTTCAGTATGCACCAATTAGTCTGCAAAAGCGTTCTCGCAAGAACGCTTCCGTGTGTAAGATGTACTTGATTGCTAAGGTGGCGGATTGTCTGGGTTAATCCGCACTTGTTATTCCAATTTGGCCTCGTGCATAATCAGCAAATACATCATTCACCTCCAACACCCTTCAAGATAGTCTACTCTGTCTCCCTCAACGCCGAATCGTCACAGCATTTTGGGTGGCCTAGCAGCCTTTCGAAAGACGGGAAACATTCATAAATTCATCTTCATTTGAGGCATATACAAGGAGGGCATGCAAGTTTTAAATATGGTGTTCTGTGCACTGCCTACCGAGATCCAAAGGCAGTCGGAGCTCTGCCGTCGTGACGATAGAAAAGCGATCCTGCGCCGTTGCCTGTAGTGAGCTGCACCGTCACAGGCGGCGTTGGTACATGTGTAACTATTCATACAACGCCCAACTTACGAGCACAAAAATGCCATTATATTGCTGCCACTGTAAAAATTTTAGTATCTTATAACATCACTCTGCAGCAACGCTTCCGTTGCGTCAACTTGAATGCCTGGACCATGGGAAGCTACTAGGCATTAAACGCGCTGCTGCATCGCCAGTAGCTCGAGAAAGCGGTCACCTGGAGATGAGCGTGGAAGAACAGAGAAGACCTCTACACCGGAGCGGTCGCTCTACAAATTGAGCTAACCGGGACAGCAAGCTTATGGTAGGGCGAGAGCGAATTGATCAATAACTCGAAGTGGGAGTAGTGTTGACCAAATGTTTTTTAGGGGAATCCCCCAAGGTGGAGTAGATTTGGAACAAGAGAGTAATTACTCCTTTGTAGCCATACGCCTACAAAGAAAAGCTATACAGCTTTCTCAGAAACTTCGCAGTTAAAGAAAAATTCGTCCTGGTCTAGGGTCAAGACCAGGACGAATTTTTCTTTGACTGCGAAGTTTCTGAGTTTCCTTTGTAGCCGTATGGCTGCGCTCGGGTTGATGCCAATGAGTAATTACTCCCTTATTACAAATCTACTCCACCTTGGGGGATTCCCCTAAACATTTGACCAGAGAAGACCTCTACCATGTCTCTTCAGTTAATCCTCTCCTTCGGCAGTAGCGGCCACCGTGTCCCCACAAACTTCTTAATCTCATCCGCCCACCAAATTTTCTGCCACCCGCTGGTACGCTTTCCTTCTGTAGGAATACACTCCCGTATCCTTCAGGACCAGCGGTTATTTTGCATTCGCATCACATGCCCTGCCCAAGCCCATTTCTTCCTCTTGATTCCGACTAGATCATTAATTTTTGGTCGTCATACGTAGTGCGAAAGGAGGAGGACGAAAACAGAACCGAATTTTACAATGTTATTCGCTCATGCTTACAAATTAAGTCTCAAATTATATCAGGACTTAAATACTGTCTGAAATCTATTTTCTCTGCTAATTGCTGACGACCTGAGTGTGGGTGTTTGTGGGTGTTATTCCCACCCGCCTGGCCGCCACTCCATAATGACCTATAGTGGAACGACTTTATGTCGCCGCTGTGCTTGGCCACTAGCTCTCTCTGGTCCTGCGAGTCGCGGTCATCGAAGCCGGCGCTCTGCTTCAGAATTGCGACATCCTAGATGACGAAAGTCCCATCCCATAAACGTTCGTCCCTAGCGTGGTCGTGAAAAAATTCTTCATCAACTCACTGATACTGCTTATCTGGCTTGGTCTCACGTTAGTATTATACATGCACATGGTCGGATGTCATAAATGTATTATGTACACAAAGGCAGTTTCGACCCAAATATTTTTGGAAGGAACTCAATTTCTAAATGCCGGCATTTCACCTTCGTGAAAGATGTTACAACGGCCTACGCTCATGGCTTGTTTCAAATCTGAGACGCTGCGAATCGTGCTTTGCTTGTAGTGTGGCATCGGGGACAAGGAGACACCTGGTTTCACCAGAGGATCTATTGACTATGTTGGCGCTCCATTTCTTTCTTAATAACTTCTGAAGTAAAGTACGTTGCGACAATTGTGTGCCACTAATTTGCAACCTTTTTTGAGGCGAACTCCCAGAGAAAAGGCGAGCCTACCGCCTGCAGAGACTGCCGCCTGTTCCTTGCCCATGCATGCAGCCGATGACTTCTACTCTGTGCTTGCACTGCATACAAAAGTACATTCACCCCTGTGACGTCCGCCTTCAGTGAGCTTTCAGAACTTAAATAGACACCACGTTGTCAGTTGAAAATAAACACTGCTTGAAGAGCAGGAAACACTAACTCGGAAGCATGAAAGGCAGCCGCACACATTTCGTAAACGTTGACGGCGCTGCTCTGCTTGCTGAAAACAACAAAAAAGAAAGAAAACAAATACAAGCTCCTGGACCTCGCGTCTTAAAAGATAAGCAAATCGCCCCTGTGTGTCGCAGACACAAAAGTCCGCCGCACTTATCGCCCATGCCGACCGGAGTTCTCGTATTCCCTTTGAGTATTCCACACGGTGAAGCAGCAGTTTGCTCTTGAAAGGAATAAATAAAGAGAATTTGAAATGAGCATCCTCGGTAGGTTGCTTTTCAATGTTCGTAAATTGCTAGATTGATTACAGGCAAAGGCGCTTCAACAAGAAATAAAACAGCTTAATTTGAAATACTTCTTGAAGATAACATTGCGCCTCTTAGAATTGTTTGTAATGACACTTTTCTTAAAATAAATGTCAAACCACCCTACAGCTCCCCCCCCAAAAAACTAAACTACGCTAAAAAAATAAACAAAAACAATGTGGAAAGTAGCCTGCAGGTGCTTCTAAGGGTTATGCGTTATAATAAAATAAAAGTGAAGAAAAGTTCGGAAAGGACAAGAAAGACTCCTTTACAGCATGGAGGTTGGACGAAAAGACGGGCACAGAGCTATGATGCCAACTGAATCTTGGGCGTCATGTTAAATGTCATTTCGAAGACCCGTTTGACGATGTTCTTATTCACTCAAATAAACTGCGATGTCCTGGACCAAAATAAAATGGAATTCTGTTCCTAACAAGCCGAAGGCTGACTAATGGTATCCGCTTATCATAGGCTATTGATCGAGTGAAATACCTAAGGGCTTGCTCAGAATAGGTGTAGAGTGCAATAAAACAGTAGCTAGATTATGCGATTGTTTTGTTCGGAGCCCGACGCACTAAGTAGCAAAACGCGCGTGAGGCGAAAACAAACTCTTCTTGTCCACTTGGTTTTTTTACGGGAAGCGCTATCTATGTTTACTAACAAGAAATACTTCCCATTAGGATTTCACTATTCTCCCATCAGGTGGCAATGTATGTCAAAAAAAAAAAAACTCCCACGGAGGTTATACTGATGTTTTATACAGCCTCTTTGATGGTGATCGAATGAAATCTTTCCCACGCCTGTTTCGACAGCATAATAAATGTTTAGCAGTGTAACTCAAGCTAGGCTTAAATGGTTGTACATTGTATAAAGCCACGTGGCGAAAGCGGAGCGCGGAAGTTAGAAAACCTGAGATTGGTCAACCAAAACTGTTACGTCAGTACCCCAAAGACAAATCAGAAGCCGGCGCCAAATTCAAAAGCGCCACTTGAATCAGGTAAAAAAAAAATAGGGGGCACTACCGTTCCAGTGAGTGGTTTTATCGAGAAGTTGGGAGTCCACACCAGATTTAGAGTCGGCCAGGGTGAACCCTCGAAAAAAATGTAGTGGTCCGACCCGAAAAGATCAAAGTCGAACTTTGGGCATCCTCTAAATATCTGGGTAAAACCCTAAATTTGGGGTTGGCGCGGTTCAACCCACGCAACAAATTTACAGGTACATCCGAAAAGTTCCAAGTCAATCTCAGCCTATTCTTGAATTTTGGTGAGGCAACTCGGAAATTTCGAGTTGGCCCGGGCGAACCGTCGAAAAAAAGTTTGTGGGCCATCTCAAAAGTTCGAAGTCAACCTGGACCCGGCCCGAAATTTGTTGCGCCGCCCCCGAAATAGTGGATAGGTACGAAACACACCTTCAATGCTTTCGCATTAACCGCACGTTAGACGTTAAGTGCCCTAGTAAATATTTATTGGTGTCCGCTATATATAGTGGTAGCAACGGGCACCAGCTTGCTTTGTAGATTAAAGAGGGAGTTTTTCCTATACCCCAAGATTAAAAAATTTTACCCTATTTTAGCTCTTGGCCATCGTCATGTTTTTTTTCGTGTTTTAAGCTATATTTTTGTTATTTGTGTGATAGTTCGTGCAATTTTTCTATTTGCTTGTACGCCATTGGTACTCTTGTCTTCTCTAGGCTGTTTCATACCCGTAATGCGTTGTTTTTATTATGCTATCGCTCATTTCCAGCGCTCCACAGGCCGACCAAGCCATCCTCGACACAGGGATGTACAACATTATAGGATATGCTGTTCTTAAAGCCAGTGGAGCCTTAGAGGGTCGCAGCAAACCTCACTCCTCTTCCCAAATACTGTCATGGCATGACAGTATTTCATGACAGTAATGTCTGTGACATAAACTGAGCAGAAGACCTGAATAAATGATTGATCACCTTTGTATCAAACGATGAGTAAAACAGGCCACCATTCAGTTTCCCTCTCTCCCTCTGCACATCCGCTGGATTTTTTATTTATTTATTTATTTATGCACATACTGCAGACCATGGTTAGGTCCAAGCACGAAGGGCCGGTTCTCAAAAAGCAAAATTATAGCAACAAAAATGCAACAATACAGCAACAATAATTTAGTAATACAGCAATACAGCAGTGCAAGAAAAAGCAGGAAAAAAACATAATACGCATTATGAAACGTGTCTGAAGAACTCGTCTGATATTTCAGGGTTGATTAGGTTCGGTTAGTGAGTTCCAGTCGAATATGGTGTGTGGGAAAAAGGAAAACTTGTACGAATTGGTCCGGGCAAAATGTTGTTTTAAAAGAGCTCTGTGATGGTGTCGTGTACTCCGTGTTGGCATTGGGGAAAGATAAGCCGAAGGGTCAAGTCTGAGTTTATTGTTAGGAAGTTATTATTATAATTATAGAGCCCCCTTCGATAGCGCCAGACTTAAAGGAAAACACCACTCTGGAAGGAAAAATTCTTTTTTTGATCGAATAAGATTGTTTTTTTTTTTTGCTGTTGTTTTGAACTGGTAGGCAGAGGATCATTAGTGTATATAAGGATTAGAAATCTATTCCTTGTTTTTAATAGTAATGTCTCCCTTTGAAAATTGCTAAATTTACCCTCACGCCAACCTGTAATTCGCTAACAATCTAATGCACATCATAACAGCTTGTAATTATCCAGGTGCACCTATTACAACAAAGAATTTGTGGCGAGTTGCGGCCAACTATTGCCAAAAGCAGAAAATACGCAGTTAAATTGGCTTTCCAAAACCATGGTTATTCAATTAATATGCACACGCGATGAAAAAGTTTAGTGAATTTCAAATAATCCTAAACAATTTTTATGCCTTCGTATGTAATAAATGAGCGTGCGAAGTTTGAAAAGAAAAGTTTGTGAGTGTAAATTTATCCATGCTGGCATAAATGTACAGAAGTGACAAATTTGTATTTCGAGGAAAATAACAATGAAGAATGCAAAAACCTTTATGCAAAACTTTGTATATACAGAAGAAAGCAGAGCCCTAAATTGCTAAAATGCTCCACACCGGTAGTTGAGGTAATCCTTGACCGTTTCCTTCGTCTTTTTTTTTTGCACGTGTTTAAGCTAGCCATTTATTCATTTATTTTTACTTTCCGGTTCATTTAGTACTCTGAAATTAACAATTTAGCCGGTAGCTTCTGAGTGGCACTATATATATTCTCATTATTTCTTTTTGCAAAAGATAGAAGTATGTTTACAGTTATAAAAACCAATAAAAATTCACGACGTCACATCTGAAGAAAATTGGAATCTCAAGAGTGCCTACTACCTGAAGCAATGGGGCGTCAAATCGCCTAAAACCTAAAAATTCGGAGGTCTTTATATATTTTCTTCTTGATTATAGTACACTTCCAATTATCTTCACTTCTCGAAGCGGTGGACTTTGCCTTGTATTGATAACATTCCATTCCCAATATAGGTAATTACAAGTACACCTTTTTTAATAATTTTATTTGAAAACAATGTTTGATGCGTCTTTTACGCAGATTTATGGGAGTAGTTGCGGCTGGCTTTCACGATCAGCAAAGGTTCGGCAGGGCCCCTGCTTGCGCCATCTGTCCGCTGTCGTAAGCAAGCCCACACAGTTCGCTTTCACAGTTTTCCCGTCAGATGGCAATAGCATGCTTCGGAGAAAACCTGGTTCTAACGCGGCACCGATGGCAACACCCCCTGATTTTCACTCGAGAAAAAATGGAAAAAGAAATCAATTTTGCGGAAGCGCGCAGCGACGTTCATATCTGCGATCTTATTACTATGTAAACACCCATTTGCCGGGGAAGCCGAGTAAGGCGAATGGAGATAATGAAGATAACACAACGCAGTTTCTATGCCTTTTGTACTCCATTGCGGCCTTGCATACCTTCAGAGATAATGAAGATAAGACAACGCACATTCAACGCTTCCCATACTCCGGTGCGGCCTGGCATACCTTCTGGCCAGCCTGGCAGGCTGGAAACCGGCCTTGAAACGGCTGTGAAGTTTCGGATTCCAGAGCGATCCATGCTCCGCAGGTTTCCGAATGTACCGGAAAGTTTCCGTCGCGGCTCGCGCTAGGTGCCACTCGTCTGGCGAAGCGAACAACACAGCGAGTGAACCGGGTATAAATAACTCCTAATTTTCTAATTTATTTAAGAGGAGTGGTTTACGCACAAATTTACCATTTTAAGAAAAATGCAGTTCTAGGCATTCGGGAGGGAGCGACCACCGTCACGGGGCACGTACAGCCTGCTGCTAGGCCTTGAAATCTCGGATGGTAATTTTTCTAAACAACACGTCGACTTACACGCGCCAGTTGCATACTGAGGCCTAACGTCGCCAAGATGCCACCCAAGCCAACTGCAAAGCTCCGAAAGGCTTAACCGGTGTATTGTGATTGCAATGACGCTGCCACTGTTGCTAGCTTGGTTTCGGTCTGGAATGCGATTGTAACGTGCATGACATTTCAAGGCTCGAAATTCGTAAAAAAAGGTGCGCATCATACAACTCGAGCATACTCACGGGTTAAAAAAAAAATAGTTGTTGCGATTGCATAACTTCATGCAATGTTCCGCTGACGCTGCGGGCGAAACAGTCCTCTATTAAGGTGCCGTTTTGGCTCTGGACTCGGTCAATTAAACCTTAACTCTGGTACTACATATAGCCTATTGTGACTGGTTTTCTATGTAAGCCACGCGCTGCGAAGACCTTAGTTCTCCCATTCAGTAGTGCCTTTTCTAAGAGAAAGTAGGGCTCAAGTTTTGTGCGAAAAAGCGGTATTATTTCCAGATAATTAGAAGAAGTGCTGCTCATTTATATTATTGCAGTTTGCGAATACGCTGGTACCCGCAAGCTGTCTTTGAACAAGGTAACAGTATAATGGCCACTAAAGTAAGAATATCTAGTAGAGAGTACAGGATAAGGAGGGTCCATGGATTTTAGCTTTACTTAATTGGCTTAGAACCTGCGCGGCTAGTAAGTAGCCTTAGAAATGGAAGCTAGGGCATAAAATTTTTAATGGAGTAAATATAAAAAATAAATTACCCGCAAAGGTTCTTGGTAATTAGCATTGCATGTTCGAGTCTGTCAAACTACAGCCATCGTCAGAAACTTACAGCCCCAGGAATCTGCTTCTATGTCATGTGGCGGAGGTACAAACAGCTGTGCGAGTCCTAAGCTTCGTAAGATGTCAAGAAGAGTGATTCCCTCACCTCCTCGAGATGTGCGACACTGATGACGCAGAATGGCCCTCATAACTTGACACTGAATGCGGCGGCCTGTATATGCTTGACCAATGCTGTACTTCGCTTTAAAATATGCTTCGCTTATCAAGCAACGAAAAAAAAGAGACAACGTAATAGGCACTGGAGTTTCAGTCCTTTTTGGTCCCAACAGTATAGGTAACATATACGCCAGTTCTGTTTGAAATAAAACTGAAGGTGGAAGACTGGCTCCTATGACATAGGGAATGTCCTGAGGGCACACATATTAAATCAGTACTATAAGTTTGGTTTATGGGGTTTAACGTCCCAAAGCGACTAAGGCTATGAGAGATGCAGTAGTGCAGGGCTCCGGAAGTTTCCACTGCCTGTGGTTCTTTAACGTGCACACACATCGCACAGTACATGGGCCTCTAGAATTTCGCCTTCGTAGAAACTCCACAGCCGTGGCCGGAATCGAACCCGCGTCTTTCGAGTCAGCAGCCGAGCGCAATAACCACCGAGCCACCGCGGCGGCCACTCCTGTAAGTTGGGATAATTTTAGCTACACGTGCGTTTTTGGTACACAGCACAACCTCGCCTCAAAAATTTTATTAGAGGGTTGAAAGACGTAACAAGGGCAGTGTGGATCGGAAAACAGGATAAACTTAATGTTTATGTTTATAATTTACTTTCAACACGCTGTGAATGTAATTCCTGCGGGGGTAGTTGATGTCTTACAACTACGCAGTTGTAGTCCTTTCTTTCTTATTATGCTTTCTATTGCGCAGCCCGTCTTGACACTGCGCCCTTATGTGCTGTAGTCTTTTCAAAATAGCGCCATTTCCTAAGTTGGAGCAAGAATTGAAAAAAAGAGCTTTTTCTGAAGTTCGAGCTGTACAGTATAAAGCCTATGTATATTGGGGTGACATCTTGAAAGTTTTTAAAGTTTGGGTGTCTAGACGTCGTAATAAAAGCTGTAGCTATGAAATTTTCTAGCATTCTTCTAAATAAATAAGACTTGTATTAGAGGTGAAAATTTGGTACAAATTTTTCTGGTAATGTTACCTTTTGGTTTTTGTGGCAAACTGTTTGACAAACAGTAATGAGGATGCTTCTTGGTGTAAGATAGTGAACGAAAGCAGTGCAAAAACTTTTTGCTGAAAATTACTTCCTGTGCAAAAAAAAACCATAATGGATATGCATTATCTATAAAGACTTTTTGAGCGCAAAAGTAAAATGTTAGATTTCTATGAAAATTTAAAACAGTTTCAAAAGTGCTTTAAAATAGTAAAAATGATACTTCTTGGTGTAAAATGGTAAATTAATACAATATAAATACTTTATGCTGAAAATTCCTTCCTCTGCGACAGAAGAAGCATAATGCATATGCACTGTATATAAACACTTTTTGGGCGAAAATTCGAATCTTAGATTTATGTGTAATTTTTTTCGTCAGACCAACATCTGCTGTCGTCTGAGAAACTCTAAGGGCTGTCACATGACCAGGACATTTTTTTCCCGCGAAGTTATTCTGGATGAGTGCTTTACACAAGTGAATAAATACCCACATACTTTAGGGCAAAAATCGGAGAGGATACATCGCAAACTGTATCTCGTTTCGCATGGACTGAGACGTAATTAAACTCCTTTTATCCCTTTTATTGGTTCTCTCAGAAACGGTAAACAACATAAAAGCAATAGAGAAGGTGCCCGGAACAGCAAAGCTTTGCCAGGCTTAACGCCAAATCAAGATATATGAGAAAGGAGTAAATGTTCCAAAGAATGAAAAAATTAGAGAAAAACACAGCAGTAAAAAAAAAACTAAAAAGAAGCGCGAACTAAAGACACGTCGCAGTAAAATGTACAGTCACATGCAGAAAATGCACAGCGTGTAGTCGCGAAAGAATTAAAAAAAACTGGAAAACCGAAGTCACAGTGTAGTCATGGTCCGAGTAAGTCATAACAAAAATCAAAAAGTAAAAACATAATCAAAACAAAACAAGACAAAAGCAAAGCCGCAACACAATAAAGGACACAGTCACACAGTGAAAGCACAGTATACAGGCCACTACGAAAGCGCCTATGCCCAACAAAGGAGCGCGATGCCTTCGTCTGTGCAGAGCTTGGGGAAGAGAATTTCAAGGAAAGAAGGAACGCAAAAAACTACCCTTTGAGGTAGCTTTGTAGAGCTGTAATATTCCCAATTCTCGGCCTCTTTTAATTGCATGCCAGCGCTTTCCTTTTGGTTGTTATGTAGCTATGTAAAAGGTGCTTTGTTATCTATCCCATAGACCTCGTCCAAATACAAAGAGATACCATCAGTCAATATGCAGGCACTTCCTAAGACTACCTGCTCTGCCCAAGGTAAGGCGGAAGTAAAAATAAGTACGAGGTAATAATTAAACAGAGTACACTGTGGGGCCAGTTGGTCATACATAATCTGAATCTGCGATATGGGGATTCCCTGAAACACCTGGCATACATAGGCCACTCTATCACGTGCCTGACAGCACTGACTCCGCACTATTCACATGTACCCTCAGGCGACATAGGACGTCTTCCGCCAAGTCGTCATTATCATGGTCTCCCCGGTTGCCACACAAGCAAGAGTCCCAGGCCTAGGACGATGATTCGTGCCTCGGCCGTAAAAGAGACACCGCTGTCAGGTGAAGATTCTTTCCGGTCTATGGAGGAAAACGGACAAAGGAAAAAAAATTAGTATTCTTCATTTGTACCTAAGGTAATATCAGCACCAAAAATAGAGTGAGTTTCGAGATAGTGTTGTAACAACGCTGTTGATGCACGTGATGTTCTGTGGGCGTATCTTTTCTAGGTGCCACGCTTGCGCGCTACGTTTAACTCACTCCTACGATGTACTAAACACCCAACATAGCACGTTAGGTTTTCACATTTCAGCAACCTTTGAGTTCCTCATTCTAATTTTGGAGTTCTTCAAAAATGGGCAAAAGTAAAAAAAAAGAAAATCAGGGATTACCTCTTCTAGTAAATCTATCACAGCCTGAAGGCCATCAAGGTAAATGAAGCGAGGCTAAGGAAAGAAAAAAAAATTAAAATTTTAAACGAAATCCCAATTAAGAAGAAAAAAGATGAAGGGTATAATTTGACTGGAAATTCAAGGCTAGGCCCCAAGGAAGCGAAGAAAGAAGAGGGAATACTAGGACGAAAGAAATAGCTGGAGTGGGGGGGGGGGGGGCGATTGCTTCTGCTATGGCCAGACATTCAGACCCATAAGAGCTGGCGACACGACCGAGAGAAATTTGCGAAGTTCTATAGTACGCCCTCATGGACTAATGACCACAAATGCCGCTGCCTTGGTGCAGGCTCCAGCTGTAAAAGTGTGGAAAATACACTGATTGGCGAGATCAGCGGCAGCAGTAAGGTAGTCATGTGAAAATCTTGAAACAGTCGAGGGATGATGCATCCAATTGTCCTGCGCGATCTGGACATCAGCAGAGCGAAAAGAACAGGAGTTTAAAGTGTGCCTATCAGAATAACAGGATAGTTTTCCTAACGTGACCAGGCAAACAAAGGAACAATAATATCGAAGGACATTACCTCAATGAATAAACACTTGTCGAATAAGGCCAATTTAAACAATTAGATTGTTTTCAGTGGAGACAAATTTAAATTTTCGCTGAAATTTCACTTATTATTGCCGCAGTACTGCCTATCCATGAGGCCACAGTGAAGTTAGCACAAACCAGTCCCAGCCCTTTGTTTTCGCCTAAGAAGGGAGCAAAGTTGGAACATCGTGAAATGACAAACATGCTTTGCGTACTTGAGTAAGTTGATGGTGCCTTTAAAATGATAGATTAAAAGGAAGCAGCAGCCTTATTTGAATGAAGCCTAGATATAAAAACGCCCGTCTGTAGTGCGATATGAGCGCACGGTAAAGAGACCCAGGTAATTTAAGTCATTCCGGAGACAGAGAGCGAGAGAAAGGAATTTTAATGAGAGGAAAAAGAGGAGAGGTCGACACGTAGTTACATGGCCCTGGCCTTCTACTCCACACTGGGGAAAGGGAAGGGGAGGAAAGGGAAAGTGCCAATGAAGGTTGATGATGGCATAATACAATGAGTTTCGTAGGTGAAGTCCATACACACAAATACTGGTTGGCCCTCTCATCGCGGTGAGCAGACGCGCGCGAAACTCATGTCTTGAACACGCACACCGACGCATGTCATTAACACATACTGGAGTAGGGATTGCATGAAAACAGAAATGTGCACTCTCACGAATGTCACACCGGAATCCCTGTAAACCGTGTAAACCGTGTAAACCGTGCATGCAGTGCACAGGCGGTCACAGACGGGTATCCTGACCTGTTTCACATAAAAATAATCTTATTCCGGAGTCCTCCGCTATGTCTTCCCTAATAGAGCACGCGCCGATTCTGAACACAAGAATAATTAATTAACTTCCTTTTACCAGCTTTACATCTGCAATTTAGGTTTAAATCAAAATGGCGTTCATTGTAAGCTGGCCGAAACAGTACAGCCAGACTGCAAAAAAAAAAACAGTAGCAGGCCTGGCTAAAATGGATCTTCTGTAGGAAAGTCGCATGGAAATTGCCGCTTTCAAACTTACCGACCGGAGTTACAACCCATATGGATTCAGAGGTGGCCATTTCTTGGCCATCCTTTCGTTTGTTCATGAACTGAACAGTGCAGGTGTAATTAGTTTCAGGGTGAAGACTTCCTATCTTGATTTTTACGGGTCCACTGTCGGCGTTATCGCACGTGAATGTGTGGTTATCGCTGCGACTCTGTAGGGTCCCGTTGCACTTATCCAGCGGTCCATTTTTGATCTCAGGAGGATGAACCACTATTTCCACCGATTTTGAGTTTAGAGCTCTTCCTTCGATGACAAATCTTCCAGGCTCTGAGTGCATGAAAGAAGAAATAAAATATGATAGCATAAATTCATCTCCCAGAATATCGGCAGATTCTGGGTTTGAAAAAACCAATGTACTTCACAGTACTAAATGGATAATATGTGTCAAGTTGTCTGAAAAAGAAGGAAATGTGGCTCTCTTCGTTTGCTGCATTTCACATTTGAGGAGGATGAAATAGGTGTGAATGTCGATACAGCGTTCATTTAATTGAGTAGTTTCGCAATAAGGGTAAAAAATTCGCAAGCGCTGAAAAGCCCCTGTGATCTCGCAGAGAACGGCTCTTAAGAATCAAGTAATTTGTTGAATAAGCAAACCAAAGAAGCCAAGATATCCATTAACACTTGCTGCCGGAAATTACAACGCCGAAGGTGATTTTACGCGTAGTTGGCGTAGTTCCGTTGCCAATTTTTCCCAAATTGAATTAAGAAGAATGTTTGGTAACAGGCACTAACTCCGAGGCGTAGTGAAGACGTCAAGAACTCACCTTGGCCACAAACGAACCTATGACGTCGATGTGTAGCGCGGGTTGTTAAGCCAGTTATTGCCAGTGTTATCACATGTACAATTCTGCCACCATTTCATGATGGTGGTCATGAACATTGCTGACGAAAGTGCTGCTTTGGCCAAAGGGTGCCATGACACAAGATATTGTGGTACATACAAATTGGGGTAAAAAACTTACTTGCTGAGCATATCGGCCGTTTTGTCGAACTTCTATTGTTCGCACTAACAATTAAAAAAGTGAAATCCCGCGCCTAACCCCCCGATAAACCGTGCACCAGGCTAGGGCATAGCTTGCACCTACTGCATCACCGGCTGGCACCCGTAGATACTGAAGAAGGGGTTCTGCAGCGCCCGCACGTAATGCGGGAGGTGTAACTTACCCATTAAGCCGTTTCACCAGCTTCCACAAGAGAGAACTTTCTTTGAGCCGCAACTTGCATTATGCAAGTTTCTGTGCACAAAAACGTCGCTGCATGGGCATGGAGCACTCCTGACAAATAAAGATAGGGTCCTCACCAAACACGGGCGTTGAGACCTTCTTAGAAATCAGAAGGCTGTGGAGTTCGGTGTCACGACATCGGGAACTTGCTTTCAGTATAATGCAGTAGTCACGGTCGGCATTGGTGCTGAACTCCAGTTGGTTTTCAGATGGGGCAAATTGGGTGCAGCTTGATTTTTCCGTTCCCGGAGGGCATGTGCGGAACGAGTCGCATATGTTCACCCAGATCGAGGGCAACGCACCCTGAACCATCTTCGGAACCTCCCATTGAAGAAGGCTGCTCGAGGGAGATTTAGCCGAAAATGACAGGTTTTTTGGCGTGTCCGGAGCTGCGTCATTGGAGAAATAAAAATTTGAGATTGCATTGGGCGGTGCCTTTTGAGTGTTATTACTTGTAAACAGATAGAAAATAGCCAGCAACACTTTCGGTGCAATCCAGGAATTGTTCAGTCACTAACACACATAGTAACTGCCCCAATTTTCACTCTTCCCAAGGCGAAGAAGAGGCCAGTAGCGAGAGTACAACTTGAGCGAAACAACGTCCACTTCTTACTTTTAGTGTTTGAATTAACTGGAAGCCAAAACGATAGGACACATGCTAATCCTGTGCTTCTTTTTCTGCACTCAAAGTACCTCAAATGACATCGCAAGAGGGAGCGCAAGTAACTGCTTTGGTAGTGGAACCCTACGCTAACACTGGCATATTTTTTAGAGCACATTGCCGGACACATGCGTGCTATGGCGGAGGTTCCACCGGAGCAAATATTCTTGTGTCCTCTACTGAAAGAAAAACTTCGCGGTCAGTACATATGCCCTTGCCTTTGGCGATTAGCATTGCGTTGGATGTGGGTGATATTAGGAAAGTTGGCTAAAGAAAGTGACTGCCAAAATAATTATTTAACTCTAGCATCGAGGTGAGCTGAGTAAAGCAAATCCGCTCGTTCTATGCCCTGACTACCGCTCTCAGGGCTTTGCTTACGAGGTATACTACCTGTCACAAAAGTTCACGCGATGACTGCATGCTCGAAAAAAAAAACCATTGGTGTTGCGCTGCGTGACGAACCAGCGGGTCAGCAATGCTGCCAGCTGACGCAACAAGCTTGTTCCAGACACCCGGAGGAATGTCAGGTGGTTAAATTGCGTTACTGCATCGAAATACTTTTTTTCCCACAGAGCAAAAGCCGGTAATCTTTCTTGCTGATAGCATATGCATCGACGTTTCGTTTCGCAAAACTAGCAACATTTAAGTGCAATGTTGTCAAACTAAGGGCAATTAGGGAAGCTTAACGAGGCTCCAAAGCGCCCTTCTAGATCCTTTCCTGTATTCGTGGTCCGTGACATAGGGATGGTTCTTCGTGGTTAGAACGTTCATGCAGCGGACGAGGTGCCCGGAGTCGCCAGTACTGGCTGAACGCCGTCACGCAGTTTTTCCGGCGACATCTCTCAGTGGGGAGGAGCTGGTCCCCAAGACACAGTAGATTTTCCTTACAGAAACATGAATGTAATTTTCGTGGGGCGGCCAAGACGCGTGAACGATAACGTTTTTAACTTAGGGTCAGTGCGCACATATTTTACCCAACCATTCAAATCGCATCCACTCGCGAGTGCCGGTAGGCTCAATGCGCAGGCCGACAGGGCCCTACGAACCTACGACTTAGCTTTGCAGTGTCAGTGTTTAGTAATATCAGCAAAGGAGCAATCGGCGTGTTGCCAGTGCTTTCTGGACCGTCCAGATTTTCAGATCAGTTTTCACAACCAATCACAGAAGTATGCTCCGGTTCTGATTGGGATACGCTGGCTGTGGGAACACAAACTTGGCTAAGGTGCCCAGCCCTCATTACCTTCCTTGGCCATTTAGCTTACTATACTTTAGGATAGAGGCAACAAAAGCGATCACAGCATCCATCCTTCATAAATCGGGCCAATGCGCGCACAGAAGAAATACGCCCTCTTTGAATTTGTTGTACTATGCTACTCGGACGGATACGTGATGAATTCCAAAAGAACTTGCGGCAGGCACACACGAGCATGATTTTTGTTCCTGCCGTAATTCGTCTTACACCTGGACTATATGTTAGGAACATTTCATAGCTTCGCTCGTAACATAAGATCGAACAACTATCACCAAAATCGGGAAGACTGCAGCGCGAAGACTGCGAGAAGCATCATGCAAAAATCATCGGAACCTTTCTGCAGTGTTTGTATAGTGGCCCTCCGTCTCTATTTATTATTTTCCCATTGCCGCGCCCGCATGAAATATGTTATTACTGCAGAAGCTTAATTGTACATGTTTCATGAGCCGCCCAGAACTGCTACAGACAGAATCGTTTACGTTAAGTCTGTAAGCTATCTCTGCTCACACACACACATATATTGTTACTGCCCTCGTTACCTCTTGATCCCAAAAATAAAATCACCGTATTTTGTAGGCCTTCACATCCACAGCTTGAGATTGGTACAAGTACGCTAAATTGGGCGAGTTGGAGCTTTTGCCTTTTCCAAAAAGTGGCGGTAAAATCGGGGAGGCGCTCGCGTCGTGTCTGTGCCTTCTTCGGTGTCCTCGTTTTTTTGCGCTAAGTTTCGGAAAATAGAGATTCATAGCATGTTGACGTTTACCTTGGCCGGGTACGAAAGTTACGTTGGTGGTCACTCCCTCTGAGCTGCGCCAAAAAGGTCTTCTGACCTGTGTCCACACTGTGACGGTGATGTTTGAGCAGGGCTTAAGGCCCTCACAAGTTGCAGTGGTCTCATGTGCTGAAACGACAGCACAGCGAAGTGTAGCCTGGTTTGTGTCGGTGTCAGCAATGTTCGCTTCCACGATGATTCGGCCGAGCTTTCCTTTGGGTATCACCCAATTAGCTGTGGCTGATTTTTCTGTAATATTAGTAATGGTCAAGGCCTGCACATCCGGAGGGACCTGTAAGAAAAACTAAGTCAGTTATAAATACACTCAGAAGCCCGGAACCAATGCATTCCGTAGCAATGCCAGCGATATGAAAAAACAAACAAACAACCAATGCAATTGATGAAGCAATATCTACTTCACCAGCGAAAGAATGAGACACCAGGAGAACAACACAGGACAACGCTGGTGTTCTTCTTCTCCTGGTGTCTCGTTCTTTCGCTGGTGAAGTTATGTCTGATGTACACCAACTAGCACACATGGGTACCTTTTTACAATATCTACTCTTACGCGAGGTAATCTGCCCCCGCTGCGCGAAAAATAGTCCAGCATGGGGTTTGTTTCGTAGCTTTGTGATGGAGCACTTTTGGCAACCATTAAGCTCTAAATCAGAGTAACCTAAGGAGAACGCTTGCTCTCACCTTTCAATACCATTTGGTGTTGAGAGGAGCTGTAAATGCTCCATTGTTTCGCTGAGAAGCAAACCAGTTGACTGGTCATATTTTTCAACGACGCTATATCTGAACACAGATAATGATGGTGAAATGCACTAAGCTTTTTGCAGAGAGAAATGGAACGAAGACACCATTGATTGCACTATGTGTTGTCTCTTCACTCCGTTTCTGTCTTTCAAAACTTTAACGTGCTTCACCATGAGGAACAACCAATTTGTTCCAATTCATGCACTTCTAGCATACGCAATTTTTTTAACCGGAAGCCTGCGTCTCGCCTCCCATAGCTTGAGGAGCCGCTTGTCCACCTCCGGAGTTTGTTCGGTTGTATCCACCTCTTTAGTATAGAGTTCTTGGATCTGTCTGAGTTGCTGGCTCCACTCCTCCGCAGATACAATGTCGCCCTTGATCTGCTTGCAGTGTGCTCTGAAGGCGTCCCAGTCCGTTAGGCGGACCTTGCCTATTTTCCGCTTGATATTGTTTGCGGTTGTGCTGATCCTTATTATGTGGTGATCGCTTCCAAGGTTCTCGAGCAGGTTCTCCCATTCTGCTTGTCTGGCGCCCCTTACGAAGGTTAAGTCAGGGCACGTGTCTGGACTGACGCTGTTCCCCTGTCTAGTTGGGTGATGTTCGTCGGTTAGCAATTCGCACTCTGCCTGTTCTGCTGCAGCGCAAATGCCACGTCCCTTCTTGTCGTCTTTATTGTAGCCCCACCTCGGGCTCTTGGCGTTGAAATCACCTGCTATTACTAGGGTGTTGTTCCCCGCTAACTTTTTCGCCTCCGTAAAGAGCCTAATAAAGTCCCCATCTTTCTGTCTGGGCGGGCTGTATAGGTTTATAATATAAGTGCTTTTAGATCGTGCTTTCTTTTTGGGGATTATCTCCGTGATCACGTGTTCGATCCGGGTGTCCTCTATTTCGTTATGTGCTATGGCTACTACTTGTTTGCTAATGAGAGTTGCCGTACGGCCATTTTCCTGACACGTGTAGCCCCTAAGCGTAGGGGTGCAGTTTGTTTCCTGTAGCATAATTACGTCTGGTGGGGTTCCTCTGGCATAGATGAATTGCTGCAGGAGGCCTTGTTGACCAAGCATTGGAAAAGACAGAAGTTCAATAGGAAGCGAAAGATTAAAATAGCCGAAATAACTAAACAAGCGGAGGAGTATGCAACGCAGCTGGCTAGGCAAGGATGGCAGCAATTCAGCAACGCGCTGAACGGCACCCTCAGCACGGCCAGGACGTGGCAGATCCTCAGGTCCCTCATGGACCCGAGCAAGAACAAATCAGAAAGCGGCAAATCGATTCAGAGGCTGGTGCACAAGTACACGGGCACGGACGAACAGCTACTCGAGGAAGTCCGGGTCAAATGCTACGGCAGAGACCAGGTCGAAAGCTACCAAGAAGAGTACCAGGGCGAAGAGAATCCAACCATGGATCGGCCCATAACGAGAGAGGAAGTCGTCGAGGCGATCAGGTCGGCAACAAAAAACACAGCAGCGGGGGCGGACAGAATCAAGAACTCGCTCATAAGAAACCTCAGCGATGGAGCCATAGATCAGCTCACAGCCTACTTCAACAAGCTCTGGCAAGAAGGAACAGTGCCGGCCGAGTGGAAACACGCGGTAGTGGTAATGATCCCGAAGCTAGGCAAGAAACTCCAGGTCGAAAACCTCAGGCCGATCTCCCTCACGTCGTGCCTGGGCAAGATGTACGAGAAAGTAATCACAAAAAGGATCCAGTCGCACCTAGAGAAGAACCAACTGTACCCAGACAGCATGTACGGGTTCAGAGCCCACCTGTCTACGCAGGACGTACTACTCCAACTCAAGGAGGAAGTACTCGAGAAAATGCCGAGAAGTGGCGAAAACGTTGTCATGGCCCTCGACATAAAGGGAGCCTTCGACAACGTGAGCCACGCCGCCATCATGGAAGGCATCAACAACACCAACTGCGGGGGAAGAACCCACGACTACATCAGGGCCTTCCTGAGCGACAGAACAGCGACCGTGGGACTAGGCGAGCTGAGAAGCGACGTCTTCACCACGCCTTGCAAAGGAACACCCCAAGGCTCCGTGATATCGCCCGTCCTGTTCAATATGGCGATGATCGGGCTAGCAAGACGACTCAAGGAAATCCCGGGCATCCAACACGCGATATATGCCGACGACATCACGATGTGGGTCACCCAAGGATCGTTAGGGGAGAAGCAAGACAGACTACAAGAAGCAGCGACCTGCGTAGAGACCTACGTCTGGGAGAGAGGCCTCAGATGTTCGACGGAGAAGTCGGAAATCATCAGGATCGGAAGAAATCCTACCAAAGCCTCGCTGGAAGTAGTTCTAGAGGGGCAACTGATCCAAGAACAGAACATGGTACGAATCCTAGGCATGTGGCTGCAGAGCAGCCGAAAATGCAGCCATACCATCAGCCTGTTGAGAAGAGCCGCGGAGCAGGTTGGCAGAATGATCAGTAGAGTCTCTCAGAGAAGGTACGGGATGAAAGAAGAAGATACCCTCAAACTCGTCAACAGCCTAATCGTTAGCAGAGTTATGTACTCCTTGCCCTACCACGCAACAACAAAGGCGGAGCGAGAGCAAGCCGACTGTATTCTCAGGAAGGCATACAAGATTGCTCTACACCTGCCCAGAAACGCATCAAACGAGAAGCTACTCCAACTCGGAATCAGCAATACCTTCGATGAGCTTGCCGAGGCTCAACTGGGGGCACA
This sequence comes from Amblyomma mixtum, assembly GCF_055824585.1. Lineage (NCBI taxonomy): Eukaryota > Metazoa > Arthropoda > Arachnida > Ixodida > Ixodidae > Amblyomma > Amblyomma mixtum. The sequence continues at coordinate 24,276,873 of NC_143020.1, read as the reverse complement.
ACTAATCAGACTCAGAGGCTCCTCTACGGGAAGGGCGCTCCTGAGAAGGTTGGGTCGGAACACGTGCGGACTCATAGACAGATACGCGGACGTACCGGACGACCTTAGAAAGACCTTTAATGTAGGACCCCTGCCTAAAAACATGGATCCTAACCTACACGAGGACAGACGAAAAGCAAGGGCCGAGCAGATAGAAAGGAGGCTAGGCCGATCAGAGAACACAGTCTATACGGACGCCTCCATGTACGTACATGCAGGGAAGCGCTTAGCCGCTACGGTGGTAGTTAATAGCACAGGAGACATGGCCACATGCGCCTCAGTGGAGGTCGTGGGCATAACGGAGGCCGAGGAAATTGCCGTCGCGCTGGCGGTAGCAGAAGGCTATAGGAAAGGCCGATCCCTAAACATCTTAACAGACTCGAAAGACACGTGTAAAAACTATACGAAGGGCAGAATTAGCGGCATGGCCCTCAGGATAATCAGTGGGGCAGCAGCCTCTGCTGAGAAGACACCCATACAACACATAATCTGGGTCCCAGGCCACGCAGGCGTAGCGGGGAACGAAACAGCAGACAGCCTAGCTCGAGGGCTTACATACCGAGCAGGCATGTCAGATGTTCTGGAGCTTCAGCTACTAGCATGCGAGGGGGGATACACAGAGACATTACAACTATACAGAAGGACTAGATTCAAGTACCCACCACCACACAAAGCCCTCACGAGGGAGGAAGCAGTCGGCTGGCGTAGGCTACAAACAAACTCCTTCCCCAACTTGTACATCTATAACAAGATGTCACCAACACAATACAGAGCAAACTGCCCCTGGTGCGGCGACACACCCACACTATACCACATCACATGGGAGTGCGAACGAAATAAAGCATTCCACCAACACGAATTCCCGAGTGCGGAGCAATGGGAGAGCCGGCTCACCAGCAGCGAGCTCGCGGCCCAAAGGGCCTTAGTGCGGCACGCTACTGATGCAGCGCGACTCAGTGGAGCCCTGGACTAGGGGCCCAACCTTGCTGAAGAGAAGCCTCAAGTCGCCGGCGCCACGAAAGACGACGGAGGCTTCGAATCCGCGAATCTCTTAAAAGATCTAAATAAACGTTTTCTACTACTACTACTAACCGGAAGCCTATAAAAAAATTTCTTACAGTCCGTTCCTTTCTTTGAGGAGTGCTAAAGGCTAAGTCTTCTCAATGTATCTCCTCATGTGTAAAATTTTATTATTAATGCATTTATTCAGTGGTGGGTGCTTCAAAATGAAGAAAATTTAAAAAAAATCCACTCTTCAAATAACTACACAATATATGCACCTTGCACTTTAAATAGTATTGATGTTTTGAAAGAGTGTAAGGTGGCGATCGTAAAATCCTCATCAACATGTAGTTAGGCCTGCAAACGTAACAAAGAAACGCCGCGCCAAAATCTGCCTTTGGTAAACTTTCCAATGAGGCAATTTCCTGGGTGGAAACCGTACACTGTGTATGACACCAGATTTTAAACGATGAAGCAATGGTTCGATCACTGTTTTTAAGCATTGATAAACAAGAATGAGGTGGGACTCACATTTCCAGTCAGGTAGCACGCCAATAGGCCGCATAGTATCAGAGTACTGGGCACCCCTACAGAAATCAATATTTTCTTTCGGGAGCACGATGGCTCGAGACGTTCAGCAATTGTTTCGATATTGTACGTAGACATTTTTCGGATGACAAGAGCTTAGTCCTATACTGCGAAGACGATTATCTGGAGAAGGCTTCACAAACCGCCAGATTTCGCGCCACGGAAGAGAATGGCCGTCTCACGGAATCGCGTTATAGACCTGTTATCATATGGCTGTTCTTGTTTACGTTGACGTGGGGGCGCCACTGTACTGCTGAAGTAATTTTTTAGCATTGAGCTTCTCTTAATTCATATTTGGAGCACTATGCTTTAAGGAAAACAGATTTCTAGATGAAAATTTCCGGATAAGCATTGCCTAATACTATCAAACAAGGCATTTTGACTGCCAAAATAAAACCCGCTCAATATGCACGTTAGATAGACGTTCTAAGGGATTCAGATGCATATGGCCTCAAAACAACATCGCTTTAGTTTGGAACGTGGCGGAGTGGTTAACGCGGTAAGTTTCTGATCCACTGACTCTGGTTCGACTCCTCAGTTGTGCGTAGTTTGTTTCTCCGCAAATAATTTCTGTGAATATTTTGTTAGGTGCACATTTTCCGCCATATTTGGGCGACGTGCGTCGCATGTGCTCTAGAAGGAGAGATAAAGGAACATAATACAGAAGGGGAGAAGGACACATAACAGATCATAATAGATAATATAGAAGGATAATAGAGGAAGCAGTACGCTGACTTTCAATAATCTGTAATCGAGTATTAGCGACGACACAATCGTTTCTGTTTTTTTCCCCTTTAAAATGCGTTTTATGATTACAGCAGCTGTGTTGAGAGAAGCAAAAGAGAGTATCTTTCAGGACGCTGAAATGAGGGCATCAAGGCGCTTCAAAGCTTTCTGTAAAGAGGAATAAAGTAATTATTTGCTTTTATTTTCTTGAAAAAACACAAAAATGCACTAATGACGTATACGGTAATAAGAGGCAAAATGTTTCCGCTTTGTAAATTTATTTGCGGACTGTTGCAGCTATTACCCTCCTAGCTTCTGTCCGCCTAGCCGAATGTTCTACGGGCTAAAGTTGATTTTACAATTTGCTGTTAAAAGGTTCACGGAAAACCCCCAAACTTTTGCTCAGTGCTATAAGCTGACTAACTGCCCTCTCGAATGAAAAATAATCTCCCATTCGATATTTTATGGACCATCAAAAAGTTGACACCGAATTAATTCCTAGTTCGTTAAATAGGCGCAGTTATGCTTTTAAGCACTCGACTAAAGCCCACACCAATTACTCACCTTAAACATAAAACACAAACCCAGTAACGCCGATCTGTGTCGAGCTGTAGTAGTTAGAAGTGCAGTTGCTGTTCAAAAGAACTTCTGCGAAGAGCGTTCACATTTTCTTCTCTTGCGAAGGGTCATGGAAGAGCTGCGCCATCCTGCCGGTGCACCATTGCTGAAGTAATGACAATATACAGGGAGCCTTCAGGAGCCGAATCCTGGGAGCTTTATTCATTCGGTATACATCTTCTGAAGAGCTTGCCTTAGTTTCGTAACTAAGTGTTCCTATCTCGCTTGCATCAAAGTGAGGTGAGGCAGTCCTGCATGGCGCACTGGAACAGTCCATCACCTTCGGAGACACTTCCTCCATCTGGACTTTAAAATGTCTACTTGATGCTTGGTGCAAGAAATCTTCTGAAACGCGCACGTATGGGCTGAGTATGCACACGCAGATTGGAGCGCATCCGAGAATCCAAACGATGTTTCGAGCACACTGAAACTGAACGAAGGACACCAGAACACTCGACGAACAGGGAGGGGCACAGGTGACAGCAAGCGGCACATTTGCTTCCAACGGGCGGGAAATACGAAACTTTGAGCTGACCACGACGGAAGCCAAGATATCGCGATGCAGACGCCGCCAGACTGATTCCGCAGCGCGGCGATGAGACGCGCGCTCAGCTGCTATCGAGGGTGTGTGGCGCAAGAACCGGTCCAGACTGTTTGCACACACTCTATGCAGCAGTCGGGGCGAGCTAATGGCTTCCTCGTTAGCTTTGCTAACGGCGTCGTGGGGAGGCAACCAGAGGCAGACGTGAAGTGACGTGTTCCTCGTTGCGCTTTCTGGTTTGGTTTGGTTTATGGGATTTAACGTCCCAAAGCGACTAAGGCTATGAGAGACGCCGTAGTGGAGGGCTCCGGAAATTTCGAACAACTGGGGTTCTTCAACGTGCACTGACATCGCACAGTACACGAGCCTCTAGAATTTCTTCTCCAAAGAAATTCTAGCCGCCGCGGCCCGTATCGAACCCGCGTCTTTCGGGTCAGCAGCCGAGCACCATAACCGCTGAGCCACCGCGGCGGCCGTTGCTCTTTCTGGCGAGACGCCAGGTCGAGTTCGGAGGGCGTTCTTAGCACGGGAGACTGCATATTTTTTGGGAGGTTTTGAGACAACGCGGTTTGATTGCGATATCTCTTCTTGGCACGAGCTGCAATGAGAAAGAACGAAAGGAATGCGAGTAGAATACCCCAGAGAAGGGGACGGAAACACAGGCAGGCTCTGCAAGTTGTTGCTATGGGTTGGACGGTAACTTTTTTTTTTGAAAAGCCACTCAGTTCAGTATTGTTTTTGGGCAAAGTTGAGGCCTGTCGAACAACCTGCCGTCGGTATTCACATAAGCAGATTCATCATCGGAGTGGCAGGAAACTAAGACAGTCCGTCTGCGGTGCTTCTGGATGCTAAATACACAAGTAATCGTGCTTGACGAACTGATAACTCGAGTAACTTTCTTGCTTGCTGAGTAGGAGGAAAATTGTTCTAAGATTAATTTATTTTTTCCGCTTTTCTCGACTACTAGAAACAAAGAATTTTTTTTAACGACATTCCTTAAGCCATAATTTTGCAGAAGCTGCAAAAGTGAAAAGTAAAAAAAAATGGCAACGAAACCAGCCAGTTCACCGGGCGGTACTCTAATTTTATTTCGGTCTTTTTCCACGTCAACCATTCTTCATTCCCTTTCCCCGTGCTCCATACTTATTCTCAACCCTCTGTTACCAAAAGCACTCTACGCCAGCTCTGATGCCCTGGCTGACCTAGGAAATGTGAAGGACTTGTTTATATTCGTGATTCTCAGCGCTGAAACACAATAAAGCTGTTTCTCTCTTTCACCCTCAGATACCTTCAGTGTTTAACACAGCATGAAAAGTGACATTCCGAGATACTTTAATAAGTTTCTCTTCAGTTTGTTCATTTTTGCTCATAACGAATAGGTCGTCTACTATTACCGTGTTCTCAAGTTCACAAATCCGCAGGTCATTTCCAAGTGTGTGAGAACCTGACCACAGAGTTCTTTCCAGGAAGAATGCATGGTCGAGAGTCGTGGATGTTTTTATTTTTTTTAATTTACATTTACTTATTAGACACCTGCATCACTTTACGGCATTACAGCAGGGTGGCTACAAAACGTGATGAGGAATTCAAGACAATTCACATAAAGCAGCACCCCATTTCACAAAGCTGCTGACACAACCAAATAGTGGAGAGAAATACCACTGATGTTAGTAGGAACAAATTCAAGCGGCAGTGTGGTCCATTTTTCAGCTGTCCATATAAAAAAAGAATGACGGAATCGGTTACTGTGAAAGGAATACTCTGAGTTTTGTTCATGGTCCCTTCTTCGAGAAACATAGGAAGGTGGCTGCACGCATTTTTCGCGGTCTATGCCTGTGTGTAAGTAATAGATACTGTAAAATAGTTTAAGGCGAAGATTTTCCCGGCGGTCTTACAATTCACTCTATAGAAGATTACGTTTGCTGTTCGTTATGCTTAATGTTTTATCGTAATTTTCGAGAACAAATCGAACTGCTTTAGTTTGCATTTTCTCATGTTTGTCTGTATGTTTTGTATTGTAAGGATCCCAGCATACACAACCATATTTGAGGACTGAGAGGACGTGTGTAACATATAACTACTGCAATAGATTACTGGTCATTTCGCTGAAATTTCGGCGGAAAACTTCCAGAATGAATGCGGCTGTGTCTACAACATGATTAACTTGTCTATACCATCGTGAATCTGAGCTATGAAATATACCTAAATATTTTATTTCCGGTGATGTGATCAGTGGGGCTCTGATTGCGGTGTATTCAGGGGGGTGGTGATTTTTTTTTCCAGTAAACCTGGCATGTATAGACTTCTTTGCATTGAGGAACATTTTCCACTTTGTACATCATGATGTGTATTATCCACGTCAGTCTGTACGGCATAAAGGGCACTGACATTTCTTATAACTGTATACAAAATACATTTATCAGCAAACATGCGAAATGATTTTATTCTATCGAATAGAGTACGTGAAAATGACTGGCGATGTGCTAAGATTCAACAGGATCTTAGCGGAGAGCAGACCGGATGCTTAGAAATTCAGTTAGTCTAAAAGCCAGTGTCATCAGCGAATGCTACCCGACGCAGTCGGCTTAGAACGCGTGCTCCTCTGTTCTTCCCGATTGAACCCGTTCTCCCTTCAGCACCTTTAGAGACAGCAATTCGTTTCTTTTTTCGAACTTATTTCCTCAATATCGAAAGTACGCTGGAGGAGATGAAAACATGTGACGTAACAGGTCACTTCCTGGTCTATACTTTTGTTTGTCGCTCCTGGTTTACGAGCAAAGCTATCACTTGCCAGAAGACAATGCCTATTCACCTCCGGCATGCCATCTGAGGAGCTCCAGCTTCATCGCGTACAATGAACACACAGAAAGTCTGAATTTCGCCTAGCCTTGTGATTATGACATCTCATGGCCCCTACCCAGCGAAGAAAAGTACTGTCTTTATCTTTTGCTTGCCGGTCAGTCTTGGCTTTTGAAACCGCCTAGTTTACATGAGATGACAATAGTAAACTACACCGTAAAAATACTCAACGGGGACCGAAATCTTCCCCGTGGGCTTAACGTTTAGAGTAACACTGAGGGTAACAGTAGCTTGGTTTGGGCTAGTTGGTAACAGTTTGGCTCTTAACCTTGACAAGCTTGAAACGCGCTTTTTGCAGTAAGTTTCAGTACACGATGTCTCTTTTCTTTCAGTGTTCCCCCGGCACCGTGCTTTCATTTTCTTATTTTGTCGTAATTTTTTGCTTATTTTCCACACGCTGTAATCTTGATTGTGCTCTTCTTTGCGCATGCTCATTGCTTGATGGTGGTGATCGGCTCCTATATATTAGACGTGGTGGCATTTCGAAAATAAAGTTGCAAGTTAGCGCCTGTCCTGCCCACTTCTGTGTCGTCCGTGTCCTTTTTTGCGCTATGTTTTCGAAGAAACACTGAGGTTAATCAGGTTCGTCGCAGATCTGCCGCACCTTAAGACAGAGCGGAAGCGGCTTTCTATGTAGTTTTTTCAGTTCTTTAGTTCCGTTTTTCGGTTATTTTGTTTCCTTTCTCGAAATTTTATTTTATTTTTGTTGTTTATTTAGTTTTATTTCATTAGTTTGTGTTCTTCATTAGCGTCTATTTTTGGATTTGTCATTTCCATCTTCTTTCCTTTTTCTTTTAATTATTTTGAAGTTTTTATTTTATTCTATTCTGTTTTGTTTTCCTTTTTTATTACTTTTATTTCGCGCTTTGCTGCCTCCCGAAGTCGTTTGGCATACCGACCTTACCTTGAAGAACGTGAGCAGTAAAGCTCCAGCTCTGGCAGAATTTCCTTTTATCAACAGGGTGCCGCGTCCTAATTACACAGGGACTAGTGCAATCAAGGCCTGGGGTGCTATGCCGGAAGGCCCGAGTTTGGCGCTCGCCCGAGTTTCATCCCAGTTTGCGATGACGGCAGTCAGTGAACGAAGATAGCGCGGAACGTGCGCAGGCAGCGGACAACAAAATGTAGAGATAAAGCCACGTAAAGGCGATAAAAGCGCACTCTGCGCGCCTGTTTCACACTTCAAACACAATACACTGGACAATACCAGGCCGCAGCGCTACCTGAAGTTATCAGCACCATATCAGCAATCGCGAAATCGTGACTTCTCTGCTATCTATCTGCACACTCGCCGCTAGCTGTTGGACCCGCCTTTTCAGGCGCGTCAAAGGCGTGTCTTTTCTGTCAGGCTCTATCTGTCTCTCCATTTCCAAAGACGAACAGTGAGCACTAGGTGCACTCTTGTATCAACCCTTTCTCTTCTCTCGAATACGTTAACATGCAACAGATAAGATTATGAACATTTTGTTCATATCCAAATGTATTTTAAAATCTGAATCCAATGAAGCGCTGTTGAAAAGCATAGCTTTAGGAAATTAACAAAGATTTTACACTTTCTGCCGCTAGTGGCAGTGAGGCCATTGCTTGCAGCGTGGCTTGCATACTAACTAGAGCGGCAGCCCACCGTGCCGAAAAGGAGAGAGCTCCTGCGCTGACACGCCACCGGTAGCGCTGCCTTCGACTGGAAAGACTGGGCAACTACTACACTCTGAATCTGTCTTATTTTTCGGCAATTGCGACAATATATTTTACTGTGTAGTATATAAACATATAACTGTCATGCATCTTCTGGTTTGCATATACACAAAAGCAAAAAACTGAACTGCACTGCACCCCCGCGTCACTGCTGCTCTCTGCAGCGACCTCAGGTGGAGTTCTCCGCTGCTGCGGCCGCTGCCGCACCCCGCTATGGCCAACCATTGCTTTTAGTACGCTCTTGGCGAATCTCGGCGGCAGAAATTGGCCGTGCGACTGCGAGCGGCTGTGATGCGGTGTGCGAAAAGAAAATTGCTGTTTGGCTGTATTCAATGATTCATTACGTATGCCTGTTGTGTGTGACGCCTCTTTAGTGCACTGCGGATGCGAAGAGCGTGCTACCCAGCGACACAACTCATTTTATGTCATCAGACGCTGACTAAAAGCTGTGAAGGTGGTGGCGCGCGTATCTGCGTAGTATTTGTTTACGTCGCGCACTTCAAGGCTTTGCGGACTGGTTTTGTCTCTAACGTCGATCGCCGTTGTATACCTCAGTGACATCGCAATAATATCGTTCGGGCAGATGAGGGATCCTGTTTGTAATAATGGAATCGGACTTATAACAGAGAAAGGTGTACGGTTGTGAAGTACGCAGTGCTTGCGTGCTGGAAATTACAAACTCTTTATGGCACACGGTCTGGAGCAGCGACCGTTTGTCGATCCCGGATGTGTTTGACACATTGATGCTGAGGTTTATCACCGATGAAAGGACGGCCAAGCCAAACACCTGTGATGCGATGTTCTTGGAGTAGGACGTGCTCCAAGCCCCGTTTCGCGGTCGTGCTCCGTGTTGGACGCCTTGCAAGCAGGTGTGACGCGCCGTCAGCGTTGTGCTGTGTCTTACGTGGTTGCAACAGGCTATAGTGTTGAGCAATCTTGGTATGCGAGCGAAGAAATCGGCGGCTGTCGCCACGTTGCGTGCCCTTCGCAGAGGTGCTGAGATTAATCAACGATGACGTCCGTTTTGCCTGTTATATTTCGATGGTCAACATCGTCGATGTCTGTCAGCAATAAGCACAACCGCGCAGCATACCTGTAGCCGGCAGGGATGTTGGGAGTGGCCCACCCATAGCGCGTACGCCTATAATTTATGTACGGCACGCCGGGGGCGTGACCAATGGTTTTGATTGACAGGTGAACTCGGAGCTAAACTCGTGAACGGTGAAATGCCCTGAATTCATCTCGGGACCGTGATGGCGGCAGCAGCAGCAGCATGGAGGAGCAGTAGCCTGGGTCATCGCTTCCTCTGAAGGCAAATGTCAGTACGGGCGGCTGGAACCGTTTACTGCCATGGCCGACGAGGAATTCCAGCGACATTTTCGCCTCTCAAAAATACCCCCGTCTGTGGAGAGTGGGTACCAGGCCTCATTCGCTTTCAGTCGAAGAGGAAGTCCTCTGCGCCCTCCGGTTCTTCGCGACCGGGAGCTTCCAGGGGAGCGTCGGCGCCGACCGCTTTATTGGACGCCACCAAAGCACTCTGAGCCGCTGTGTGAGGGAGGTCCCCGACGCGCTTATCGACGCGGCTGTGCAGAAGTGGTGGCACGCTTTCCCCACGACTGCGGCCCAGCGTGCGTATGTTAAGGAGCGTTTCCTTCTGCGCGATTGCATCACAGACGTCGTGGGATGCGTCGAGGGGACCTACATTGGCGTAAAGACCCTTCGAAGTCCAGCCCTGACATGGTGAAGGCCAACTATTTCACGAGGAAGGCACATTATGCATTGAACACAATGGTTGTAAGAATGCTCTGTTTTTGCTTTCATGCATATCATGGTTAATGGACTGTTCTCCCATTTATTAGTGATAGTGGTCCGTGTACTGTGCAGTGTCAGTGGATGTTAAGGAGCCCCATATGGTCGAAGTTATTGGCAGCCCTTCACCATGGCATGCCTCAACGCTTGAGTTACATGGGGGATTAGACCTCAAAAACCGCTTCCGTTTATCAGTAACTGAGCAGTTTTACACACAGTGTAGATAATTTTTTGTTTTACTTTATGTTTGCGCATGTAATAAGTGCATGGATTTTTCCGGCTATTTCATGCATGCATTTTAATGGGTTTTTAAACAGTAGCATTTGTGTCACTTGGCAGATTGCATTCTTATGCAATAATCGTGGTCGCAATAAATGTTTCACTTTGGCTGAAGTGGAAAAGCTCCTGCCGGAAGCACTGGCGTCTGTAAGCCAGGAAAACTGGCAAAACTGTTGTGTTCATGTGGAGCAAGTTGAGGCTGAAGTATGGCAACGTGATATGATTGTTGACGCTGAAATTGAACCGGTTGTTTTCAGCATTTCTGACTCGTGCAACTCCTCCTCTGATGAGTCGAGCACTGATTCCAGTGATGAAGATTTGAGTGGCATCGAGGAACCTGTCTGACTTCGAATTGATGTGTAATACACATGCTACTGAGGAAAGAGAGAGAACTCATCGGCTTGCTGTGATCACCTTTGTGCGTGTGTGGGTGGAAATGTGAAATATGTGTGCATGTGGGTATGTGTGGTGATCAGTCTACCGAGGAAATTGTAACATTTCAATCAAAAATTGTAACATTTCCATCAAATCATTGCATCATTGCAATTCATTGCATCAAATTGTAACGGGCAGTAACTTGTAGTGTAGGTGGTGAGGTGGTCGTGTTAATAGTGTCTGTATAGAATTAGAATTTGTAAGGGAGTGCAAATAGTACTTTTTCAAATTAGAATACGTATACTGGTAGTTGTCGTCAATGTCTGCAGTTTTTAGAAGATTAATTGAAGAAAAATACAGTGGAGCTTGATCAAGTGTTGTGTCAATTAATCAAAAAGTACCTGAAAATTTGAGAGCAAATTGGATTCATGTAAAATAATTTTGAACATATACTGTTTGATTCGCTCGACTAACTGAACCGAAATTTATTCAATTATGCTGTCCAAAAAGTTGGAACACCCACAAATCTCTAGGCATTGCCCTCATTTTGTGTGTGAGGGTTGGGAATGATATGTATGGGTGTCTGATCTTCATGTCCTGAAACGGGATTCCTGGTTTGGTGTTGTCTTGCATTACTGTCAATCTCTGGTCGTTTTGACATGTTATGCAGTGCCAGTGTTGAGGTAGCCAGTACTGTATGTTTTGTCCATAATTTTTCGGAGGTGTGAATGATTTCAAGCTGGCTCTTGTTCAGTTGAGTGTGAATTTGTTTTGAGTTATGTCTTTGTTAGTACATTGGTCAGGCTTTCGTTTTATCAATTAGTGATGTTCGATGGCTCCACATTTTTTTTCAATTTTGGAGCACTTGACTGATTGTGTGTTGGTGGACATCCACTGCACGTGTCCTTTAATTTGTATGCACTGTGATCCATGCCACTGGCTGTTTCCAGAATAAACCATTTCTCGCAAACACTGCGGGGACAACATTCTTTATTGATCTGGCTCATTTATTGTTTCCTCTTTCGAAATGTTTTTTCCTAGCGTTGTACAACTTTTTCTGCATTCTTACTTGACACTCCCACAGCTTTGAACTCTTTTTACCTGGCTGCATGAAAATCCTGCCTGAGCAGCTTCTGCTCTTCTAGGAGAGCAGGCAAATCGAGCCAAGCTGACTCTTGAGGCAGTACTGTTTTCTGTCACTGTATGAATCAACACTATGTTCAAAATTTAACACCTAACACGGGAAAACAGGCCATATCGAGGTGGCGTGTGTAAAAATAATTTCACCAATCAGTTTTAATATACTGCTCTTTTGTCACATATAATAGCCAAGTTACAGAGCTCTCTTCAATGACAAAGGAAAACGCGCTTTGCTTTAGAACGAAAGATATCTTAACAAAACCAAAAGAATTGCAGATATGCACAAGAATGTGACACATATACAGTAAGAAAATAGGCGATTAAGAAGTCTAGAACATGTTTTCTGCGCTCCTGCATGATAAACCAGCATTCTAAACTAACAGACACCTTGCTTCTGAACTTTGCGATCAGTAAAAAATAATTGTTCTCACCAAGTCCTTTGGGCTACTCTACAGCACAGTGCCAAAGTCGGTCCCAGACTCTTTTGGCGAAAACTGGATCAGCCGCTAACCGGTTGCACAGAACAATTCATAACATGCCAGGTACCTTAAGAGAGGCCCACAAAAAAAAGTGGGCTCCTCGGCAACGGCGAAATCGAAAGTTGCAGGCGGCCACTTGTTAATCGGGCCACTTCAGAGCACTCACCACTGTGCTAATTATTAAACCTGACGAATGAATATCATCTTTCCCACAAACCTCTCGCTTGCATCTAAAAACTATGCTCACAATGCTGCAGAATCGGGAAGGAAACCGCCACTGCTGACCAAAGGCCGGTGAGAGCTCATTGACAACGAATTTCAGACAGCTCACAATAAAATGGTATGCATCAAATGAACAGATGCGTGCAGTTCATTTCAGAAGAAGGCATAATATTCTAGCGATTCTGAACAAAAGGAATTTTCTCATTCAAGTGACGCGAAATTCAACTTGCGATGAAAAAAAAAATGTGCGAAAAGAAGTCGCACCATGCGGGATTTGAACCCACGCACTCCCATTGCCTGTCGACTCTCCGGAGCGACGCGTTAGACCACACGGCCACAGAGCAGCGCGGAGTGATACATCTCTCTCTATTTTTTGCGGACTACTGCCGTAGCCTTCACAGCGTTGCACATGTATCTCGTCGCCATTGGCAGTCAGCTGATGACGGGATCGTAGCGTTGGTAGCGTTCCCTCGCGGTACAAAGCAAAATTTAATAGTGTATGAATCACTCTAAAGCGCTTTAAATCCAAATTTTGCACACTATAAAATGCTTATAAAGGTGTACTAAATGCATTATAAAATTCAAAAAACCTCGTTTGTCTAATTTCACACGCAATGCACTTGGTGGAGCGACACAAAAATGAAAAGTGCACCGGCGGTTGGCTCAGATGACCCGTTCTTTGTAGACCGCCCGAGAAGCCCATGAGGTGGCGCCGATGTGATGATAAAGCACGGAATATATCCAGATAACCCAATGAAGTTGGAGGCGTGGCTAGGGTGGGATTTTGTCTTGCTACCATTAGTTCACTTATCTAAGGGCGTCGCCAGAGCTCGGGAAGATTCCGAGTTTCAACAAACTCGGGCCTTCCAGCATAGCCGCCCTGAGCTTTTATACGATAGAAAAATACAAAAACAAAAAAAACAGAAATGCATTAGTCATCTTCTCCGGCTGATTTTGCTAGTGAAATGCATGCGTTGAGATCGATTTTTGAGCGCCCATTTGCACTGCGCCGCGATTGGCTGAAAAACGAGGGCGATCTGTTCTTTTTTGCTGAGGGCGTCGCTAGTTTGAATCGACGGCACGAAAATTTTCAATTAGAATTTTTTCACCGGTAAGCGCGTCTTTTGCTGCCGGAACACGTCCACATACCCAGAAAAAGCTTGAGAACAAATTTGTACATGCAATAATCATTGCATGCAGTTGTCCTCAGCGTTGTTTTGAAGAGAGTTCCACCTGTGGTGTTTATGTGCCCTTTACAGAGTACTTTCCATTCTCCTTCAGCGGACGAGATCCTCCGCATTGGGCGGGGTACCCAATATTAAAAAAAAAACTGTCTGACATATTACCTTCGGGGAAGAGCTGGATGATGCGGGACATCCACAGGCTCTGAAGCAGCTGTGAAAAACCTCTGGAGCACTTTTAAAAATTGAACCAAAATGCAGTCGGTTGTGACATTGGATATCGCTTTTACTTGGCTAGCGCCGCAGCCCGCTGTGTACTATTCCCATTGATTCCGGCACATTTTGGCATTTTCGAAAAGAAGGCCGTGGTTCAGCGAAAGCGGAGCGCACAGCTACGGTTTTTACACGCCATACCCTGGCGGCACAACTGTAAGTTGTGTCTTGTGACACCATGCGATTACCATATGGTATTCTTACCACCCTCTACCGACAACTTAAAAGGTCAAAGGTCGAGGTCAAAGGTCGAAGTCCAAGGTCAAGTGGTGTAGCACTAAGGGCAGATGTGCAACCATTACTTTTCTCAAGGTTGTTTCAAGGTCATCCGGAGGCTCAGGGCGAAATGTGTGTTAGCTATCCTAGTGTAGCTTTCACCAGAAAAGCAGTTGAAGTGACTGTGAACTGTCTGCTGCCCCTGAACTTCTTGAAGGTCGCCTTTGAGAACACAACGCGCTCCCATCGTTGCAAAATAGGCTCATGATGAAAGGGAGGTCCCCTGGCGTTCGCTATCTCGTCATTATGCATTGTTCCATTCTACTCACCGATACCTAAACTTTCGATTTCAGCCTAGACTTTCTCGTCATCTGGAATCAGTCTATGATAGTGTCGGAATGAACGCTCCATTTGCCAGCATCATCCGAGATTGCGGTGAGCACGAGAAGAGTCCTCGATGTGAGAAATGTTGTACAGTTGAATTAATATGACACATTATGCAGAAATTTCAAGATGATGCTAACGACCGAGCATATTACCGCCCCAGGAATGGGCTATCACACAAGTGTGGGTAACAAATAACAATGTTTTAGGCCCCTCAGTGTTACCGATGGCGCAGCGCCGTGCCCAGAAAATTTTATTTGCATATTCGACAAATATTTGACTAACTGGTAAACTTTCAAGACTTATTGTACCGCCACTTGACTCGGAAACGCAGTTAAATGAACTGCTTGTCTGGCAGTTTGCCATATAATAATTTCCACTACCTTTATGCCTTCTTGGACGTCTCAATGGTATGTATTTACTCTAATTTAATGGTCGCCTGTTTGTATTGTTATTTGACCCTTCGCCCTCGTCACCCAAAACGCTTTCGCTACCCAAAAACTCTCCCCAACGCAGAATAGCATATAACTGTTTTGTAACTCCGGCCGAAACCATTGCTCCTTATTTAAGAATCTCATTTGCGCAGCTCGCTTCCTACGTATGACCTGAAGTTAAAAATTTGTCGCTAACCAAAAAGTTGTGCCCTTGCATCATTTTATCAGGGTAGAAAGCATTTTCCCACTGCCTTGTTCGTGCTAAAATGCGCTCCGGCTGCTTTTCCTTTTTGATAGTGCCGGTGGTACAGATCAGTCGAAAGCAACAAGCTTTCCTTACCGTTTTGTTGGAGAGGAGGAATAACCGCGAACTTGAGGACTGAAGAACGAGAAGAGGACAGGACGAGCGGCAACTAGCAACTGAAGTTTACTGAAAAAAGACAAATAGCAGCAAAGGTTGCATCTGCACATAGCGTACGAGAACTGAGATAGTGACACGTGGAACACACGAAAGAGTGAATGAAATACATCGAAAGGAACAAAAAACGAACAAAAAAGAATAAAATGCCCGTCGCAGGTTTAACAGAAACCGGGTCTCTTTATCTAAAAGCGCCACGGAAGGCTCACTCACACACATATCAAGCCCAAGTTTGCGCATGTATGCCGCTTCTAAAATCTCCCTTTCAAGCCTCGACCGGCCCCTTCCGATGATGGTGGCTTTGTTGAACTGTGGGTAGCAGCCATCGCATTCCCTGCAGTGTCTCGGCAGATTAGCGCCATTATCAGGTTTCAAGGACCGGAAGTGCTGTCGTAGCTTATCATTTAGACATTGACCCGTCTGGCCTACGTATACTCTGCCGCATCGCAACGGGAACTGGTATACCACACCAGTGGCACAGTTGACATCTTTTTTCAGTAAACTTCAGTTGCTAGTTACCGCTCGTTCTGTCCTCTTCTCGTTCTTCAATCCTGTCAAGTTTGCGGTTATTCCTCCTCTCCAAGATGTAAGACCAACTGGCCCAAAGCTTCCCCTTGTTTCCTTACCGTCTTATAGGATGATTATGGCTTATTTGCAAACTTCGGCCGTAGGCGCTGTCAAAAAGGCTGCAGGTACTGCAAGGCGGAGTGTGCCAGCGTCGGAGTTTAGTTAGCTTATACCTGTAATTATTCGGTCCACACTTCTTGGTAGAAGAGAGTGGGACAAATTACTGATGCAGATAACTATGTAGTAGAAATAATGTGTCCGGCCTTAATAATTCCAAACCATTTTGATGTGCCTTGCCACATCTTTCTTGTATGGGCGTCACCACCACAAAAGAGAGAATGCGACAGAAATTGAAGGCAACATGCGGATTTTAGTCGGGAAACCATTGTTTTAAAATTACAGCTCGATTGCCCGGCTTATAACGTAATGCACATCAGGCAGTGGATATATGCCGACATTTTTGTTTTGTGCTCAAAAAGAGGTGATAATTTCACCACGATATAACGCACTGTTCATTGTCTAACACTTTTATGCCAGCGAAGTTAAAATGTCCGCTGACACGGATGAAAACGGCAGTCTGTGAGATTCAACTGGGAAAAAAGTAACCCTGTCGTCCATAAAATCTTAAAATTTTGGCGCCTTGCCACACAACAATGCAAACGCTACTCAGAATAAAGTGTTTCATAAAAATTGTTAGAAAGACAAAATATCCCAGCAGACGTCTAAAATTTCGCCCTTCAGAAGTACATCAGTATGAGTAGAGGCGGGCAGATTCGTTACTTACTATGTCCTGTTACGAATCATCCAGACCACATCAAATATTGCGGATTACAAAGTGCAGAATTTATTTAAACTTAAAGAGCAGCAACACATTTTTAGGTCAGGGTGCGGCCTTGGTGTCCAAGCGCATACTCTTCTTCAAATCGACCACGTCATGCCAAAGTTTTCTCGTTCTTTCTGGTTCCTCCTTGCCGAACCGTTTTTCCACGCTCGGTACTCCGGCAGACGCCAGCGGGCGTCACTTAAGTTCTTGACAAGCTAGCAAAGTTTGAGCGCAGAATCAAACGAGGACAGTAAGTAAAGACATGACACACTAGCGCTATTATGACCCGCAAAGCGGAATATTCTAGCCGTTTCAGGGAAGAATTTATTCGAAAATAAGCTTTTGGGGTAAAAATATGGCTTTTGCGGCATACAGTTACCCGTGATGGCGGACACCGGAAAGCCAGCGAATGGGCTTAGGTAGGAAGCTGGTGAACTAATTTCTATAACCGACTTCTAAACTATCACAAATAGGGAACATTTGCGATTAGAGGTTTGTAGCCGGTCGTTAGTAATAACCGTATCAGTTTTAGATTCCGAGAACACAATTAAGCTCGTCACTGTAGCTCGACAAAATCTGCCTGCATCGTCCGAGAATACATGCGCTTCTTAAGGCATATAGCAAAGCAACCCCTGCTGTGTGCGTAACTAGTCTAAAAGCCAAATTTTGTAGAGCCCCAGCGCCAAGGGTGATCGCATTTTCGAAATTCTAGAAACATATCTGGTTATTACTAACCACCGGCTACAAATCACTAATTGCAGCTAGTCGCCTAACTCTGCTAGTTAAAAAGTTAATTACTATAAATTAGTTAGCCGTTCAGTTAGCCTTCAGACGATTCACGGTTTGGTGTATTCCGCCACCACTGGTAATACTATTCCGCAAACGCTCTATTTTTACCCCAAAAAGCCTATTTTTGAAAAGTTTTCGAAGTGTTTGCCGCAACACCCGGTATATCACACACATCACATATGACATCACACATCGGGAGCCAGCGAAATAATCAGCGACAGCTCAGTTACTGTAATTCCTTCGAAGAAAGCGCAATGAACGGCTTGGACAAACAGATATCCGCTAAGCGGTCAACCAACTCTGCCTCGAAGATTTCGCGCCTCAGTTGGCGGCTGTTTTTTGCCTTGAAGGCGCAATTCCGATATATTCGTCAACAGTTAAATTTCATGTGTAGCCATGTCTTTCTTGACCATCCTCGTCTGGTTGTGCGCTTAAACTTTCATGCAATGGCATGCCAAATCGCCCATACCGAAACATCGGTGAACTATATTTCTTGGCGAACCGTGGCCATTACGTGGCCATTCCTCACATCTGAAACTGCCCGCCAGGGATGGCTGCTGAATCTGTCCCCTTCCCAGGCGGCACGCTTCCTTACAGACAGAATCCATTTTCTTCCCCTGGTCGTTCGACCGCCACCAGCATACCGATCTCCTCGCCACTTCGAAGCGTCGTGCACATGTAGCATCCGCCAGTATGCACCGACTTCAAAGTGGCGGCCTTTTGAGGTGACTGCACTACTGCGAAATGCTGCAAGCATGCATGTATGTACTCGGCCTATCGCCGCGTGTTCCGGTTTGCTGTGCTCAAGCAGCGTACTATGCCACAAAATGGCGCCCATGAAGTCACATGAATTCCTCGGAGGTAGAGCACCGGACGCGTAAATAGGAGGTCGTGGGTTCGGATCCCACCGGCGGCATGTGGTTGTTTTTTCTTCTGCTTTTCTAATCAATTACCTTTAAGCGATAACATATTCAGTAATATTCTAAATCGAACAACAGCACAAAATAAATAAATTAATAAAAAAATCCCCTGTGCCCCTTGGTTTCTCTGGCTGTTGGCTTCTGTCACATCCCTATCCGAATGATATATATCATTCCATACTGTGCGTTTTTCTCCGTACTAGGTGGCAACGCAGCCGTGCGCGCAGGTAGTAAATTTTGGTACAAGGATATTTTTAATTTGTTACTATTACCAAAAAAATTTTATTGCGTGAGCAAAAAAGGACGGCACTAAAAAAATTATCCCTGAAAGGCACAGGCTGCCCAGTTTCCCATGTCGCAGTCAGCGAAGGATGTCCATTTCAGCGAAGGCTGTCCAGCTTGTCTGTGCTTGATAAAAAAAAGTTCGGAATGGCAAAGGCGGTTTTCAAGAACGACGTCACCTGCAGGTTCCATTGTCAGGTACAAGGTTGTTTCCACGTAGTTAGGACCTGAACCTTCAGTTTCCCTAGTGGTCGATTTTTTTTAAATAAAGAACTACTCTTCCTTGATTTTAGACTGTTGTTCTGCACTGCGTGCTGTGAAAGTCATCATCATCATCAGCCTGACTGCGCCCACTGAAGGGCAAATGCCACTTCCATGTATCTCCAATTAACCCTCTTCATCGCCAGTTGCGCCCACCGTATTCCCGTAAATTTCTTAGTCTCATCCGCCCACCTAACTTTCTGCCGCCCCCTGCTGCGCTTGCCTTCTCTTGGAATCCACTCCGTTTTCCTTAAGGACCAGCGGTTACCTTGCTTTCGCATTACATGCCCTGCCCAAGCCCATTTCTTACTCTTGATTTCAACTAGAATGTCATTAACCCACGTTTGTTCCCTCGCCCACTCTGCCAAGTTTCGATCTCTTAACGCTACACCTCTCAATTTTTTTCCATAGCTCGCTGCGTTGACCTTAAATTAAGCTGCACCCTCTTTGGTACCCCCCATGTTTCTGCCCCATAGGTGAGTACCGGTAAGATACAGCTGTTGTTTACTTTTCTACAGGATAGCTAAGCGGGCGAGTTGGTGATACATTATGCAAAAAGCAGCGCGAACAAAAGGGATGAAAGGAAGAATACACAGGAACAAGTGCTGACAGGCTTATAAAAGGAAACAGAAAACAAACACCAAAACAAGAACGCACGTGCTACTAAATGAAATCTAGATATGCAACCTCACAGTCACGCAGGACAGGGATGGTTTGCTGACACACAATCTTGCTTTCTTTGCCATATTATACGCCTCGATGATTTCCCTGGTCAACTGATCGGGTGTTTGTACAAAGTATCAGTACAATGCAAGGACAGAAAACAAGATTGGCACTCTCGGCAATGATCAACAAGATTAGTGGAGCGATTAGATTCTGATGAATTGAGATGTTCTCCGAGTCGTGTGTTAATACAACGTCCCGTTCGCCCAATGTACATCTGACCACAGGACACGGAGATTTTATAAACTACCCCTTTGGAGCACGGCACAAATCTTTTATCGTGCTTAACACCACAAGACGCTACAGATTTCTTGGGATTGCGAGACTTATTTTCTACCCCTGAACAAATTTTATTGAGCTTATTAGGGGCGCTTGTTCCTGTGTATTCTTCCTTTCGTCCCCGTTTGTTTGCGCTGTTTTTTGCATAATGTACTTTTCTGTTTAGCAGTGGTAAACCAACAACTTCCGTTTTAAAAATGTCGGACACCGTCGGGTGCTGAGTGGCCGGTATCAAACTACAGTTCGAAAAAAGTTAAGGACGTCGCATTTCACTGCAAGCGATTTTGGCAGAACTAGAAGCTCTGACACTTCCGGAACTGGGACTTCAATACCGACGAGTAACGGGAACCTTTTCGAGCCCGCCTCCGTCCGATGTGGTGAAGAAATGTAATGTGTGGAATGCATAGCTGTGATCTAGAGGAGGACGGTAAACATTTGCGCTGTGCATGATAGAAGGCAGTTCTAGTGGCTGATGCTGCAGCTGGAAACCGTTCTGGCAAGAAATGTTCTTGTTAGGAACGTCGTATCCACCGCCCCCCTCCGAACACGTTGTCAATTCTAAACGAGATAGTCCCTATCCATAACAGTGGAAACAATTTAGATGGAGGCGAAATACTATAGGCCCCTGTACTGTACGATGTCAGTAAACCTTAGTGAACCCCAGGTGATCGAAGATTCCGGAGCCCTTCACTACGGCGTCCCTCATAGCCTGAGTCGCTTGGGGACGTTAAACCCCATAAACCAAATCAAACTATAACATGGAGGATGTTAACACCTTCCACCCGTCCCTGTTAACGCCTTTGAGCGTGGTTTCCCTCGGCGCCAAATTCGAGTCAGCTCCTTTTGTTAAAGCCAGCCGAGCAGCAGCTGCTGGGCTTCATTTGTTTCCTTTATTTTACATATTGTAGCCAGTCCGTTAAGGTAATGTCCTGTTTGCATTAGATGCGCGGACTGCGAATGCAAACTGATGATGTTTAAACGCGTGTACACGAGAGAGTGGGGTAAAACCCGACACGAGTTTGCAAATTAATGCCATTATTTTTTTTTTTAGTTTTCAAAAACTGGTACTACCGATTAACTTTCTGCTGTCGGGGCATCAGTCTCATTACAATGTGGAATGTCCAGCTGGATAGGAGCAGAATAAAATTTAATAAAGTTGATAAATAGAAAATGACATTTTGTCCTACGTGTTGGGCCATAGTGCGGCATTTTGAAGTTGCGTTTTGGAAGCAGTGTACAGGGAAAAAATAACTCCACGTGCCTGACTTTGCCGTGCTGAAAGTCATTATTTTATTTAAGTCAAGACATGGGTAAAGAAGCATTAGAAAAAGAGAGAAAATGCTAAAACCTGCTTTGCAGGCGATGCGCCTTAGTGATAGCTGATTTCGGTTCCATGCACTAAATTAATTAAGGTTCTGTGAGCAGGAAATTATTTTTGCTCCAAGTATCGCCGAACTCAGATAAGCTTGTATAAATGTGTTACGGCAAGAAAAAAAAAGACCAACAAATGAAAATTATCGTGCTGCAAAAAGGATTCAAATTAACTCCTCGCACTACTATCCAGACGCCTTAGACTACACCTCCAAGCACGACAGTAGTGCGTACTGTTTGTAGTATTTTTTCGTCAAGTGGTATTTATAACAGTGATGTAATGTTCTAGGCATATCAGCTATGTACTTAATGATATTAGGAGAACGGCGTCAAATCAAGAGGATGGATAAAACAACACAACTAAATAACCACGGAGCAAAGAGGCAATGCAGAGCATATCACTAATAGGTATACGAGGCGCCTAAGTAATCAGTCAATACGCGTACTGTTTACTCGGCTGGCAGGGTAGGGTTCAGCAAAGCCCTTTATCGCATCCAGCAAGGGTAAGCATTTTTTTTTACCTCACCGACCTCGCGTTGAAGAGTGTGGCGGTTATTTTACGCAAAACTTTTATTATAAAGATCTTTCCTTGTTTGCAAACCGAACGCTTGCCCGCATCCATTCGCACAACCCGTTTGCGACGCTAAATGCCCAACGGCTACATCGTGCAATCAGAGAGGCGGTCGGGAATCATCTACGGCGTCACCGCGAGAATGGAAACATGTTTAATGATGGCGATTAGTGGCGCCCTCTTTTGGTGCAAATCAAAAATGCTCTACACAAACCGCCCTTCCCAGGTAGCACACGGCAGCGGGCCAATATTGGAAATCCACTGGCAAAGCGTGGCCCTAACTAGGCCCAGAGTTGCCAGTAAGCATCCGATATTGGTTGTGCCACTCCTTAGCACATCCAACAATGGCTTTGGTTGTCCATCGCTTTACCAGTATTGGCTGAGCCATAATTAGATCCTGGCTATCATGGGCCAGGTTAGCCAGGATTGCCCCACTGTTTGCCATTGCTGGCTGTGCCATCATCGAATCCTGGCTATCATGGGCCATGTTAGCCAGTGTTGTTCCACTCTTTGCCAGAATTGGCTATGCCATTTCCGGGAGCTGGCTATATTGGCCTAGGATTGCCACCGCTTATCCAGTGTTCAAAGTATACTGGCAAACGTTGGTAAACATTGTGTCATCCATTAAAATGGGTTCAAAATTATTTTTATTGTCGGGTATCATATCGGCAGTTCATAATTTTCGAACGCGCTAAAACATGCGAGTTCAAAGATTTGGTTTTATTTATTATTATATTTTAACCGAACACTTTTGAAGTTTGTGAGCAAAGCTACCCATGATTCCGTTGGAAAAGCTGCACTCTGGTTGCGCAGTGACAAGCAATAATACGTTTAGGAGAATTGCGATCGAAGTCCTGTTGATCAGAATTAACGTTCTGATTACACCCGACACGCCTTCAACAAAAATTGTCAACAGGTGCCTTCAACAAAAATCAAATAATAGTAGTAAGGTGGAACTTCATCATGAAAAATCAAATAAGTTTCATTTGATTAAATTTTTGGAATAAAAAAATCACTTTTTTTTTATTCGCTCTAGGAATTCACTGCCGCAGTACGCAGCTGGTGTCTGCTTCAGGGAGATCGCGATACAAACGTAATAGATTAGCGCAAGTGCATTCGCTAAACCGAAATTGTGCTCAGTTTTGGCAACGTCCAGAAACGAAGCAGTCGCCTCGTAATTTCGAATTATGCGTTGCGCTCGTGAAATATTAGGCGGATGCTTCATAAACGCACGCGGACACGTGCTAAGCGATTCCTACGCTTCCCTACGTCTTGCCCTGTGATCGCGCCTTTCCCGTGTTTTCTGATTTGCTATTTCCTTCCTTTTCTACAAATCGTTGTGTTGGAAATTTTTGTTTTTGACTATTTTATTTTTCTGTTGCGTAATTTGCATTGGGGGCTATATAGCTCTTGCTCACGTCTTTGCATATTTACTCGCAGGTTCTTTTTTTCTTTCGAACATCACCTTTATTGATGAAAACCATCGAAAGTAGTTGCGAACCACAATTCAACATGCCTTTGTTTGTTTTTGCTTTTTTTGCGCGAAACTTCCACCCCAACAAACAATTTGAGGATTCTTCGACGACCACTGAATAAATGGACTGACAACTGGCGTTAGACGTATGTTAACCTAGCTTGTTTGGTGCATGTACGGTACATGAAACTATGAAAGAGCGCGCATTCTGCTTGGATATTTTTTTGCTTTATATTTTTGTTATGTGGTAACAATTTAAGCTATCTTGAACTGACAGAAGCCACACCATACGGCCCCACAAAATACGCGAGTGTCTCAAGTCGTTTTGGCGAAATGCATCTTGAAGCTCCAAGTTTTTCACTTCAAAACTTTCAGGCTTTTGCTGCAGCTTTGTAGCAATACTTTGACGCTTCCGTGTTTCCCATCCACTTCTCTCTTGTAGATATTGCTTTCTGTACTGCCTGTGGCCATGTGACTCATTCTCCAAAAATTCCAAACCCTTTTCACGTGTTTTGGCCTCTTTCCCTCTCTCTTTCAAGTCTTCAAGTCCAATATCTCCCCACCTGTTCTCCCGGCCGTGCCCTTTTCTAGGGAGCGGGCTAACCCCCCACCCCGCGAAGCGCTATTTTTTCTTTTTGGTTGTCACTTTCTCAAACCTGTTTTCCATCGCACGCAGCTACGCGCTTCGCTGTTCCTCCACCTCCCTGTCTCCACCTTTCAGCTCGAGGACTTTTCTCGGAACCACAAAACCTGTGTAAAGGAAAATTACTCTCTCCCCTCCAGCCAACCCCCCCCCCCCCCCCCACACACACACACACCATCGTCTCCACTGCTCGTCTTGGAACCGCGCGACTCATCACAATAAGACATTCTTGACTGCACGGCGGAGCTCAACCACGTGCACAACCAACGCGACGAAAATGCATGCACACTCGAGCTAGTACCGTTCATAGTCTGTGCACGCGAAAAGCCACACTCATATATTAGGAGAGCTCCGACGCTGTTCGTACCGCCTGCAAGATCTTTTGTAAGTACTAAAACTCTTTTACCTTGATATACGCCTGGAAGTTAAAGTGGTTTTTGTAGTAAATGTTGCTTCGACTACATGCGCCTTTATTTTTTCGGCAGGAGAAGAGAGCGAGTCAAAAAGCACGAGGACGACTTCTGTGTACCCACTCTCATTGCGAAATGGCTTGCTTGACGTCGTGCGCAGTGGAATTGTGGCCGAATGGTGAGAATTTAATTTTTCGTCTTTGGTGAGATGAACTCACTAAAGATTCACTACTTTGGCTAACAGCGGGTTTGAACTCATATGACTTGAAATAGGATGCATTCGGGAATATTGTGACGAAGACGAAGCTGGCAGTGGCGCGGGACGGAGCGCCCGCGCTAGGCCAGCGGCCATTAAATCATCTCATAGCCATCGTTCACCACGTCTCATTCTTCGGCTGGCCGCCATGTAACAATATGTCCTTTACCGCTTATGCACGACGGAAATCAGAACCGCTTAATTAATTTTCCACTGCAGACTAGTCGGTAAGGATATGTGTAATACTTTCGTAGTGTTTCTTTTTGCCTTCTACTCTTGCAGACTCAATAGAAAATCCGCAATTACTGGTTAAAGCTTTTGCCCAAGACTAGTATTTTTGTGTGGTTTTCAAGTTGCAGTTTCGAATCCAACTATAGCATGCATGCGAAGCAACTAAGGTAAAACAAAGGTGCCCTGAGTTCCTTGCGTTCAGCGTATTTCGTCAAAAATCGCAAGCCGCATTTTTAACCCCATTAAATAAAACTAATCAAAAATGTTGTTTTGACGTCCATGTGGAAGAGACGCTACAACCTGTGCATGTTTACTGGAATAAAAAATTACCTCGCAATTTAGAGATACGAGTTATATTAAAACAAAATAATACATTAATCTGTTTTCAATATCACATTAATTTGCTTATCTCGCATTGAATATATTTACTGGGAGTGCGACACGACGCATCAAACTAAATTAAACCATTTGGTATAAGGGAAGTTTAGTAAATTAAATTCCACTTTGTGCAACTAATGTGGTGCTGGTTCTTAAGAATAAATTAAAAATTATCCTGCAAAATATGTTGCTAGTGTCTTCACGATGACTGTGTTTCACAAAATTCGGTGTTATTTAATCATTTTTGTTTTTGTTCTGTGATGGCCATAATTCAACTTACCATTACATCATGCATCTCTTTGCAGGCTTGGCGCTTCGTGAGGCCATCGTGCAAGAACTGGACGAGGAATTTCTTTGAATGCAGTCCAGCAGTCCCCTTGCAAGTGGAGTGCAACGATTACTTTGGATATGACTGATCAGTTCACTGGAGGACAGCTCCGTTGAGCGCTTTATGGATGCCTTAGCCGTGCCGCAGCAGCTTGCCGAGATGCTTTGTCCAACCTGATCGGCACGCACCAAACTTGAAAATAAATTGTTTTCCCACAGCCTCTGCCACCATGCTCTTGGGCCCCTTTTCTTTACTCCTCACGGTGGCTGGTGGTAGCGCAAACCATCCTGCGTGCGCTAGAAGCGTGATTCTTGTAACTCAAAGCAATAAACGGGTCTTTTTTCTGGAATTCTTTCGCAACCTCATTTATGAATATTTGCTAGGTAGAATGGTATGTATGTACATCCATCCACAGTGCCGGTCATTGCCGAGTGGGTTAATTGCATGTGCCAGCGTTCGAAAGCTGTATGCCATTATTCGAAAGCTGGAAACCATTATTCGAAAGCTGGAAACCATTATTCGAAAGCTGGATGCCAATATTCGAAAGCTGGAAACCATTATTCGAAAGCTGGCTACCAATGTTTGAAAGTTGGCTACCAATGTTTGAAAGTTGGATGCCAGTATGAGACCTTTGCTGGTCCATGCTGCAGAACGAACATCGGGACTGCGTTGGCCGCTTGATCGGCCGAGCGTTGGCCCAAAACTGGCATGAAAGTAAGGCCAATGTGTGAAGTGGTAGCGCTCGGCCCAAATGCCAGTGTAGGACCGATGTTCGTGCCAAGTTTTGCCAACACTTGCGCGACGTTCGGCCAATGTTGTTGTGCTGCCTGGGTTTACGTTGCTGCGTCCTATCGGCGCGCCCTCCTTCCCCTTGCCCTCCTTTTCACATATTCCTATCGCAAGTCTGAACATGATCCACTCTCTCTACGGCAGACCAGGAGCTGTTCATTCGTGAGCGTCCCTTGGAGATCGTCGCCGACGAATTGAGCACAGCGAATGCCACGTCAATAACGTTACGGATCGCTCTTGGATCTCGGTGATTTGTGATCATTTTTGTGAAGAGCATAGACTGCATTCGGCTGGACCTTCGTTTTGTGTCTTGGATCGTATAAATGGCTTCGAATGCAGTCTCCTCATCCCCCATTTCTGCGGGTGAATATCGCTCTGTTAGCAAGGACCCAGCGCAGGACGCTCACTCTTCGGAAGTGCCGGCTGCGACCACAAATTGTACTCGCAGATGCAGCTGGAAACCGTATCTCATTTCGGTCGGAGTACCACTACTACTGATCCTCGGTGCGGTGGTGGGCTTTTTGCTGTGCTATTTCCTTTCTGCAAAGGTGAGTTGAGCGTTGCCGATATTTACCAAGAGTTTGAAAAACAGATTCAGTCACTGTTCTTTTCTTCTAACCAGAGTGTCGGTCATCTGCGCGCATGTCAGGAAATTTTTCCGGCGGGAAGCTTTCCCGCCGTTGCTTTTCGCGCCTTTTCTGCTCTGAGTCAGCTGCAGCTTTCTCCGCGCGTGGCCTCCGCGATCGAAGCGCGCTTATCGCGCCTGCCACGCTCAGCGTAGACTATGTTATACGAGCGTATGCAGATGGCAGCACTGAACAGACGCCAATTTCTGCGTTGCTCCTGTACCTCGCGAGATGGCGAACGATTGCCACTGCGCCCGACATGACCGCCGGTATTCGGAGAGAGTGGTTGACGAAGGCAGAAAGAGACCTATGTCGCCATGTGGAGTGTTCGGCAGGGAGCAGCGTGCTCAAGCCGTTTTTATACAATAATGTGTGTTCGAATTATTAACCATGGGTTGTGTAGACTTTCGTGCCCGTGTCACCTCGTCCCCTGCCCTTAACCTCACCTACAGCAGGCATCAAGCTGAAGGATACGTTTGTGTCAGTGATATATGTCTGACTGCACAGCTAAGTGCTGTTTACGATCGGCGCCGTTCGAAGTGTCATAGAAAGGTGGACCTCAATATCGTATTTTCGCGATTGGTATTTTAGTTTGCATGGCTAAACGTCTATTTCCTCACTCGCTCTCGTAATGAAACAGTTACTCGCAGAATTTAGTTTCAATGGTCTTTCTCCAAAGAAATGGAATGATTTGAAGAACTTCATCGCTGCAATGCCTCTGTGCCGAGTCATTATTATTCCTTCTACTGACCCAAAATATATAGACTCAAAAACGACGCAAGGAAAGCAGCTTAGTCGATATGCGGAAAGTATTTTGTATTGTGTGATTATAGGCAATAAATTGCATCGAGGACATCGCGGTGTCATGTTTTGCTTATAACGCTAATAAGCTTCAGTTGCGCTTCATACTTAGCGGTTCTCGAAGTTTTCGCGCCCTACTTTTAGGCGGCAGGCTTTTGTCGCATTCTCATTGAAGCGTGGCCCTGAAGGTCACAAGATATTTACCTATGCCTTGCGCAGCAGTAATGTGGTAGCTTACCACGAATTTCTGCCTGCTGCCACGTATAGTCGTTGATTATTTTCGGAAAGACCGGCGTTTACGTTCCGACTATCATGCGGTCGCGTGGTGTAGGGAGCATGTTGCTTCCTCGCCTCGGCACCTGCTTTGTGATAGCAATTAGTGATGTGAAGGCTAGAAGGAAATGAAAGCTAAACACTCTTTCTTGTCTTTTCTTCCTGACGAAGTGCGGAAACAAAAATACCTTGAACTAAACATCCACGCACACAACCCGTAACACCATATAGCGTACAGCTATATAGAGCATAGTAAGTGCAATTGCGCCCGCATGGGCAATCCTATTGAACAAAATGAGGTCAGTCTTGCGAAGGCCTAACGTTTTTCCATATTAGCTGATCGATTACATTTTTTTTGATACTGGCAAGCAGGAAAGTCGCTTTCAAGTTGCTCGCCGGTAAAAACAACCACTTAGCAACTACCAATCTGGCAAAGGCGCATACCGATATATTTAAAACCGTTTCGTACCACTGACATAGTTAACTACTGTCAATAGGCGAAAACCTACCATTCCTGTTCAACGGCAGCATGGGTTATGCTACTGTACTTGAGCGCCGATTCAGCAGGTGGTCGAAATTTCTGGAGCCCTTCACTCCGGCGTCCCTCATAGCCTGATTCGCTTTGGGGCGTTAAACGCCTATAAACCTAAACCGATTCAGCGTCGACTACAAAAATTATGTCGAATTCGATAATCTCAACATTAGCATTGGTTACGTTGTAGCAGTAGTTTCCCTAAACAAAGAAGCGCTTTGTTGTGTCTGTCGTAATGCTTTATATGAAAATAAAGGTCACTGCCGCTTCCCGTTAGAGGGTGTATGAATTTTCTCCCGATACATACTTAGACATTAAGTAGTCACGGCAAATAAAATTCACATTGCTTACTTTATTTGTTTAGTTCATCTGCACAACGCTTTAGTGTTGGGCTTTTCTTCTTCACGTTAGATGTATATGGCCTGCCAAATAAATATAATGCAGGGCAACTGCTGAGACATGCTATGGATGGAGATAGTATATTCACCGAAAATCACACAACTGGTACAACTCCATTTTTTTTGTCGTGTATTCTTGCATTCTTATTGTTAGACTATTCTTACAGCGGGAGCTAAATGTACTTTTATTTATGAGCGTGCTAGACAATAATTTAGCGCCTCTTAGACTAACCAAGTACATTTTTTTGCTGAAGCATTGTTGCACGGCAGTGAATTTCGACTGCTTTATCGTGGCACAGGGAATGTACACGACATTCTGTATACTGTCCTGCGCCTGTGGTATGTTATTACAATTTAGAATTCTTAAAATTGTGCTTCGTGAGATCTTTCATTTCATTTCATTTTATTACCTTAAAGACCCCTCGCGGGGTATTACATAAGGGGTGGGATGAGCAGAAAAGGTACAAGACAATGCAATTTGTGATCATGTACCAAAAATGTTTAGATTGCTAGGAAATGATGAAGGACAGGTGATGTCGACGATATGCTGGGGGAGGCCGTTCCAATCTTCAGCTGCACGTGGGAAGAAGGAGGCTGAAAAAGTAACAGTTCGGGCACGTGGGCGAAAAACTTGAAGCGTGTGGCTAGTGCGGTGAGAAATGTATGATGCTGGCGTGATGTAAGGGGCACAGTTAAGTGATGAGTAAAAGAACTTGTGGTACAGTGACAGCGTGGATATGCGACGACGAACAGAAATAGGCGATAGCGCTGATTTAGTTTTTAGGGCTGAAACACTGACGTCGTAGGAGTAAGAAGAATGGATGAACCTTGTAGCACGGTTTTGAACGGCTTCTAGATCGTTTACGAGGTTAATATGATGCGGGTCCCATACGGCGGATGCATGTTCAGCTTTAGGTCTAATGAGTGACTTGTAGGCGAGATATTTCACGTGATGTGAGGTGAGGCGAAGGGGACGTTTAAGAAATCCCAGAGTTTTGTTAGCAGATGATATCACGTTAGCAACATGTGCATTCCATGTTAGGTCATTAGATAATGGTCAAATGTTTAGGGGAATCCCCCAAGGTGGAGTAGATTTGTAATAAGGGAGTAATTACTCATTGGCATCCACCCGAGCGCAGCCATACGGCTACAAAGGAAAGCTATACAGCTATACAGCCGTATGGCTGCGCTCGGGTGGATGCCAATGAGTAATTACTCCCTTATTACAAATCTACTCCACCTTGGGGGATTCCCCTAAACATTTGACCAACACTGTTCCCACTTCGAGTTATTGATCAATTCGATCTCGCCCTACCATAAGCTTGCCGTCCTGGTTAGCTCAATTGGTAGAGCGACTGCTCCGGTGTAGCGGTGGTCCTGGGTTCGAACCCCGGATCAGGACGAATTTTTCTTTAACTACGAAGTTTCTGAGAAAGCTGTATAGCTTTCCTTTGTAGCCGTATGGCTGCGCTCGGGTGGATGCCAGTGAGTAATTACTCCTTCATTAGATAATGTCACGCCTAAGTATTTGAAGGATGATACAGATTCTACGGACTCGTTAGGGATTTTGCATTGGAAGGCAATACTTTTTTTGCGACGGGTAATGGAAAGAAGCTTGCATTTGCTAGGGTTGAGGGTCATAAGCCAATCTGCGCACCACTGTTCAATTTGGTTAAAGTCCTGCTGGAGGGCTTCTTGATCAGTTATGTTTGTTACTTGGCGGTAAATTACGCAGTCGTCAGCGAACATTCGAATTTGGCAGGATGCATACTGTGGGAGATCGTTAATATATATTAAAAACAATAGGGGTGCAAGAACAGAGCCTTGTGGGACGCCGGATGTTACAGGGAGAGGGTTGGAAGACTGGTTATTTACAACGGCTGACTGAAAGCGATTTGTTAAGAAGGCCTTCATCCAGTTTAGTACGTTAGAATGTAGGTTTAGAATAGAAAGCTTTTGTATTAATCGTTGATGTGGAACTTTATCAAATGCTTTAGCGTAATCCAGAAAGATGGCGTCAACTTGAAGGTTAGCGTCCAGGTCAGCATGTAAGTCGTTGAGGAACATGGCTAGTTGTGTTTCGCATGAATACCCCTTGCGGAAACGGTGCTGGGATGGATAGAAGGAATTGTTAGCGTCTAAGAAGTCCATTACCTGAGAGTATATGACATGTTCCATGATCTTGCAGGGGACGCTAGTTAAAGAAATAGGACGGTAGTTTAGGAGGGAATTTTTGTCACCTGATTTGTAGAGTGGAACGACATTCCCAACTTTCCAGTTTTCCGGAATGAGACCTGTAGAAAGTGATTTGCGAAAACAATAATTCAAGATACACTGCACTAATACACTTCGTGTTTTTTAGTAGTTTAGTGTTTATCTTGTCGATGCCAGCTGAGAAGGAAAGATTCATTTTCTCAATTAAAGACGAGATGCCTGTTGAACAAAAAGTTATTGCGTCCATCGGTGAAGTGGCATTAGTAGGCGGTATCCTTGGAGGCGGGTGGCGCTCCTGGGTGAAAACTGACGAGAACGCCGTATTGAAGATGTTAGCGCATTCGTCGTCGGAGGCTTGAATATCGGATGCATGAGTGAGAGTGATTGAGTGTGATGGTGCGGGATTGATGACGAGCCAAAATTTTTGGGGTTATCGCACAGTATGCGCGGTAGGTCGCTGTTAAAAAATGGGCGTTTAGCGTTGGTGACGGAAGCCAAGTCTTCTTTTTTCGGCTGAAAAGTATTTTTCCCACGCTTGGGAACTGCTTTTAGATTTGGCAGCGCGAAAAAGCCGCTTTTTTTATTCTCATGTCTTTTTAGTGTCTTAGAAAACCAAAGTTTAGAGCAATTTTCACGAAAAGTTATTCTAGGGATAAATTTTTGTGTTAGTTCATGGAGTTTGTCTTTAAATATTAGCCAATTCTCGTTGACAGATCTCTGGTTACAACCGGCTTCGAAGAGTGGGAAAAAAATGCTCAGTTCGTGTTTAATGGCATTGTAGTTACCCTTGCCATACAGGGTGATTGTTTTCTTTTGTGTTTCATGGCGCTCGGTGCGGAAGGAAAAATCTGCTTGACTGACTTTATGATCGCTGATGGGCTCTAAGTATGTAATGGATGACAAACTGTCAGGAAGAGAGCTTAGTATTAAGTCTAAAATGTTGCTCGAATCGTCTGCGATGCGTGTTGGGCTAGTTACTAGTTGGGGAAGATTAAAGTTCAAACAAACTTCTAGAAAATCCCTTGATTCTGCACTGATTGGCTGTGAGTGAGAGCGGTTGAGCCAGTTTATTCCTGGATAATTAAAATCACCAAATAGAAGAATATGCGCGTTCGGATAAGATGTCATGAGCTGGTTTAGCATATTGTTGAGTTCACGGGAAAAGTTTGGGCTAGCATGCGGAGGCCTATAGCGCACGCCGATTATGACTGAATGCGGTGAAGTACGGCACAAAAGCCACAGTATCTCTAAGTTAGATGGGAGACGGATGGGTGAACAAGATAATTCCGGTCCAGCAGCGATCAGTACGCCACCCCCTCGAGAATTTGTGCGGTCCTTTCGATAAACAGAAAAATTTTGCAAATCGGCAATAACATCAGCATCAGTGATACCATTAGTAAGCTAGTTCTTTGCAAATTTCTTCTTCGTGAAATTTTCGTGATACTTACTTCGTGAAATCGGTATCCCTAGATGCAGCGTGCTATGCGACGAAACGCTTCGGCAGTGCTCGGCTAAAAGAAATGAAGAGGCCGCTGCTTTCGCCGCTTTGTTTGGGATAACTTCGCGTACCGAAAGCATCGTTAGGGGGGTTAAGTAATGCCCTGCACAGGACGCAAGACACTGGCGTGCTGAGCTGTCAAAATCACGGTCAAGGCCTTATTTGAGAACGAACCGCTCTTTTCTTTTATCTTAGCTAGTCAAACGTTTAGGGGAATCCTCCAAGGTGGAGTAGATTTGTAATAAGGGAGTAATTACTCATTGATGTCCACCCTAGCGCAGCCATACGGCTACAGAGGAAAGCTATACAGCTTTCTCAGAAACTTCGTAGTTGAAGAAAAATTCGTCCTTTTCCGGGGTTCTAATCTTAGTATCTTAGTAAGTTGGAGTGGAGGTTAGTAACCAATGCCTCTCAGCTTCTTTTCAGTGGTGAAAAGCATTCGAAGGAGTGAATTTAAAGGGTCGTCGCTCACAAAGGTACTTTACTATGCGGCCGGCCTTCCGGTTATCACAAAAGTAGACTTGAAACTCATTCACGTTTCGAACTATTGATTGAGATTTAGTGAGACTAGCAAAAAGACATCACAAGCATCATCCTATGAATCAAGTTTTGAATCTTGTCCCGGGCAAAGACCTCTCCCATAGACCTCCAATCCACTATGTCTTCTGCCAGCAGCGGGCACACTATGCAAGCAAGCTTCCTAAGCTTGCACTCACTTCTGGCTCTCCGCCGCCAAAGAGCAGGCCCTCTGCTTTGTGAGAAAAACGTTATTACGACGGGACGCTAAGCTGCGAGGATGTCCTGTTCCATAGTTAACAGCATTTGACTAGATTAGATTGTACTAATTATATTTTGCACTATGAGTGGCGGAGAGTGACATCGCGATAGCTACTCGTCCCACACCCATAATACATTAGTGTTTTCAGTGCAGTGAGAAATGTTTGCATTTCATTACAGACCCCGCCCGATGTGGAAGGATTGAGCATCGTTAACATCACCGACGATTCCGTCACCGTTAACTGGACGAAACCAGCTGGAGACTTCGACGGGTGCACGGTCGTCATGAACGTACTGCGACCAAACGCCGGAGCCAGTGAGAAGTTTGAGACACAGCACTGCGCAAGTGTTTCAGCGATTCAAACAGAAGCATCCTGCGCTGGCCTGGAGGCTTGTTCGAATGTTAATGTGACGGTCAAGTGCCATATCGATGGAATTCTCGGCGGAACTTCAAAAGGAGTGACTACCAAAGAAGTCTTCACCCCTGGCCGAGGTAAATATATATTCAGTTTTTATCCGTATCAGGTGATACGGTGTGGTGGCTCAATAAATATATTAGATGTTCGGCTAATGTGTGATACGTTTAAAGATAAAAGGTCTGCCCTTCTTTAAATGAACGAGAGCTGCATATTGGTGACGCAGGGTACAGGACTTTCGCCAAGCATTGCGGTCTTTGCAAGAACTTGCTTGGTTTAACGTCCCAAAGAGACTCAGGCTATGAGGGACTGCAAGAACTTGCACATGGGAGCTTGTGTTTTGTATAACTCCGTAAGAACAACGCACGTTGCGCCAGATTAATTATTAAGTAATACTAAAGATCAGGGCCACAGTCAACCTTGTCTTTTTACCTAGCGATTCTCGGTAATACTGGCAATCCTGAATGATGTATCAATTGGTTTGCAATCAGATCACTCGTGTGAGATTGTATATGTAGAAAAGTGTCCTTCTAGGAATGGAAAACAATACAATAGGTCGAGAGCGATATGCTTTAAACAGCCGAGTGTGCCGAGCACTGTGAGAAAACTAAGCGAGCCACGAGTAAACAGGAGGAAGGCCATTATGAAAGCTGCATGCACTTGGAGAAGGGGTGACCATCTTAACCACATTGTTAAAGAAGAAAATGCGGTAGGATTTGAAAGTTGGTCCACCCCAAAAATCCACAGGAACCCCTAAATATTGCAAGGAGCACTCCAAAACATGGATTAAGATGGATTGTGGTTCACTGAACAGTGGGTAGATTAAGATTAGTTAATGGGCATTAGCGCAGTTTCAGGTGGATTAGTGAGGATCACTATACGGATGAGGATTACTATACGGATGAAGGTCGTATTAGTGCAGTCCCATATGATAACGGCGGTTATCCCATATGATAATCGCCGCCGCGGTGGCTCAGTCTGTAGCGACTAAGCCATTTTCTCCTAAATTCCTACAGTGCGCGCTACCTTGTTGTTTCCCAACCTGATCCGAATCCCTATGATATGATTCTTCTGATTGGACTTCATAGTCTTTGGAAAACGCGCATGCAACATCGCAATGTTGAACCTGTTGTTTCTCCCAAAATTCACTTTAGCCGAATGTTGCTGCAGGTAACGGACATTTACGAAAAATTGGACTTTGTACCGGATTGGTTTCCTCTCCTGATGCGCTGTATATCCTTACCGGCCTTTTATTTATAATATGTTACTATTATGTTTCTGCGACGTAGCGCCTACCTCGGTTCTCTGTAAATAGTCGTTTTTGTGTGTGTGTACACACACACATATATGTATATATATGCTTTTTATACAAAGCCATGTAAATAAATACCATGAAAGAAAAAAAAAGCCGCGGTGGCTCAGTGGTTATGGTGCTCGGCTGCTGATCCGAAAGACGCGAGTTCGATCCCGGCCGCGGCGGTTGAATTTCTTTGGAGGAGAAATTCTAGAGGCCCGTGTACTGTGCGATGTCAGTGCACGTTAAAGAACCCCAGGTGGTCGAAATTTCCGGAGCCCTCCACTACAGCGTCTCTCATAGCCTTAGTCGCTTTGGGACGTTAAACCCCATAAACCAACCAACCATATGATAACCCAATGAAAGGTACTCTATTATTTCAGTCCTCAGATGTTCATTCAAATTCAAGCCTTGCTGGTGACGCCACGACCCTCTCGACCTATCAGGAAATTTGTTTATTAAGAAGCCGGAATTTTTTTCGAATAACGAACACCTAAGCGCTACCGCATGAAGACTTGGGTCTCTCAGTGGGCGTGGAGCATTTCTCACTTTTGCTTGTATGCGCAGCTCCTCCAGGTACTGGGAATGCTAAATGCATCTCAGTCGCCTTTGGGAGGGAGCAAAGAAAATGAAAAATCCTACTAGACAACCTCCTTTGGCAAGTTCGTTTATAACCATAAACTAGTAGAACATGGCTGCACTGATGATGCAAGGCAGAAAGACAGGGAAGCTCTGCATACTCATCTGAATTCATGACGGTGCTTAATTCTAATGGCGAAAGGGCTGCTCCGGCCAGACAGCAGCACGGCAAAAGGTATTTTGGTTTACTCACAGGAGGAAGGGGGGGGGGGGGGCAGAGACCTATTTCCCGATTATTTAACCCTACAGAAGCTCAGGTCAGTACAGCTCAGAAGCTGTACCCAGTGTATAAGCGGCGGTGAGCCGTAGGCGCTGGGGCCCGAGCCCGCACCTCCCGAATGCAAGGCGCCATCGCTGTGGTACAACATATCAAACTAGATTTCTACGCGGTCCCGCGAACACACAAAATCATCATCATCATCATCATCATCATCATCATCAGCCTGACTACACCCACTTCAGGGCAAAGGCCTCTCCCATGTCTCTCCAATTAACCCTATCCTTTGTCAGTTGCCGCCACTGTATCCCCGAAAACTTCTTAATGTCATCCGCCCACCTAACTTTCTGCCGTCCCCTGCTACGTTTGCTTTCTCTTGGAATCCACTCCGTTACCCTTAAGGAACAGCGGTTTCTTGCCTTCGCATTACATGCCCTGCCCAAGCCCATTTCTTCCTCTTGATTTCAACTAAGATGTCATTAACCCGCGTTTGTTCCCTCACCCACTCCGCCTTCTTCCGATCTCTTAACGTTACACCTATCATTTTCCTTTCCATAGCTCGCTGCGTTGTTCTTAACTTAAGTT
The DNA here is from genome assembly GCF_055824585.1 of Amblyomma mixtum. NCBI lineage: Eukaryota > Metazoa > Arthropoda > Arachnida > Ixodida > Ixodidae > Amblyomma > Amblyomma mixtum. The sequence continues at coordinate 24,240,230 of NC_143020.1, read as the reverse complement.
GAACCCTCGTTGTTAGCCTCCACGTTTCTGCCCCAAAGGTGAATACCGGTAGGATACAGCTGTTGTATACTTTTCTCTTCAGGGATATTGGTAAGCTACCATTCATGATCTGAGAGAACATGCCATATGCGGGCCACCCCATTCTTATTCTTCTAGTTATTTCCCTCTCATGATCCGGATTTGCGGTCACTACCTGCGCTAAGTAGACATATTCTCTTACTATTTCCAGCACCTCGCTACCAATTGCGAACTGCTGTTCCCTTGCTAGGCTGTTGAACATTACTTTGGTTTTCTGCATGTTAATTCTTAGCCCCACCATTCTACTCTGCCTGTCTAACTGATTGACCATGCTTTGCAGTTCTTGTCCTGAGTGGCTTAGCAAGGCAATGTCATCAGCGAATCGCAAATTACTCATGTATTCCCCATTAACTCTTATCCCAAACTGTTCCCATTCCAGTCCCCGGAATACCTACTGTAAGCAGGCAGTGAAGAGCATTGGCGAGATCGTGTCTCCCTGCCTGACACCTTTCTGTATTGGAATTTTATTGCTGACTTTATGGAGAACTATAGTAGCTGTGAAATCGTTATAAATATCTTCCAATATTTTCACATAACACTCTTCTACACCCTGATTCCGCAATGGCTACATGACAGCTGAGGTTTCCACTGAGTCAAATGCTTTCTCGTAATCAATGAAGGCTATATATAGGGGTTGGTTATATTCTGCGCATTTCTCTATCACCTGATTGATAGTGTGAATGTGGTCTACTGTCGAGTATCCTTTACGAAAGCCTGCCTGATCATTTGGTTGATTAAAATCCAAGGTTGTCCTGACTCTATTAGCGATTACCTTAGTAAATACCTTTTAGGCAACGGACAATAAGCTGATTGGTCTGTAATTCTTCAAGTCCTTGACGTTCCTTTCTTATGAATTAAGATAATGTTAGCGTTCTTCCAAGCTTCTGGTACTCTCAAGGTCACAAGGCATTGCGTATACAGGGTGGCTAGTTTTTGTAGCACAATCTCTCCTCCGTCCTTCAACAAATCTGCTGTTGCCTGATCCTCACCATCTGCTTTCCCTGTGTGCATTGCTCCTAAGGCTTTCTTTATTTCCTCCTTCGTTACTGGCAGGATGTCCCATTGCTGTGCTCGACTGCCTCCATCAGTAACTTGATGATTACATTTGCTACTGTATAGATTTGTGTATAGGTCTTCGGCTAATTCAACTATCTTATCCATATTGCTGATGACATTGCCCTTTTTGTCTTTTAGCGCATACATCTGGTTTTTACCTATGCCCAGTTTTCTCCTCACTGATTTTAGCCTACCTCCGTCCCTTCGAGCATGCTCGATTTTCTGCATGTTAATTTTTTATTATGTGGGCTACCTTGCGCTTATTTATTAACTTCCATAGCTCTGCTAGTTCTATCCTGTCTGTAGAGTTAGACGTCCTCATGCTTTGGCGTTTCTTAATCAGATCTTTGGTCTCCTGAGATAGCTTGCTGGCATCCTGTCGAACCATCCTAAGGCCTACTTCTGCGGCGCACTCTAGAAACCGTACATGGTGTCTGCGAATATGTTTTGCTGTTCCAGGAAAGCCGACAATTTGGTCCCCGACAGAATGTCGGCTTTCCTGGAACAGCAAAACATTTTCGCAGACACCATGTACGGTTTACACCCACACCGGTCCGCACAAGATGTCCTGTTGCAACTTCACAAGGAGATTCTCGACCCCGTCGAGCACCCCAGCAACGATAAAGTAGTCGTCGCACTTGACCTGCGGGGGGCTTTCGACAATGTGACCCACGAGATCATCCTATCCCACTTGTCGCAAACAGACTGTGGGCGCAATGCTTTCAATTATATCAAACAATTCCTTACAGATCGCCAATCCTATATCCGGCTACAAGACACTGAATATGGCCCATATCAACTTTGCACACAAGGGACCCCACAGGGAGCTGTCCTCTCGCCATTACTATTTAAACTGGCCATGATGATGCTCCCTACCCAGTTGGCAGAGGTCGCCGGTGCGCAGCACGTTCTGTATGCGGACGACATCACCCGCTGGGCATCACAACAATCGATTGGAGACATAGAGACCAACCTGCAACAAGCGGCAGCTATTGTGGACGAATACGCTCGTCGCTGCGGTCTTGAATGCTTACCGAGCAAATCGGAATTTGTGCACATACGCCCCAACTCAAAGTGCACAACCAAAATTGCCCTTTCGCTACTTAGCGGACCGATACCCGAACACGAGGAGATCCGGGTACTGGGGCTTTTCATTCATCATAGGCGCAAGATAGACACTACCCTAAACAAGCTACGTAAGGTGGGGGACCAGGTGGGTCGGATGTTCCGCCGGGTATCCAATAAAAGGGGGGGACTACGATACAAAGATGCCCTGCGGCTGGCCAATGCATTTGCAAGCAGCCGGATTTTATATTCGGCTCCCTACCTCCACCTACGCAAATGCGATGAGAATGCCTTATAAGTAGTTCTCCGCAAGATTTATAAGAGAGCGCTCGACCTCCCCATAACGACGTCCAACAAGCATCTCCTCGGTCTGGGGATGACCAACACCTTTGGGGAATTACGAGAAGCTCATCTTAACAATCAATACTTGCGCCTAAGCAAAACACCTGCGGGGAGCCGCCTTCTGACCCGCTTACACATATCCTACGCAACACATACAGAAGAACGGGTCCGCATCCCTGAAGCCTGGCGCTTTGCACTCCAGGTACGACCCCTTCCGAAGAACATGACTGCAGACACCCATGATGGTCGCCGTCTCGCGCGGGCGGAGGCTATTTCTCAACAATATGGCCATAAGCCAGGTGTCTTCTATGTGAATGCGGCCGGCCCACACCATGGGGGTTGGTACACGGCGGCCGTCATCCACCAAAACACTACAGTTCAGGGCCTTACTTTCCGTGCCCCAAACATTACATTTGCAGAAGAGATCGCCATTACACTGGCTGCCGCAGATCCAGAGTGCCGAGTCATTATTACGGACTCCAGGGGCGCCTGCCGCAATATTGAGCAAGGGTATATTCCAGACCGTGCTTTCAAAATTCTCCACGCATGCGAATACACAAGGTTTTCGACCCATCGTACCATCGTGTGGGCTCCGGCTCATGCGGGTCTTGAGGGGAACGAGACAGCCGACGCTTCCTTCCGCGCGCTTACTCACCGGGAGTCGCCTCATCCGCAGCCTGATCCGGAATTTAATTTCAATCCGGCCATCACCTTTAAAGAGATCACCTGTCTTTATGAAAACTTTCATGTTCTCTAACCCCCTCTCTGTAAAGGCCTCACCAGGGTGGAGGAGCGCTGGCTTCTCCGCCTCTATACCAATACTGTGCTGTGCCCGGCAGTACTTAAGCACTTCAATTCTTCTTTCTCGGGCGCGTGCCCACACTGTGAGGAGGAGTTTTCGGACACCTACCACATGATGTGGGCATGCCCTTCCAATCCTGCCTACCCACCCCACATCCACCCCACTCGAGAGGACTGGGAAGCTGCCCTGTGCGGCTGCTCCGAACTCCATGCCCAACAGGCATTGGTAGCTAGAGCCCGGGCCGCTGCGGAAGCTACAGGGATCCCGGACTAGGGATCCCTCCTAGTGTTTGTAAGGGGCGGGCCCTTCCGGCTCGCCCCATCGACCTCTCACTGTAAATATGAATAAAAGTTTTCCTCCTCCTCCTCCTGTAACGATAGCTGTAAGATTATCATTCATTGTTTCAACACTACGGTCGTCTTCTTCAGTTAAAGCGGAAAATCTGTTTTGCAGCGACATTCTCAATGCCTCTACCTTCCCTCTTAATTCTAACTCGTTAATAGCCTTTCGCTTCACCAGTTTCCTCCGTTCCCTCTTCAAATATAAGCTAACACGTGACCTTACCATTCTGTGGTCGCTACAACGGACCTTACCGAAGACCTCCACATCCTCTACGATGCCAGGGTGTGCACACAGTATGAAGTCTATTTCATTTTTAGTCTCACTTCCTGTTTGCTCGTTTGCGGAAGAAGGTATTCATAATCCGTAAATTATTTCTATCTGCAAACTCTACTAATAACTCTCCCCTACTGTTCCTAGAACCTATGCCATAGTCACCTACCGCCTTGTCTCCAGCCTGATTTTTACCTACCTTTGCATTAAAGTCGCCCATCAGTACAGTGTACTGTGATTTTACTTTGGTCATTGCCGATTCCACACCCTCATAGAAGCTTTCAACTATCTGGTCATCATGGCTTGATGTAGGCGCGTAGGCCTGCACCACCTTCAGCTTGTACCTCTTATTAAGCCTAATTACGATAGCTGCCACTCTCTCGTTAATACTGCAAAACTCCTCGATGTTGCCAGCTATATCCTGATTAATGAGGAATCCCACACCTAGTTCTCGCCTATCTGCTAATCCACGATAGCACAGTACATGCCCGCCTTTTAGTACTGTATATGCCTCATCTGTCTTCGTAACCTCACTAAGCCCTATGACATCCCATTTAATACCGGCTAATTCCTCCAATAGCACTGCTAAACTAGCCTCACTTGATAAGGTTTTTGCGCTAAACGTTGCCAGGTTCACTTTCCAATGGCGGCCTGTCCGGAGCCAGAGATTCTTAGCACCCTCCGCTGCGTAACAGATCTGACCGCCGCCTTGGTCAGTTTCTCTTGGAATCCACTCCGTTACCCTCAAGGACCAGCGGTTATCTTGCCTTCGCATTACATGCCCTGCCCAAGCCCATTTCTTCTTCTTGATTTTAACTAAGATGTCATTAACCCGCGTTTGTTCTTTGACCCACTCCGTCCTCTTCCGATCTGTTAACGTTACACCTATCATTTTCCTTTCCATAGCTCGCTGCGTTGCCCTTAACTTAAGCTGAACCCTCTTTGTTAGCCTCCACGTTTCTGCCCCATAGGTGAGTACCGGTAATATACATGTGTTGTATACTTTTCTCTTCAGGGATATTGGTAAGCTACCATTCATCCAGTCGGTCCGGTAGAGAGCACTGGCACACACATCACAGAGCATGCTTAGAGCCAGACAACAGATGGGATCGCGCATATGTAATCACATTGCTCTTTTTTTCGGCACTGTGCAGCGACTTCTTTAATATAAGATTCCTGACAAACCCAACACCATAGTCGAAGATGAGGTGTTCGAGGCGTATTTTTTTTGAGTAGTAAAGGCGTCGCTTTCACAATTTCCATAAATCTGTCAATGCATGCAAGTGAAATAATTTCGCTCCGACCATTTCCTGCGGTTATGTCTTGCATGTGGCAACGCTCAGCTCTAGAGTCCGTGAAGTGTGCTACGCTTAGAATACAAACAAACTACGCGAGTTAATTTCGATTCATTACGAAACAGATCGGAAAACGTGGACCAACAGAAACAAAAAGACACCACGAACTGAGTGGTTTATTTAGTTTTTGCTTCTTTTTGACAAGAGTGGTTATAAATATGCGTGCGTATTAAATCGTGAGCGCTGATGAGGTCTTTCTTGTTATATTCTCTCTTAGTTTTTTTGAGCGGTTTTTCCGTGATGCGCTTGTATTTATCGTATACTTTCGGATATTAATTTAACAAAGTATTTCTGATAAAGCAATCGTTGTCCTATTAATGGTCGCTTTCGTAGCGCTGGTCTGTCTGTTCACAGTTTTCTTACAAAAACCCAGAGCCAAGCCCGCCCACGAACCTCTCCATCTCTTGGAAGTCTCCTTCACGGACCCTTATTCAGTGGAAGCCGCCAGCAGTGGTTCACGGAGTGCTCGGAGCTTACCATACGAGCGTATGCAATTTCGCTGGCCCATGCATTCCCAAGCAGGAAGACGGCGCTTGCGCGGAGTTCAACCCATCTGATACTCGGTTGGAGTTCAGCACCACTGTGGACACAGACTACTGTGTCATGATCCAAGCCAAGGCTCTCTGTGGTGACACTCTGTTGTCCAGCCATAACGTGGCTGAGAACTTCACAACGCCCGTGTTTGGTGAGGGGAAATTTTTGTTCCGCCACTAAAGAAAGAGACGAAATTATATTCATTTACTTACACTGCGATCTTTTACTGGACCTTAGTAGGGTGCGCATGCGATATAAAAGCAAGCAGGTGCTGGAAACAATAAACACGCTCCTAAGATGTTAAAATAAAATTATGATTCAATTATACAAAAAATAAATCAAGAAATAGAAATGCAAAATACGCGATACGAATGCAACAACAGTACCATGTGGTGGAAAAGATATAAGGAAACTAAAGATGGGCTATAATCAATAGAGCTAGAAACATCTCTGAGTTTTAGGGTTTTCTAAGGGCAGTAGGATATTTTCAGTTTCTTCAGGTCCGTGAATATTCCCGATATTTTAGTATGAAACTTTTTAAATTTTCATTCAGGACTTCTTCAAACTACTTCTTCATGAACGGGTCTTCTCTTTAACCCTTCAGAAGTGGCTTCTTTTTTCATCCTCAGGGAATTACCTTTTACTCAAGTCTCAGGAAAGCTCTGTTAGCTCCTTCAAAAATGCACCGCAATAATTTATAACACCGGAAAAAAATATTATTAGCGGTGTTTGCGGTCGTTTACATTTCCCGACATGCATCGTTCACTACGGTCCCAATGTGAGCGCCATGTTTTGGCAATAATGTTTTTCCTAATGACCAATGATGATGAGCTTTGTATAGTGCTGCATGCTAAATATTGTTTCAGTTCTCTGTTTCCTGCTTTTCAATAATTCATTTACTTTGAACCTTGAAAACAGTTTGAATAAATGAACAGAGGCAGCTCTGAAGAATACGTGCAATTTAGTAATCCATTCAAAATATTGCATCAGTAAAAAAGTGGCAGCTGTAGAAACGAATATAATTTCAGTTATCGATGGAAAATATATTAGTCCTGCTCCAGAAACAAAAGAGGTTTATTTGAACGAGTGAACGAAACTATGCAAACGGCAAACCTTTGGAGAATCGTAGCTGCTGAAAAAGAAATTACGGAGCACCCAATGGCAGGCTACGAAATTACCGTCAATAAGGCGAGTCCTTCGACCGCTGGCCGGTCGAAGCGACATAGTTCCTCCTTTTGCACTGTGTGAGTATTTCACACTGTGTGTGTAAGGGACAGGATGCATAACCGCTGCCATTGTTCCGTAGGAGATTTGCTTTTCTCTCCAATAAAATGTGAAAGTTTTCCTTCCCTCTTTTTTTAACCCATGCCGACAGCTCCCGGTCCATTCAAGGTGGAGGCTAAAGGCGTCAACTCTACGTCTGTTGGTGTCGTCGTGTATCCTCCCGAAGAAAAGAATGGGCCACTGGATATTTGCACTGGCATACTATGGGGCCCGGACTCGGCACGCACCTTCGATTGCAGCAACCACAAAGATGAAAAGTACACAGTCACACTAGCAAGCCTTCAGTCTGGAACCAAGTATAATGGCATCGTTGCATTTGCCAATGTGCGGAAGGATGGCCAGAACATGGCCAGTGTTCAGCTGATTTCGGTTACAACCGGCAAAGGTAAGACTAAAAGCTACAAAGAAGGCTTCTGGCTATGAGCAGTCTGGCCAGCTGAGCAGAACTGGTGCGACCGGCTTTTGGATATTTGTAGGATCCCAAGCACCACAGGCAATTGGCCCAATATTAGAAATGGCTAGCTTCACATTGGTCATTTGTAGGACCGGTAATTGCCAATACCCTTCCAATATATGGGCCGATCAACTGTGCTGTGCTGTCGCAGGATTTATTTTTTGATCACAGGAGTTCTTCGCTCATATTATGGTCCATAACCAAAATCTTAAACACGGGATCGTTTCGCATTCGGTGCGGCATCTGTAGGATATGCGCAGAATTCTCCAGTGAAATCATAAAGCGTTGTCGTTTTCTTCAAAGAACGATAATATTTAATATGGCGCAGAAAACTATTTCTTCAATTTTGGACTATTGTAACATAGCACATATTTTTCTGGGCTAACGTCTGCGTTATATCATGGAGAGGTCGTATTTTAGGAGCCAAAAACAAAATTTTAACAAATTAACACTTCATTCATAAAAAAATTGAAATATGCTGAAATTTTCATTGTTCAAAAGCTACTTGGTCGACTTAGCAAGAAAAAAATGTCCTAGCTATTCTCTTGAGTTTATAATGTGAGGACAGGAAACTGTGCCCCCTGTTTTTTTCGCAGGATTTCAAACGGTGCCAGAAAAATAGGTTGCATGGCAATAACATGCTGGCTTGTTTAGGCATGTCGACAAACCAGTGATTAGATAATGCTTTCTTTATTATTTGGACGCATCATATACATCTACACTGCTTTCTGGCAACAGTGTTAAGAAACGAGACAGTAAAATAGAGATGTGCAGTTAAATTTGAAGGTGCCTTCAGGCAAGCCTTTAATGCGATACAGGAAGAAGAATGGGGCACAAATAGATTAACTTTAGGGTAACATGGTAACCCGGTCTGTATGTTTAATAAGCCTAGCGGTTGCGACATTTGATAACAGCGTGGCCAGTGTGTATTGCCGTGCATTGTATTATGTCGTGATAACACAGCGCAGACACGATAAGGTAGTGGAACGAATACGACGGTAAGGTGCTTCCTCGTCCTAGTCTGTGTTGTGTTGTCACGATTAATTAACAATAAGCCCGTTCATCCGCCTTGCTTTCTGTAGTATGCAATTATGATTCATTCATACCCAGAACTTGTGTCAGCTGGAATCACCTTCCCCACAATATTGCTGTAATTACTGATACTGCTGCATTTCGTAACACTGTTATTAATTTTATATAAGTATGTGTCCATAACTTTGTTAATTTATTAGCTGTTGTTCTCTTTTGTGTTTTGTTTTGTGAAATGCTGCCTTTTGTTAATTCTGTTATTGATTTTATACCAGTGTGTGCTGTAACTATACTCAATATTTCTAGCTGCTGTTTTGTTTTTTTGTACTTGCATGTTATTCCCACTCCCCTCTGTAACGCCTAACGGCCCTGAGGGTAAATAAATAAATAAACAAATAAATAATGTCTCTTATCCCAACAGGACTGCATATTTGTGAGTTTGTGGTTAGATTCTCTTCTGTTACGTTTTCAACTCAGTACGGATTTTGCTAATTGGCACATCGAAGGCAGCTCTCCCATTGACCATCTTTACGATCGCTCTCTACAATGCAGCCTGTTTGCAGCTGAGTCTTGTTACTCGTTTTTGTTTTGCGTGACAGTCAAATTAATGAGCAACAAAGGTTAATGTTAAGTTTTTTCGTTATTTTTCCGCAGAAGTCGATGGTTCGTCGCCAGGCGCCGGTGCAACTTTTTCTCCTCCTGTCAAGATGTTCATCATGATGCTGACTGCACTGTTCATTGTTTGGGAGCGTGAGAAACTGCAGCCATAAAGCGTCACCCTTACGTCGTGCTGTTCTGCGCGCATTTATTGGTGACACTGCTGTATCATGCGCGAGTAGGTTTTCTGTACACTTTCTTTTTGTAACTGTGTTTCCCTGTTTCCCGTTCCTTCTCTCTTCCCTCTTTAATCCCCTCATTCCCTTCCCCAGTGCAGGGTAGCCAACCGGAATCCTTTCTGGTTAACATCCCTGTATTTCCCCCCTCTCTGTATCAATCTTCTTTTTCATATCAGGTGCGTAACAGAACTGTCTTCGTTGTTCCTGCGCCTCTTGCGTTGATGGGCCTTCTGAAATGAGAGTATACTGGCCGTTCTATTGCACTTCCTGTGGACAATCCAGCACTTCCAATTTCAACATCTGAGGTCCAAGAGACAATGTTGGGCGTGGCTCGCGGTTTCCAGAGGCTCGCTACGCGTGGCAGCTCAACTTCTGGCCTCTGTTTCTGTTTCCGTCCTTTCTTTATTCATGAACATTTTTCGCTCTTTTTTTCTTCTGGTTTAACGCAGTGTTTCCCTCTCTTTGCAAACCAGGCATGGTTCTGTAATGCGCACCAAAGAACAATTTTTCGGTAAAAAGGAACGCCCTGATATGTAATTAGAAACAGCAGATGAATTGCCCATTTTAAGCGGTTCTATAGCTTAAAGTTAAAAAAACTTGTATCGTATCGTATCATTTTTTTCAGGTCATAGGTAGGAGGATGTTTTATTACGCAAATTTTTGACGTAGGTGAAACGTGGGTGCTGAAATTCGCGGCGCCAAATGCTATAGCAAAGTGCGACAAAGTCATGATATAACTCAAGCAGCTTTAATGAGATTTGTATATAAGAATGTTTTGATGTAGTTGGCTGTAGCTTATATATATTTAGTACATAGTGTTGTTTTGTTGTGGCGGTGAAACTGGATTGTCCAAATGTATGTGGTTATTTTGCTCATGCGTTAAAGGTGTGGGAGAGTTTTGTTCGCTGCTGGTAATGATATGCTCATTTACTGCTGATCGCGATTTATTTGGCTCTAGGGGCATTGACGTGAGAGAGCTCTGTTTCCTAGTAGCCGTAATCATTCGTCCTGTTTCACGCCTTGCATGTCGCTTCCTTGTGGCGTTGACATGATCATTTTTCTTGCCAATTGTTATTTTTGTTGCTTTTTCACGTATGAAGTGGAGGAGCTGTTTCCTGATAGAAATGAAATTATAATGCATGCACATTTATTTTTCTGAGTTTGTTCTTTCGCAATAGTATGACAATGTATTTCACTTGCGGATCGCTGAAAGAACACAGTTAAAATTAATGTATGTAGTCTAAGCAGTAAATAAATAAATAGAGATATTTTCTTGTTCAGACAAAAAAACATGCTTCTGTTTAATATTTGTGTCGTTATGACAAGAAATAAACTTATTCTCAGTAGTTGCAAACGCTCATTGGCACTGTGTTATTGCGTTTGTGTTATTTCGATGTTAAGGCGCGTCCGCCTTACAGTGCCCAAAGCCGGACTGTTGAATCGAAAATACCCGGCTCAAATCGTAGGTGATGCCATGCATCGAAGTCAACAGCCTAACCGAGACAATATCCTCACTGGCTCCAGCAACACAGAAAACCAATCGCAAAAACCTAGCATTACCACACTCAAGAAGAGCGTAATGTTGGGCATGTTGGGTTCCATCAAAATGAACTAACGCACTTTGCTTTTGTGCCTAATCACTCGCCCATTTTCAAAAAAATATTACAAGAAACTCGCCCGAAGTGAATGCCTTATTTGTATCTTCACTAAACCAACCCTGGCTTTGTATAGACAAAAAGAGTGACCTCCGAGATGTCCTAACTTCGGTAAATATAGCTAACGTCCGGTAACCGGCTGCGCAGTATGCAATAAGCCTCAATGTAGACCGTATTACAGACTACAGTGAGCTTCGCATCTTGCTTTTTTTATTAGATAAAGGGTAATTCTCATTCATGCAGCTGAATTTTGGTTTGCCGTCTAAGTACCCCACATGTCGCCTGCGATACATCGGCGAAAAAGAGACTCGCTTCAAAATAAGCTTTAATAAGATTTAAGTAAGCTTTAACTAGCTCAACTTTTCATTCTGCTAAATCTCTCCCGATTTAGCAGAATGCTGACATTCTAGATTGCGAAGTTAATAAATTTAGAGTTATCCTAGAATCTCACTACGCACTCACCATGACCGAGGAACACGGAATCCGTACGTTATATTCCGATGATAGGTTTGAGAACACTAGGCAGCTGACGCACGCTTGCCTGAAAACTGAAAAGAAACATTGAGAAACCTCAGCCCATCATGCAAATTTCTTTCGCTGTGTTACATAAAGAAACATGTAGCACCTTAGAAACTCGTTTTAGTTGTTTGGACTACATTCTAGAATTCGTTAACCTTAATTTTATCTTTGACATCTTTTTCCGTGTCATTCTTTCACGGCGTTATCTCTACATGAGGTCCTCTGAGCTGTATACAGTCTTTCTTTTCTCCATATTTCTTGACATTTCTCCCAAGAACACGAACAGAGATGAACGTTTGGGTAGATCGCTAGTCAGAGGGTTAAGGTAACCCTCCAAAGGTCACGAAACAGCGTGTAACACCTTTCTGACACTTCCACCAACCCGATCTCCTCGCTTGGTTCTAACATGGTTAGCCTGCACTAGAATGAATTCCGGCACACTATTTTTAAGGCATAAGCTTCTCTTGACTCATGAGTGGCATGAACGGAAGTTGAAGACAGAATCTGCCCGCAGGAAGTGTCAATAATAAGTTCTATGGTAATGAAAATCAAATGTGAATTTTGATTAAGCAACAGTTGTTGAGCAACGCATATGGAGTGAAATAAGAAGAACAAAAATCAAAAACTACAAAAATTGGCTAAAAATAAAAAAACAAAAGCTCAGGAAAATCATTAATGAAAAAACAAAATATAAACGAAAATGAAGTAAATGAAACATGAAAAATGAAACATGCAAGGAGAAAGAGGAAAGGGAAAGGCTTTTGCAGTTCCGCTCTTAATTCGACAAGTGCGATCCTGTAATTGTTTCTTTGGGAAATGCGCACTCGACCACGCTCATCAGCTTTCATGAACGACATTCTTTATACAATAAGCAGTGGAAGAGACACTCGGCGAAGTGCAAGCGTAAGCATGCTCGAGCACCTGTGTAGGTGTCTGGTGCAGAATGTGTGGAGCCAATAGATGTGTCCCTAGGTTTTGAGATTCAGTCCTTGTCTATATGTACCTGTCTGTACCTGATATGTCCGCATCCGCATTGCTGTACGTGTAAATGGTGCAAGCCGGGTTTTTACTGTTTAAATTTTGAACTTTATTAATTATTTCTTCGTCTTGTTTACCTGGGTGCTCGCTGTACTAAGAGGAAAAGTTAAAAAAGTAAATTTTTGTATTGAGTAATTTGAAACAATCTATACGTCGCTTCTGACCACACGAATTGGGATCTCGTCCTTCCGTACGTTACTTATGCGTACAATACCGCTACGCAGTCTACCACCGGATTCTCTCCTTTCTTCCTACTTTACGGCCGCCAACCCTCTGCTACTATCGACACAATTCTCCCTTACCGCCCTGATGAATCCGAATATCGGCCTGTTTCCGAAGCCGCGCAACACGCTGAAGCCTGCCGCCAAATTGCCCGGTCACTCACGACTGACACCCAGCATCGCCAGCGCTCCCGCCTCGACCATGACCAAACCTCACCGAACTACACTTCTGGCGCACTTGTGTGGCTATGGATACCTTCAGGAACTCCCGGTCTCTCCTCAAAATATCTTACGAAGTACCATGGTCCCTACCGTGTACTGGAGCGCACCTCTCCGGTTAATTATATCGTAGAACCCCTCACGCCGTCTGCTGATCTCCGCCGCCGAGGACGGGAGACCGTTCATGTCCAGCGCCTCAAGCCCTACTACGACCCCGCCGTCTTGCCATCATCCTAAGTCGCCAGGATGGCTCCTCTTGTCCCCGGGGCGATTGTAGGGATAAAGAAGAAGATGCGCCGGATGATTTGAAAAGACGAAGACGAGGTGACAGTGTGCTCGAGAGTTTTTGCCAGCCCAACGCTTGTGTGTCTTTTGCCGACCTGATCCGAGACTGCTGCCGTTGCCGTTCCCGTCGCCCCAGTACCTCGTAACAAACCCTCCGTTACAATATATATACTTCGCTAAAGTCTTCCCGGATTCAGAAATCTTTAAGTTTAATGCAGAAGAGGGACAAGCGAATGCAGTTTTCACAGTTTTCGTTCGTGATTCCATCTTCTGCATTTTATATATATATATATATATATATATATATATATATATATATATATATATATATCGAAGTATACGCTTCGTTAAAGGAAACATATTTATTCGACTCGACGTTTCGATTGGAAGACCGGAAGAAGATCGGTCCTCCGATCGAAACGTCGAGTCGAATAAATATGTTTCCTTTAACGAAGCGTATACTTCGCTATTATACTCTTGTAAGCAGTCAAGTACTTTATGATTTCGCAACCTATATACATAAAGCAGATCTGACAGCCGTCGCCGTAGCTCAGTTGGTAGAGCACCGGACGCGTAATTCGGAGGTCGTGGGTTCACTTTCCACCAGCGGCACGTGGTTGGTTTTTCTACTGCTTTTCTAATCAATTATCTTTAAGCGATAACATATTCAGTAATATTCTCCATTGATCAACACCACAAAATAAAGAAATGTAAATAAAATCCCCTGTGTTCGTGGTTTCAGGGGCTGTTGGCTTCTCGTAAATGTATAACACGCCCCTCATACCCCTTCACTTGTCTGCTTAGTTGCTTAACGAGGGCCTAGGTTTCGGCAGCCTTGATGTCATAGGAAGCATAAGAGGGTTCTCACACCGCTTCCACCCTCGCTGTTTGATGGCGTTCCACGTCACACCATTTGTATATATATATATAAATTTTGAAAGCAAAAACAAAAATACATAAAAATAGGAAGACAACGGCAGAGGCTTGAGCAACAGAGCTACAGCCATAGATGAGATGAGTTGCATCTCAGAAGGCGCCAGCAAGGAAATTGTCGGGAGAAGCTCCCTTCGTTGTGGGAGGCGAGCCCAGGAGAGAGAATAAAAACAATATTCCAATAAGGAAAGTACAAAGCAAAAGAAAAACCAAAAACGAAAAATCAAAAAGAAAAAGAGAAACAAGGTCACGCATGCATATGTACACTACACCACAGAGTGGACCGCTCCCCAGCGTTGCGGTGTTCAGGACACCTGCACAGTTGGGAAGCGGTCCTGAACACCTGCTTTTGTCCCATGTCTGCAGTGGCGTGCGTTGACAGCTTGAAGCGCGGTCAACAGGATATTGCCCCGCTAGCTGCAGGCATGAGGAGTGGCGATGCTGAACAGATGGGTTGAAGTGACTTTCCTTGAACTTGGGTCAATCGGACGTTGAAATAATCTGCGTCATGGGAAAGTGAGAGGGTTCGCGAAGCTCGCAGCTGGAAAGCATAATTCTCCAAAACCGTTATGGTAGAAAGTATACATGTAAGCACAGTGTTTGTCGCGATTGGTTACCTTCTTTCTGCAGTCATTGATTGGTTGTGTTCTCCTTTCCGAATTTTTGATTTGTGATGTTTTCCTTTCCCCAATAGTTTATTGAGTGGATGTTTGTGCAGTCACCTGATTGGTTATTCTCCCCACCCAGGGCGGGAACATAGGGTTTAAAACCAGCTGTTTCGGCGGGACCGAGGGCTGGTTTCGTCACGTAGAACTACCAGTCAGTCAAGAGACAATGTTTCCTCCTTGTTTGTATCTTCCTTTGTGCTATTAATTGTTATTAAAAATTAACCTGTCCAGAAGTGTCCTCTAGCAATGTGATTGAGCAATTCGAACCTGTAACACGTCAAGCATCATTCAACAAACATCATCCACCCAATTTCCTTCTACAAGATCCAGAGGGGACTTCAACTGGTGCAGTCGACAGGATTTGCTACGTCTTTCTGGTCGAGCTATCTGACGGAGGGGCGGAAGATGAAGTCAGTGGACAAGCTGCAGAGCGGTACGTCGTAAAGGAGGAACGTGAGTCAGCGTCATAGAGTGACGTTGGAAGCTTCGGCGACTGCTGGTCACGGTCAACGGGACGTAGGAGGCTCAAGTCAGCGAGGAGCTGAAGTAGCCAGGCGACCGACGTGCCGTCGAGGTGCCAAGTCCGTGAGCTGCGAAAGGAGCCAGGCGTCCACGTTGAGGTTCAAGACAGGAACCAAGCGACCAGCGAGTCAAACGAGGCAGACGTCAGCAAGCTGCTGAATGAACCGGGCTGTCGTACTGAGAAAGTTCAAGCTTCAAGGCGACGTCATCACGGAGGTTCAAGATAGCGAGTCGCTGTGAGAGCCGGGGCTCAACTCATCCGCTTCGAGGAACCCGCTGTCGTCACTCAGGGCGACGAGATCACTGTGGCAGTGGAGAGCAACCAGCGAGGTAGGAGTCCTTTCTGCTTCCTCCGAATTCACCATGTCGGTGTAGTGTTTACGTACTAGAAATGATAGCACGGAAAACGGAGATGGCTGCCGTACGGTGCGATTGGGAGGGCATGATGCGACGTTTGGAGACTGAGGAGGCAGAAAAGCTGCTTGAAATTCAGAATTTGAAACCCGTAATTAAGTGAGAAAAGATAAAGCTTCCACAGATGCAATCGAAATTAAACCAGGGAGCGAATGCTGACAGCGAGATCCAATTTGCGACAGTTCAATGTTTTGACTGCATGAAATTTGGGCATTTAATGACTGACTGTCCGAACTCAAAGCAAAAACAGGATGTACTCGTGGTGAGAAGAGACGTGTGCAAAATTGCAAATCATGTGGAGATGCCTGGGAGCTGTGTTCCCAATCGAAGATTGTTGTTAATAAGATCAGTCAGTCAGATAAGGCGGAGGACCAGGCATGTGGTGACATGTATAGCGAAGTTCAAAGTTATGAAACCTTTGTGCATTCGGGTACGGAAATAACGCTAACGGGATAAATAATTGATTCACTTTCTAGCGGTCAGTGCTCAGATGAAACAAAAAATGGCTGAGGCTTAGCTAAGGTTAAGCCTAGTCAGATGCGAAGCATATTGATGGCTAGGCTTGGTAATACATGGCTTTCCTTGGTTGAATACCTGGTCATTTTAATGCAACCACTAGAAGTGTAGCAAGGATTGCCGTGGCAGCTATATACGGGATCATCGGTGAATTCAATGCAGAGTGTACAACCGCTGCCCCAGCACCGGCTACAACAGCATTCTTGGCACCCATGGAAAGTACATTGGAAACACCCTTAGTTATTCCACCACCGCCACCATTCCCTATAGACTGTATTGATGTACCCCCAGCAGCAGCAGGCAGCGCCTCTGATGTGGAGCCTCCACCGCCGCGGCCGACCGCGCGAGCCGGCAGCCCATCTCTCCTCTGCTGTGACGTCATGTTGTCACGTGGTCAGCCGCCGCGCCTCTGATGTGGAGCCTCCACCGCCGCGGCCGACCGCGCGAGCCGGCAGCCCATCTCTCCTCTGCTGTGACGTCATGTTGTCACGTGGTGTCACGTGGTCACGCTCAAGGTCAATGGTAGCTCCACCGCCGCGCTCGACGGGCTGTAGTGTAGTTCTAGTAATATGCTTCGCATAAAACAGGAAGGGGTGGTTCTCCAGGTAGCGGACGCTGATCTAAAGTGTTTACCGATGTCTGCAGCTGTAGAAGCGCGTCCTAACGTTGCGTGCCTTGCCAGAAGAGATGTCTGGAGGCATAGGGGCGTTAGTCACGCCTGTGAAACACTGCCTGTCACAGCAAACAGACATAGAGCAGGCCCAGGAGGGACATGAATATACTGCTTGTGAACAAGAGCTCAGGTTCGTGCCACAGCTCGTATGCGCTAACTCTAAGGTAGCAGTAAGGGTCGAGGACGAGAAGCAGGATCTGTTAGCGGGAACACTATGCAAGCGAGGGTTAACCAGCTGCCAAAGATGAGATGGTTGGGCAGCCGGTGCTGACATAGTGCGCAGTGATGGCAGACCTAGCTGAAGGTGTAGGGAAGTTGGTGACCCACGAAACGCACTCGCTGATAGAACAGCCAGATAGGGAGCAGCTGCTGGAAACGCGATGTAAAACAGCACGTGAGGTAGCAGATAACAGCGGTAACCCTAATGTGAAGTTCAAAGGGTCGAACGCAGACGCGATAGCAGCAGCAATCTTCGTTGCGCGCAGACAGTCTGTGAGCTCTGACAATCTTGAGGAAAATGACAAGATAGACCCGATAGCGGCGGCAGCCTTTACAACGGGCTCTGTGTCGGACATACCGGAGTTTTTTCCAATCTTCTGGACAAAGCTCAAGAGAAACATGTTTAGTTTCGAGATGCACGTGGCTAGAAGTTATTTCTGCCAGTTTGGTGCACATATCTGACATGGTGGAATGTGCAGATTGGTTCCCGGCCTCTTTTGTGCGGATTGAACTAACCGCTATGTGCGCGTACGTGTGCGTGTTGGTGGACTGACTGGGCAGCCGGCGTGCGTGTGCGTGTGTGTGTATGTAGTTTTGATGTCGGACACCGTGGCTGAACTTTAATGTCCCACTGACAATAAGTTTCCGTGTGACATTCTTGGTTGAGAGGAGCGAAGTTCGCGGTGGTGTACATTGTTTGCCGCATCCGGTTCGCGTTAGTGGAATGCCCATTACGTTATTCCTCTTGCGCCATCCGCACAACTGCAGAGAAAGGGGTGAGTCACACTCGCTATCCAGCGGGATAAGGGGGCGCGAGATAGCGGAGGATTACGGGAAAGGGCAAACACCCTCCAGGGACTGACACATTAGGTCGCATCATGTTGTGCACGTGCTTGCGGTGAGGCGTATCCGCGTCGCAGTGCGTGGCTTTTGTCCCATGTCTGCAGTGGCGTGCGTTGACAGCTTGAAGCGCGGTCAACAGGATATTGCCACGCTAGCTGCAGGCATGAGGAGAGGCGATGCTGAACAGATGGGTTGAAGTGACTTTCCTTGAACTTGGGTCAACCGGACGTTAAAATAATCTGCGTCATGGGAAAGTGAGAGGGTTGGCGAAGCTCGCAGCAGGAAAGCATAATTCTTCAAAATCGTGAATGTAGAAGGTGTACATACGTGTACAGTGTTTGTCGCGATCAGTTACCTTCTTTCTCCAATCATTGATTGGTTTTGTTATCCTTTCCGAATTGTTGATTGGTGATGTTTTGCTTTCCCCACTAATTTATTGGGTGGATGTTTGTGCAGTTACCTGATTGGTTATTCTCCCCACCGAGGGCGGGGACATAGGGTTTAAGACCAGCTGTTTCGGTGGACCAAGGGCTGGTTTCGTCACGCAGAACTACGAGTAAGTCAAGTGTAAAACCTTGCTTGTATCTTCCTTTTTGTTATTAATTGTTATTAAACGTTAACCTCTCCAGAAGTGTCCTGTAGCAATCTGATTGAGCAATTCGAATCTGTAAGACGTCAAGCATCTTTCAACAATCATTATCAACCCAATTTCCCTCTACAAGATACAGAGGGGACTTCAACTATCATCGTTACCCTCAGCCTTACTAAGCCCACTGCAGGGAAATGGCCTCTCCATGTCTATCCAATCAACCCTGTCTTTTACCACGTTCGGCCACCATACCCCCGTGAACTTAATCTCATCTGTCCAACTAACTTTTTAGCGCCCCCTGTTACGCTGGCCTTCCCTTGGAATCCACGCCATTGCCCTTTATAAGCAGCGGTTATCTTGCCGAAGCCCATTTCTTCCTCTTGATTTCGATTAGGATGTCATTAATCCGCATTTCTTTCCATAGCTTGGTGCGTTGGCCTTAACTTAAGCTGAACCCTTTTCGTTAGCTTCTCCCTTTCTGCCCTGTAGGTGAGTTGTTAAGGACGACCTGTGGCGTACTCCAATTTATATTGATTTCCGATGTTGATGACGGTTGAAATTTCTTACGTCGATTGCTTTAAGCAGTAAAGTTTCCCGGGGTAGTGTTATGCCATGGGTAAATGTGCCAGACTTTGCAATGCAGTATGATTCTCTTTGTTCCCTGTATTATATTTTAGGGAACCCGGACTTGCGAAGGGTAGCACGGATGTTTTCGAAACTGTGGAGTGGCAAACGTCGGTGTTTGGAAACCGGCAAGTTGGGGGATGGCACATGGGTTTGTGGTTGTTAAAGAGGAAGCGAAATGATGCCTTGGAAATCGCGTTGCTCGAGCCGCAGTCTAGGTTTTCATTTATAGGAAGCACAAAATTGGTTAACATGGAATTCGCCAGTTTGGTGTCCGGAGTATACGGAGAGATTTTGCGTTGTGGTTTGTGACATTTGTGATACCCATTCTGGCTAGCGTTCTTCTTTGTTTTGGCATTGAGAAGCAAGTGCGTCAAGTTATTGCCACTGTGGTAGACAACTCAGGGCAGTTTCTTGAATATTAGTAACAGCCGGTCACTCTGATTATATTAAAATGACCACTTTTTATGTTGTTTAGCCTGGGAGCTTTTGAGGAGTAGGAAAGTATTTTGTTCGTTTTTGTGATGCTGTCGACTTTAATTCTCCACCAGGATGGATGGGCGGTATAGGTATCGGGCGTGTTTAATGACGTCATGGATTATTTCCTCGGGCTATTACTGTCGGGACAAGGTGGCTTTCTTCTGTACCTGTGCGCCTGGGAATATCGAACACTTGTTTTGCTGTGCTTCGTGTGGCTGCCGTGAAAATGAAGATATTGTAGTCTACATTGAGCTATCGTCTTCTCAAAAGCTCCGCGTCAAGAAAATTATCCTCGAGCCAAAGACATTGGGGGTAAATTTGAATGATTTATGCAGGGTATTAAAGTCTGCAGTGAAGTCGAACAGGCTTGCTTCATCATGTTCCCATACAAGAAAGATGTGTAGAAAATACCTGGAGAACAGTGCTTTTTTGGGCGTTTCCAGAAGCAAGGGGATTTTACAGAAGCCATGAAGACGATTGCATGGCTTGAAAGTTGTTGGAGTTAAGGGCCATTTCATGTAGGATGGACAAAGTTACATTGTACATACCTCTCCAAGGTGTTGAGTTTTAGAAGGCTGCTAGTGTTGTTGCAATGCCGTCTGTGTGCGGGATATTTTGGCTGAGGGAGAAACATCCAGGTAGTGGTGGCAGATCACGATCATACGATTGAAAGAACTAGAAGAATAATAATGAGTTGGAGCGCATATCAGAAGTTCTCTCTGATTATGAATGGCAGTTCACCAGCACCCCTCAGCAGAAAAGTTCATAGCAGCTTAATCTTACCGATGCTCACTTATAGGGCAGAAACGTGGAGGCTAACGAAAAGGCTTCAAATTAAATTAGGGGCAGCGCAGCGAGCTGTGGAAAGGAAAACTGTAGGAGTAACGTTAAGTGACTTGAAGCCGGCAGAGTGGGCGAGGAGACAAAAGCAAGTTAATGACATCCTGGTCGAAATCGAGAAAGAAATGCCATACGCTAAAGCTGGCTGCACTATTCGCCATAAAGTATCATTTCTTGATTGCACCGAAGGTTTCGTATATCAGATAGATTTACCATGCGGCGCCCACTACATAGAGAAGACTGGGCGATGTCTGAATGCACGTCTTCGTGAGACGGAACAAACGCCGCAAACAAAGACTCGCATTCTTGCGTTGGTGTGCACTGTCTCACGTGCGGGAGGTGCTCGCCAAGAGTTAGCGCCACAAGAGTGTTGTACAAACACTTTGATAAAACAACGCGGGAGACAGTTGAAACATATCACATCACCAAAAACCGGAACACATGCATCAGCACACGAACCGTACTTCTCACAGACCATGGAGCTGAGCTCGACGGGAAAGGTCTATTTGACTGTGGACTGTTAGTCATTGTTTGAGCTTGCAAACCTTTTGTTTTCTTTTTTTTGTCATTTTCAGCTGGTCATGCGTATGAGAACTGTTTTCGGTGACGAATAAAGCTAGTTCAGTGTCAACGCTCATCGTGTGTCGTTGCTTCTTTTCGTCTTTCTGTTTTTGCACTGTTTGCTCTAATGGATCATCACCCCCTCGCCCAACTGTCTCTACTTCTGTGGAGAGGGGGTGCATGGGAGCATGGCCGCCGCATTCATAACGGTCGGTATTGACCGACAGCGCAGTTTGATTTATTGTAGGTGTCCTAAACGCCGTTCCCGACTTTCATATAATGCTGTCTTTAACAGAATTTGTTGCGCTTTTCGTAGGCTTGTTTAGATACGAAACAGTCCAGCTGAGCAAGTGGACATCAATAGGATGGTTGATCGCTATGCTATCTCATCTACTTTTCTACACCTCGGGACCGTACAATTTACACAATATCCATTATTGTTCTTGGAAGGAAAAGGCTGCAGGGCCCAGGAGAGCGGGCAAAGTGGGAAATTTAAACTCGGCAGCAGCAATGCCCACAGTTGAAAACATCACGAAGTACTGGTGCAAAGAAGTGGGTGACATGGAGGCCGAAGCAGCTAGCACCTTTGTACTTTTTATGCACGCTGTTCGCATCTCATGGGTGCAAACCAACCGCCATTTTATGGCAGCACTGTTTAATAAAGCACGGCAATGTGCTGCAACATAATACAGCACAATACAATGTATATATCGGAAAGAGCTCAAAGTGTGCGGTCAGCTCTGTGCGCTATACACACCGCTGACGGCGTATGAAGCATTCTCACACGCTGCTCTCATCATTTCGTGATTAGCGTGCTGAGTGACCTGTAAAGGTGTGATGTGCGAGCAGGCTGGTTCTTCCAGGGTATGTTTGTGGAGGCACCACGCACAGGGCATGCCTAATGTGATGGCCCATAAACCGATCCCACTTCCTTTTTGTATTTCAGGTTCATCGTTATTGGCTTAAATTGAGCCAAGCTCCGCACTTGGTTTGGATTATTGGATTAAGCCAGGAGATAAAAATGGCTTGGCGAAGCTTTAGCCGCTGACTGAGCATGATAATAATAAAAAATATGTAGTCTTCATAATCTGCATGCCTAAAATGCACGCGGTCGCTAAGATGTACAGTTTTGTCAAAAGTAACCAGGCTGCATGGTATGCTCCTAGCTGGTACAGTAGAGCCCTTACAGCTTCTCTGAAGCTGAAATGGTCGTTAAAGGTAAGGACTGGGGGTCTTCTTACCTTCCAACACGTTTTGATCTCTCGGAGAGCCACAAGGGCTCCACTATACAAGCTGAAGCAAACCATGCAGCCTGGTTACTTTTGACAAAGACGGTACCTGAACTTTCTAGACACAGGGCTTCCAGACGTCCATTGTAAATGCAACTCTTTCAAAGATTCAGCATTTGTAGGCAACGCTATTCATACCGCTCCTGAGATGTCGTGTTTGTAGCCTGCATGATGCGGCATCATCACATTGAAAGCCCACATGAGTGACTTTCGGTAGTCACCTGGCTATTGAGCAAGGTATGTAGTTCCACTGATTCACGAATTGTAAAAACTGTTGTCTAATCGCATTCTGCTAAGATAGCTCGAGTGAAAGGGTCCACAGTTTAATGCAGCATGCTTCTTACGTAGTTTGGACATCTTGTTGAGCACCCCTGTTTAAAAATAAGTCATCCCTACTTGAACCTTTTCTTAGCCATGTTGGTCCTCTGTCGAGCCCGTTTCAATGAAATGAAATTAAATCAAGCTTTATTTGTACATACAAACTGTCTACATAAGTGAAAATACAGAAAGAGGTCCAAGGGGCCTCTTCCCTCGAGGCCCTCCTCTTAATGCGAACATGACAAAAATGGGATGAAAAAGCACCACAGCAGTCATAAAGCGTGAGTAGTTAATTAGTGTTTGTGATTGATATATGCGAAAATTGGATTTGTTCACACAATGTGGAAGTGATGTTTCAAATAAGTTATATAGGCATAGTTTTTGTGGCTAATGCTGATGTACACAGTAAAATCATGAAATAAAAATAATACGTGCTGAGATTTTCTCAAGAAATAAGATGAAAATATAGCGCTAATTGAATGTCAATCATCGACGCCATTTTGTTCAATTTCTGATGACGGTACCTGACATGCAGGAACAAGTTCATGCATATTAACTTTTTTTATGGTAACTGATACTTGTATATCTGGCAGTGCGACTAACGCGACGTCCAACGTGTCTCTGGGTTTGGAAAGAAAGTTTTATCTCGAGGCTCCCATAAAATGGAAGAGCACCGTTACATTGCGGAACACCATACCGTGTAGTGTGAGAGCTCCTGCAAAAGAATGCGCGTGCTTAACAATAATAAAAAAACACAATGAGCCTGTGCCGGATTATATGACAAGCATTGCTTGGGGAGTACTATTTGGAGAGGGCAACAATTAAATGTACATTTTGACATCTCAATATCGGCGTCGGTTTCTGCGCTGCCCGCAGCGGTTGTGATCTTTACTTCCAGTGACGCAAAACGCGCAGATCAGCGCTAGGCCCCAAAAAAGCGTCCAAGAGTCTTGATTTTGCTTTCTTTTGACTTGCTCCTCTTGGGTGCCATCAGCATCGACCGGAACTGTGAATCGAAAGAAGCGAAGAGAATTGAAATAAGATGTAAGCAGGAGCAACCAAAGAATGCAAATATTTCAGTGTATTAGTTGCAACAAACGACAAACTATTTACACACTTGAAACACCGCCACTAAGTCACGCACGCACACGAACTGAAGCATTGGTGCTGGTAACCTCGAAAGCTTACGTTCCAGACTGACTCACAGCTTCTTCATTGTTCCCCGATGATCATGTTTTAAGCTTGCTTAAAAGAGCTGTTTGCATGGAAGGAAAGCGGGTTACAAGAAAAGCCTTAATAGAACACCGCTCATGCCAATCTTTCCGCCGAAAGGGCTTTGCAGTGGCTTACGAAAATTTTTGCCAAAACATTTTTGCAGCCGCAAAAGGAAGGGTTGAGCGCGGTGAAAAGAGCCATGCTTACATGCATATCACAAAATATAGAACCAAAACAGCGAATAGAAGAAGAAAATCGGTACAATCCTAAGAAGCCTAGCATTAGCACTAACTAGAGGTGTGGGTACGCTAATACAGTTCATTATATTCATCAAAGTGGACCGCTAAGGAAAACCTTGTGTTTAATTAGGAGGCCATTTAATTGCAAGACGGCGAACTCGAAAGGCACAAAGGGCCAGCAGCAGACAGAGCGGCGCGTTTTGTGTTGTTGCTTTTGCAGTGAACGCATTCGGGAAAATAGGATGACGTCAGCAAGCCCACTTTATGTTCGAGTATTGGTCGTTAATCCCAAGTGAATATTTTTCGCCGTGGCTTTTATATTCGGATTGCTAGCTTAGCATATTTATTTATGCACGCCTAGGACTAAAGTTTTAAAACAGCTAACTTGAACTCTGTTGGTTTTATGCAAGTAAAGCATAATAACTTTGGGACGAATGCCGAAAAAGCCAATACAGAAGGTTCCGAGGAAACGTACGGTTATGGAATAGATTCCACAATAGATTTGTAAATCGGCATGTTTGAAATAGCGGCTGATTCTTCAGAGATATACCAAGATAACTTGCAAACAGGGGAAAATGTTCGAAATTGTTGTTTAATTTATTTTTACAACTGTATATTGCCTGATAGGTATCGCTCAGGGGAGGCAGGATAGGAGATATAAACCGGTTCAAAAAAGGTGAGAAGGTGAGAGATAGGTACTTTGTTGCGATAAGCCAAAATAACTGATAGGATTCGAGTTAATTATGTAATATCAGATTAGGAATACAAGGCGGAAAACAATATTTTAATTCCGTAACAAAACTACAACGCAAATTAAAAAAGGGGGTTTTAGAAGAAAAGTTTCAAGGTGAAATATACAGTGATTGACATCTTAAGAAAATAAGCATGAGAAGCTAGAATAAAACTAAATAATAGTGTAGAGAGAACCAATAAAGAGCAATAAAGGAATAAAATATTGAAACGAAAAAATGCTGCAATAGCACCGACTTCAAATTGTCGAGATTAAAGAGAACAGGTTAATAACGTTAATTGGTTTGTTGCCTGCTCCGCATTGGTTCATAATTATCTTTGCTGAGACGGGAGCGAAGTCCTTTCTGTGCAGTTACTGAGATGTATTTTGTAGCTGAAATCCACTATTTAACATGACTGCCCAGAGTTATTATTCTCTGTCACACGTTTTATTGCCTTCACGTCAACGCAAAAGGCGTACTTGTCACGCCAATAATGCCTATTGCTAATCACAAGAGCTGATTGTTTTCATAGTCTGCTGCAACTTTTATTTATTTACAATACCCCTAAGGGCCCTCGTGCGGGGGTATTACATAGGGGGTGGGGGGGATACAAGCATAAAATACGGCACACACTCTTGAAACAATATACATGTAATAAGAAGTATGAAATAAAGCTAGTAGTGCACACAAATAACAGAACAAACAACGCAGAATAAAATACTCAGTAAATGCAGATAATACAACAAAAATACAAAATCTGTTAGTCCATGGTTTGCTTTAACGAATGCTGGAACGATTGTAAGTTAACCTCAGTACCTATGTGTGCTGGCAGGTTATTCCAGTCTATTATAGTGTGAGGAATGAATGACACCGCGTAAAGCGATGAACGGCTTGTTAGGCGCTTTATTTTGTTATCGTGGACACGGCGAGCAAAGACTGCAGGGTGTGGAAAAAAGAAGTCGTCGTGGAAGGTGGGATGGTCATACAGTTTGTGAAGTAAGATTAGTAAGGTTGTGAAGTAACGTTAGTGGTTCCAACACGGCACGTTGTTTTAGTGGTGTTTAATGCTTACTTCATACAAAAAACTTGAGCTAAGCTCTTTAAAATGGTCAGAAAAATAAGTAACTACTCCAAAAGAGTGCTCACCATCGAGGATCCTGATGGAGACGGTCCTCCGAGTGCCCATCTCCCAGTCATTGTGCATGTTGGCGAAAGTGACGCTCAAGTTGTAATCTGTGGCGGGTTTCAGACCAGTAAGCAGAGTTTCTGACACCACATCGTCCTTAGCGCCGCAGCTGAAGGTGCGCTCAGATTCGCCGCCTTCGAGTGTGATGTAGCATCTTTCCAGGACTCCGTTATTGACCTGGGGTAGGAATCCTACTCTGGGCAGGATTGCTATGATCTGCACCGAAGTAAGACCAGTGGCTGCGGCTGAGACTTGGAAGTCTCCGGGCTCTGCGAATTGGTTCAGAACGTACCAAGACTGTTCTATACTCCTGCGGATAGTCTCGGTTACAGGGAAAATAAATATAGAGCAATGGCACCTTAACAATCCACAGGAGTGCCTTGTAGGTGGAGAAAAGAACCAAACGCTAGGTTACAACAAGAAAACAACTTATCGTGTAGTCTTCACTCGTACTATTGCATCACAAATTTCATTTCGCCTGTAATCGTGTTGATTCTGAAACCGAGAAAGAGGGCCCAACAACACTCAGAGGACAAACATTAATAACGAGTACCTCGGCGACGGGAACCGGCTGAGATAAAAACTGCAGAGCTTGCGTGAAAATTTTAGGACTGACGAGAGCTTTGCCTGAGTGAAAAGTGAGTTAGCGTTCAAGAGCATAATTTTAGGGAAAGAATATGGTCCTTATTGCGCTCATGCGCTTGCTAATAGTTGGTGGGTAGGTTGTAGTGCGAAGTCTAAGAAGAAGGACATCGCCCGTAACACTAAAATGTTTGTTTGAAGGAATAGTAAAACACTATTAAATGAATCACGGTAAACATCAGAGAATGCCAAGTTTTTCATTTGCATAAAAAAGCGTTGCACCTTCCCAAGCAACAGAGACATGAACAAATAGGGAGGCCTTAATGAACGTGCATGCAAAAAGGTACTCCACCTTGGCTGCAACACTTCTTTTCTTGCTAATAAAAGATTCAACATTTAATCTATGCTGCGGTTGAAATAATGCCCAGGAGACCGATTCGCTGCTTTATCATTAAAACCTCTTTAATAAAAAAAGGAAGACGAAACGTGTTGTGATGTGTCAAATCTTTCATACTGCGGGTATGAGTCTGACTGGCTTGCCGGTAAATTTAAACTTTTCATATGCTGCCTTTTATTCTGTAGTGTTTGTTTGAGGGCCAGTTGTTGCATGTTTTTAAAGCGGGACACTTTTTAGTGCAAGACATAAAGGGGACAATGCCGGCGCTCCGCTGTCGTTTCCACTGGGATCTTTTCTTTACCTTGATACGAACAATGGAATTTTCCGAGTAAAGTGGTGTGTAGTGTAATTGTAGAAATGCAAGTTCTGTAATTTTTATCAATAATAAACTGGAACGCTTTGAGCTGGAGAAACGTATTAGAGACGAAGTGAAGGCTTTGGTGTGGTGAAAGGTTGAGTGGTCGGCGGGAGCAAAATGTCTTGTCAGATGCTCTGCATCGAGATGGCTGAAAATGCTTGTAGAGCTGCAGCTTTCTAAAGGTGATCTATGTTTCCCTGAAAATTTACTTCGCGCTTTCTGCTCCTAGTACAGCTAATACTTCAACTTATGGAATTAGTGTAAGAATGTTTTCTGCCCTCACTTGAGCAGTATTTAATCTTTGGGACATTAGGTACTCACAGGAGTCTATAGGCAGTCAACCGGCAGCTTTTAAAAGAGAGACTGCTACAAATGAGATTCATTTCTTTGAGAACTTAGCAATTTTCAAACCTCAAATTAGTTAATTTAGTACGGCGAGTGGAGAGCGCGGTAAATAATGTTGCAGAAAAGAATTACCTGTGTACCCAGGCATGCATTTTCTAGCAGAGAGATTTTGCCACGGGTAACACATTATTTTCGCTGATAAATTATAGAGCGCGAGAACGAAAGAAAAAGTTCTTTCGTCATCCGAAGTGTGCTTGGATGAAAAATTTTGATATATCTGTGTTGAAATTTCCAACCACTGCGGATTTTTGAACGTCCGTAGGTGGTGGCAATAAAATTGGACTTTGCTTTTTTGCGTTTGAAAAATAATCATTTCGATTCGTTGAGGTCAAAACGCAACATTTCGGGGAAATATCTTTCTTTTCAACCAAGGTAGTGGGCTGCGACTGGCGAGGTTGAGGAGGCTCTCACGTGAACATGTGGACAATTGTAGGAAATATTATACGTGTCTTCCGTGTTTCAGAACGATGAAGTACAAGACTTTACACGGTTTACAGGAAACAGAGAGGGCTGTCCAGCGTGCGCGCTTCAGGGAATCACATGAATTTCACCTTACCGGCGTTCTTCCACTACAGACAATAAAGAAATGGGTAAAGCCTCACCAAACGATGGCGTCCGCATTTCCAAGACCAAAGGATCACTCTCGATGACGTCGTTTCCGCACCGCGAGGTAGCCTTCACAACGATGCAGTATGGGGTATCTGCTTTGCTTCCAAATTCCAGCCAAGAGTGCGATGTCTCTTGGTGCCTGCAACTCATTTGTCGGCTGTCGGCTATGCACGGACCGTATGCGTCACAGATACGAACGGTGTAGATGACGGTGCCAACTTTCGCCGTTACAGATGGCGTCCATTCGATTCGGGTTCGTAGCGTTGATGTCCAGACTGTGGTAATATTGCTTGGAGGTTGCAGAACAACGTCTAGAAAAGAAGAAGTTCAAGATAGCTTTAAAGGCAGCTGTTCTTTTAGTTCCTACTTAGTGCTTGCCACAACGAATTCGTATACCTATGATTCTCTGAACGATGGTTGTACAATTCAACCCAGCCGTTCATCTGTTGCTGAGGAAGTGTATCTTTCTAATCGATGTTTTGACCTCGTGAACATAGTGCCCGAAAGTGAACTGAATGCTTTTTTCTTCTTTCGTTACCTAGGAATGTAAACAGAGGAGGTCATGTTGGGTTTTATGTTTTAAATTGTGTTATGTTGTCCTGTTCAAGCGGGTGCTAGAACTTTTAACGTTGCATAGGAAAAAAAAATAAAACAAAAAGAGAGCCGAAGCTCAGGTGTTGTTGTCAGTGCAATTCTTTAGTTTTGCAGCCGAGGCGGCGAAGTGTCAGGATGACTGTGGGCCGGACGGTTGTTTTGGTGCCGTCGGTCTGGAGGCGTTCAATACTGCTGGCACCTACGGTAGTCATACGGGTAAAGTCGCCGTCACTAGTGTGTTAAACTAGACTGCTCTACGTTCTCATCGACTAGTCGTCGGCGGGTGATCCTCTTGAGCTGGCCGACTGCGGCCACACTTTGCATCAGGTACTGTGGGTGGCTCTGCACCAAGTATTCCAAAGTTGCGTTATGCATTGAAGACTGTCTAGGGCGGTGTGGAAAACGCTTTTCAAGAACCAGTGTCGACACGTCTTTAATAACCTTGCTTAGTTCTGCGCTTCTTCTTTGTTTGAAGCGATGCGTTTTTTGCTACTCTTTATTAAGGATAGCATTCACCTCACTATATTCGAAAAGGACATAAAACTATCCCCTTGGCTATCTGTCGTTTTACTAGAGTTGCATATTTTGTGATTTTTGGGGCAAAACCGTGCTCGACATTCAGAAAAATCGTACTCACCGTGACACGATGCAGAAAACTGATTCCATGCATAAATGGCAGAACCGATGAAAACTGCGCCTACAAAAACAGCCCTAACAATAGGCACAAACAAGTCGCGATGTTCCCCTCCCGACACAACCCGAAGTCGCGGTTCCTTGTTTTCCATGCTTCAGAGGCGAAGTGGAAAGACCTGTGCTTTTACTGAGGTGATGTCGACCGCTGCACGCCCTCGCTCTGGCCGGCAGCACTCTTTAAATACGGCACGTTTACACGAGAAAGCGCTGTGAGGCCTCACGCCGGCAAGCCGCGCCGCCAACGAACTGATTGCTCAGCCGGATGCGAACGCGAAACTATGCTCTGGAGTGCAGCCGTATACGCAATTCGAGAAGAAGGAGGCGGCGACGGCGTCGGCGTCAGCAAAAGAGAAGATAGGAGCATGCGGAAAAAACACACGTCGGGAAGCGCTTTATCAAAGGTCTCCACTCGACGGCTCTCGCGCTGAGCGATTGTGCTCTCAGGCACTGAGGTGATATGCGAGAGTGGAACGTCCTGCATGCGGTTCGTAATGCACGCTGTCCAGACAGAAAAAAGCCCCTTTCGCTTGCGGCTGTTTCATGGCATCTCGTTAACTTATAGCCGCGGGCAATGCACGATGCCATAAAGGAAAACAAGAGATAATCATAGACGAAGGCCGAGTGACAACAATGCTTTATTCACTTGTTTGCACGAAGATGATTAGCAGTGTTCAGCTACGGATAAAAGATGCTTTGAGAGGAGTTTAAAGAAAAATACGGCAGCTTGAAGGGTTTTGGGATGAGCGCTGCATAAAAAAAAAAATATGCTAGATTTGCGGGACCGAACAACAATTCCCTGCTCATATTCGTTGAAAATTAATAGGTGGATTCTCGTCAAGTTTAACGCAATAAAGGAGTATACTGCAGCTTTCACCAACGTCATTGAGCAGCCCTTTTCAAGGGCTTTTTCTTGAACCTTGAGGCAAACGTTTTGCCTTTTGTTCTCGTTATGTGCGCTTCATTCACACAAAAAAATTTTCTTAGCGATGTGTTCACTCTTGTATTGGCTGCACGATTTATTGTATAAAGAGCGAGGCATTTCAAGCCCATGCAAAGTTCTACTAATATTAAGGATATTGATCAATTTTTTCGCTTGATTGATGATGAAAACAACAGGCTGTTAGACGGGTAGCTTCGTGATATGTATCAACATTACATTACTTACAGAAGAGGTTACATCGCCACTTGTATGGTTTAACGAAGCAGATGCAACTGAGCACTTAATGCGCTAAACGCAAGCTAACTCTGACATTCATATTAACGGACTTCTTAAAGCTGATTAAGGTGGGAAACTTGGCGTGTTCGTTCATGATTGAAAAAGTCAGCGCATGAAACACACGGGCAGAGAGGAGGCGACAAGAACGGCGCTGACATCAGTTAGTAAGGTTTAATTGATGTCGTTGAGAGGCACGTGCTTATAAAATAGTTGTGATCTAGCTTGACGATACTTGCATTCGAAGCTAAATATGAACCGTTACCTCGACATCTTGCCGGCTTGGACATGTTTGATGCCATGAGCTCGCATGGCTTCTGGCTCAGCGAGCTGTTCCTTCGCATAAACCGCAGCTTGGTTCACTCCCAATGCTCATGGCCCATCGAGCTCAGGAGCAATTATCACTCCCCTATACTAGCTAATGCAACACCAAATTAAAGTAGAAGTGTCAGAGATTTATTTAATCTGCAGATAAATCAACATCTTGAGAACGACCCTGAGTACTCTGAAATGGGATATGTATTTGCAATATCTTTTCAGGAAAGAAGTCACGGTACTAGTCCTTGGTTTCCAATCCACCCAGCCAGCAAGTTGCATTTTAAATCAAATTCGTTGGCTGTGAAATGTAAATTGTGCATTGAACGTATAATTGATCTCGACACTTGCCGAGGCTTAATTTATAAAATTACTCTTTACATGCTCCTGTTAAAGAGTTGTGGCTTAGGTAGCTTGGACGATCTAGGGTCAAAATGCCTTTCTCTTTCAGATCTAAGTATAAAGGCAGTGATTAAATTTGTAGCTTCCGGCGGGATAAAGTGCAGGCAAAATGGTCGGAAAGCAACGTTTTCTGTCAGATAACAAACGAACACCTTGCGCACACTCAGTACCGTTCCTAGACCTATAGTAATTTATCATTGCTGCTCTAAGTGATGTAGAATGCTCCTAATTCTGACATTTGTAGGGGTGTTTGGTGGTGCTGCACTGTAGCGGCAATATATATATATATATATATATATATATATATATATATATATATAAGCAAAGAAGGGGAGGGGAATGAGGGGCTCGTTATAAATATAAGAGAAGCCAACAGCCACAGAAACCAAGGGACACATGGGACTATTTTTAGTTTATTTTGTTTTCTTTTGTGTTCTTGTCAGACTTAGAATATTATTGAATATGGTTGGTTGGTTTATGGGGTTTAACGTCCCAAAGCGACTAAGGCTAGGAGAGACGCCGTAGTGGAGGGCTCCGGAAATTTCGACCACCTGGGGTTCTTTAACGTGCACTGACATCGCACAGTACACGGGCCTCGAATTTCTCCTCCAAAGAAATTCAGCCGCCGCGGCCGGGATCGAACCCGCGTCTTTCGGGCCAGCAGCCGAGCACCATAGCCACTAAGCCACCGCGGTGGCATTATTGAATATGTTATAACATATAACATATATATATAACATATTCAGTAATATTCTAAATCGAACAACAGCACAAAAAAGAATAAATAAAAAAATCCCCTGCGTCCCTGGGTTTCTGTGGCTGTTGGATACTCTTATATATACATATATCCTGGACCGCCTCCTCTCTAAATATTTATTCCCCTAAATATCTGTACGATTCCTGCTTTCAAGAGATGTAGTGCTTCTGATTCTCACAATTAAATGCCAGTACTGAGCACACAGTAAATTTGTGCTGCTTACTTGCACACGTTTCGCATTTTGTGTATTAGGGAGGGCACGGTATGATTGCTGCCGGGTTTCAGCGTGGCAACAGGGAGAAATTACAGGGTGATGGTGCTGACGAAAAAATGGGGGGCGGGGGGAGGCTCGCGCTTATTGCGAGTTCATCTTAAAACTTTTTTTTGGGCCAGTTGCTGCATACCGAACTTGTACGAAGCTTTAGCGCAAACTGACTCAGGTCATAAGAGAGACGACCCACATGCCGGAGTGCTTGCGTGCATATGTCGTCTCTCCTGTGGTCAGACCCACATGCCGGAGTGCTTGCGTGCATATGTCGTCTCTCCTGTGGTCGTTCTTTGGGGCAAAATGGTGTACAAAATCGAGCCCATCCAGCGTCCCATTATTCTGGCTGGGAGTGTAACGTTGGTTACAGGCCACGGTATCAGCACTTGAAGGACACTGGGTATGAGCCACTCGCATGAGTCACTCGTGGAAGGCGCAATGCCGACGCATACTTAGGCGGAAGACAGCGATAAGGTACGCATGACTCATCGCGTGTGTAGCTCTTGCAGGAGGGAAATCAGAGCTGACGCGGCTGACATCGCCTTCCCTCCGCGAACACTTAAAAATAGACGGGGAGAGGGACGGGGTAGAGATAACACATTTGCCCCAACCGAGGTGAGTCTTACATCAGACGAGGGCAGTAGAGGGGGCTATGCGGCCCTTCTGTCGTCACTAAATGGCGTTCGAGGAGCGTACGTGCGCTTACGTAAACTAAAGGTCCAATAAACGTACACATTTTGCAGAAGCTTGCCTTGCGACACCCGTCCAGATTACCCATAGCTCAGCTTAAATGGCGTCATATAGTTGCCAGAATGCGAACCAATTCTCCAAACAAACCCGCGCTTGTGGTGCGCGCACAATGCGTAATCAACAGGTACGGCGCTACTTGAGGTGCCGAGAAAAATGCTCTAGAAGGAAGCACATCCTCTTTGCATTACAATGTGGCAGTTTGGAAATGTTGATCATAACAACTAAGCTACCACAAAAGTGACACGCAAGCCTTGGGTAGTGGCTCCTGTAGAGTTTTCTGCATGGCCTTATCTAGGTGGGCTTTGTACCATCAGCGGTAAGCCGCTTAGTTGTACATTAGAGTGTAACACTCTGCCGAAATCTGCGAGCTGTGCTGACGTGCTGTGCTTAAGGTTTCTTCATTCAGGTTCGAGAAATAAACAACACCTAGCACTGTGCGTGCCGTGTAAGGATTATTATTTCACGAGTGCACTTATTAGCTGCATTTAACCTTTCCTTGTTCGCAAATTTTTCTCCATCCGTCAATCCGTACACACCACGGGAAAACCCGACAGTATAAAACACACGACGAAAGGTGTAAGTTTGAATGCGATTAGAGCTTACGCCTTTTAGATGCCAGTATGGGAAGTGGTGACGTAGTGCGCTGAAGCAGTTTCCGCGGATGCGAGCACGTGGCACTGATGTTCGTTTTTTCTGCTGCCACTGCGACCGATGGAAGAGGGAGGGGAGAAGTGCACATGGTTGTTAACTGGCTTCCGTTGCCCTCTGTTATTTCTGCGTGCAGACAGAATGGAGATGGAGCTCGAGAATCCGGGTTCGAACCCGGTCGCGGCAGCCTGGTTTCGATGCAGTGGAAATGGAAAAAGGTGCCCGTGTGCTACGTTATATCCGTGCACATTTAAGATCCCCATGAGGGGAGGTCCACTACTGCACCTCTTTCTCTATTGCTTCATTATTCTACACTTTTATTTTATTTCAAAGATAATGCCAACCTTCATTTAAGGCCTTATGCAGAAGTGGGACATACAGATACGATCAAACAGAACACAGCATAAAAGCACTGCTAGACATTTTTGAGCATAGTTTCCGCATGCAAAAATGAAAAAAAATGCAGCCACATGAGCGCTACTTGTAGACCATCGCTGTGACAGGGAAAATGAAAGCAAATGAATAAACAAAACAGGATACACTACATTTGTTTCTAATAAAAGATTTACATATCTACGTTTTTATTTAGCGCGCCGCACAATGACTCTGCCAACCGACTTCCCACTGTGCCTGGAGTTAATTTCTTAATTAATCAATTAGCGTAATTAAGATAGAGAAGAATGAAGAGGTCAGAAGACAGAGGAAAAGAAAAGAAAGACGCGCGTCGCAGCGACAACAGCGTCCGCGGAAGGAGACGCTGCTGAAAAAACATAAGTACGAAGCCGCGTTCGCTCCACCACCACGCACTTCCCCACTCAGTTGTTGTTGTTGTTGTTGTGACTGAGAGAAGGATGAAGAGGAAATTGCACGGACCTGCTACCGGCTCGAGCCAAGCCACCACCGCTGCCACGTGCAGATAGAGGAGAGTTAAAAGATCAGAGGAAAAAGAAAAAGGAAAGAAAAGACGCGCGTCGCAGCAACAACTGCGTCCGCCGGAGCGGACGCTGCTCAAAAAGAAGCGGCCGAAGCCACGCTCGCCGAAGCGAGAACAGATACTCCGACTCCCGCCCACTCAGTTCGACGTTGCTCGTTTCATATACGTTGTGTCGAACATCCTAGACAGTTCCAACATTTGACAGGTGAATGCCAGAACGCGATGGATAGAAATACAATGATATAAATATGAAATAGCCTAATTAACCTTTCTAGTTAGACCGCATAAATCAATAAAACCGAGAACGAAATTGGTCGAGTTGGGGAATCGAACCAGGGTCTCCGGAGTGCGATACGAGCACGCTAGCCACTCCGTAATGCCAGCTGAATGGTTTGGAATGAACAAAGGCGCGTCTAGCTAATACGGCGTCTTCGTTCACTCCCATCTTCCCCCTTTCCCTTACGGCGAGGTGCAGGTGTCCATCCAGATATGCGAGAGAGATACATTTCCTTTCCTCAAAAAATAAATTTACCGTCCAGCAAGGCGTACAGCCGAATTGGCGATGGCGTTCGGTGGACTCCATGGCAGCGTTGCAAGACGCTGTCGCGTTCCACTCTTACAGGCGAAGCTTAACATGTTAACCACACATCAGTAACACACGCAGACAGCCAATGGACGCGTCACTCGCTGGTAGCACTTGAATCATCATTCACAACCACATTCGTGGCAGAATGCTGTACTCAGGCTTTCGCCTTGCACCACTTTAGTCGCCAAAGTGACTCCTAATTTTTCCTTTAATTTTTTGAGTGGTGCGATCACGTTGTACGTCCAGTGACTGATTCAGTGTAGCTATGTTTGCCTATTCCTACTTTACCATGGTACAGTAAATACATGATCTGCAACCCTTCTCTACAGTGTCTGATTTGTTCTGAATGTAAATGTTACCGATTTTCTTTGGATGCTCTCCAACTTATTGATGTTTTGCTGGGTCCATGGATCCCATGCAGCAGAGCAATATTCAAGGATTGGTCTAATACAGGTTCTACATGCTAGAAGTTTTATTTCTTGTGTTGTCTCTCGCAAACAACTCCGCAGATATCCCAGATATCCTCAGATTTCTCACTGTCCCTAAGGCAGAATTACTGTGACAGCTAAAGAGCCTTTCGTTTCCTCACTAAAAATCTCTCAGAAATGAATGCGTGAAAAAGAGACTCGCGTCACAACAACCACGTCGGGCGAATCGACGACGCTGGACGCATCAGCAGCAGATATTCTTAATACCCCTGATTTTAAATGATATCCTGGTCGTAGAAGCTTATGAGAAAGGCATTGGCTCAAGTAATGGTCAGCTTGCAATTATTGACATATGAACAATGAAAGCTTTCCTAAAACCTGGACAAAATTAGAACGCAACGAAGAAAAGGAGAAAAGCAAACATTTATATGACAGACGCCTTGTCAAAGAAAAATTTGATCACATTATAAATGCGAATTATCCTCACGAGTCGACCCAACAGACTCTTGAGAAGGCGCAGAGCGTATCTGTGTTGCGTTCTGTGCTGCGTTGAAGCACGTGCCAGAGAAGCTACGGGCACCTTTTCCTTTTTATCTTCACCTTTTGCCATGTTCAAGAAATATACATCATGTTAAATCGCCTCCCGGTATGTAATGACCTCGGGCCTTTAAGCAGAAAATATATGAAATGAAATATGTTTCTGCTTTAAAATGGCGGACAACGAGCTGCCCTGAACAGTGCTTCTCCAAATAACATTCACTGTGTTCGCTATAAAGCCTAAAAAACCGGTTATTTGCAAGCTGAAGGAGTCAGAATTCACCTGAAACCAATAAAGCATTGGTAGGCGTAGCCCGAAAACAGCAAAAAATGCGGGTTAGCTTTGTACACGGTTTTGTACATAGCGTGTCGAAGGGTTTCCCGACAGAATGCAGCCGTTCACTACCCTGCTATGCTGGAAAGGCTATGCGGTCGTAAAGAGGACAGAGAAGAAAGAAGGGGCGTTGAATAGAACCGTAGAGTGGACATACTCAAATATTCCGGACAAAAGGATGTTTGAATGGCAAAGTGTTTACCAAATGAAATTTTTCAAGTATGGTAGGATTTCACTACAACCAACGATATACCAGGTGTCCCAGCAAAA
Organism: Amblyomma mixtum; assembly: GCF_055824585.1. Lineage (NCBI taxonomy): Eukaryota > Metazoa > Arthropoda > Arachnida > Ixodida > Ixodidae > Amblyomma > Amblyomma mixtum. The sequence continues at coordinate 24,202,909 of NC_143020.1, read as the reverse complement.
TGTAACCAAGCTTTTAAAAAACACGGGATGTCTTAGCCGTCTGAAATCAAATGAGGGTTGTTTAGAGTCGCGTGGCCTAGTCTACAGCATTTTTTCGTTCCTCAAGTTTGACGAATTAGTTAGGCTTAATTAACTAACTTTTTAATTATTGACGTGAGGAACAAAGTGTCAATGGAAAAGTTGTAGATCGCTCTGAGAAACAGCTTACTGAGACATTTGCAGCAAAGTAATAATTACGCAAAGTAGTTTTTTTACCAGCCTTTAAACATAACCCGCACAACAAGAAAAAGCTCGCACATGACAACTGTGCAACTTCAACGTCCCAAGACGCGCCTTAAAAATAAAATCCATTTTTTCTGATGTCCTCTCCTCGATGGAGTGGGCTCGGCAGCAGCACATCGAGCACAATGCTCAGGAACCCATTTTGCTTCATTGCGCAGGTTTTGGCCGTCTTGCTGCCCGTACAACCATCATGCCTCGGTTATGATTTCTTCGAAGTGCCTTCATATCAAGCAAGTGACATTTGCTTCGAGACTCCAGCACGTGCCACCCTTTGCTTGATTAACCACCCCAGCGTGCCTATCACCACCGTTTCTGCGACTGCGCCATCACTGGGAACGTCACATCACGAGGGTATTGACGCCTATATAAGAAGCTCCTCATCGCCGCCGGCATCCAGTGGGCTCGGCAGCAGCACATCGAGCACAATGCTCAGGAACCCATTTTGCTTCATTGCGCAGGTTGGTAACTATTTATCTGCCAGTTGCTATCGTAGCGATAACCGCTTTCTGTTGCTGCTGCCCTGCCCACTGTGTATAAAAAATGCTTTGTCGTACGTTTATTCTTTCCAAGACGATCTGTTAAAATGTGGTGACATAGAATCAAATCCAGGCCCAGATATGACAGAAAAGGAAATGCTGCAGCAGCTATTCTTGGGCCAAAGCACCCTGGCGTCGTCTGTGAACGACATTCTGGCAAAACAGGGTTCTTTTGAAGAAAATATAGATGGCTTGACAGATAGGATTAAAAGTCTTGAAAATGAGGTAGCAACGATCAATACTTTAAAAACGGAATTGCAGGACCTGAAGTCGACTGTAACTAAAATGGAAGACACCATTACATACCTGTTAAATAAAACAGACGACCTGGAAAACAGGAGCCGTTGGAACAACCTACTTATTTTCGGAATAAAAGAAGAGAATGAAGAATCAGAAGCAGAGCTTAGGGAGAAAATAACAAGGGAAATTTTTGACGAGAAGTTAGGAGTGGCAATAAACAGTATAGAAAGGTGCCACAGAATAGGTATGAAATCAACAAAGAATCGCCCTGTCATCATAAAATTGAGTGACTACCGAGAAAAGGGTTCAATAATGAAGGCATGCCCGAAGTTGAAAGGCACAGAGTTTTCGGTTAGTGAAGACTTCTCAAAAAGAATTCGTGACGTCATAAAAAAGTTATGGGAAAGCGCATCTCGGGAAAAGAGCAATGGTGCCAAGGTTAAGCTGGTGTTTGACAAGCTTAACATCAACGGTAACATGTTCGGATGGGATAATGCAAGAAACACTCGGTATAAAATCCCGAGGAACCAAAAGTGACACCAACAAGGAAACAGTCTGGTTTTCAAAATCCTTAACATAAACTGTCGCAGCGTCGTAAACAAAGCTGCAGAACTCGAAGGCATGCTGTTCTCACATGACGCGGACGTTGCCATGCTTACCGAGACCTGGCTAAGCAATGAAATATTTGACAGTGAATTTGTACCTAAAGATTATAAGGTTTTTCGTAGTGACCGTGACAGAAGAGGTGAAGGAGTGGCAATTTTAATGAAATCATCATTGCAACTTTTCAGGATGCCTGATGCTCAAGGCATTGAAGCCATATTTTTCAAAACATACATCAACAGGGTTCGCTTTGTTCTTGGTGTTTTTTACAGGCCTCCCAACTCTTCGGTTGCGGTCTTGGAAAACTTAAGAGCATATTTACAATGCCATGTAAAAAGAGACGATAGACTAATACTGGCTGGTGATTTCAACTTGCCTAATATTGACTGGAACACCTTTTCATCATTCTCTGCCCATAATGCTGATACTGTAATGCTCGACATTGTGTTCACATTTGACCTGCTGCAAGTAGTAAATAATTTTACGAGAATGCAAGGAGCCGCGGGATCAATTCTAGATCTATTTTTTGTCAGTGGTGCCATCCGCAATTTCGTAGCCTGTGAAGTCACAAACGGAATATCCGATCACAAAGCTATGCTGCTGAGCTTGTCAAATGTGTACCCAGATCGTCAAACTAGCGTGCAATTTTTTCCCAATTTTTCGCGTGCGGAAGACGAATCTATTTTGGACATGCTTGATTCATGTTATGAGAATTTTAGGAATAGCACTGATAGTGTGAATGACCTATGGCTCACTTTTAAAATGATCGTCTCCCATTGTATTGCCCGTTTCGTTCCCAAAATTGCAAAAAAGTCTGTGTACCGCAATCCTTGGATTTCTCGGGAGACGTTACGCTTGCAGCGAAGGCTTAAAAGGTTAAAAAAGAAATCAAGCAGGAATTCATCATTAAAACCAATTGTGGAAGCAATTTCAGAGGAACTTAAGCAGGAAATAATTTGCGACAAAGAAAAGTATTACGGAACGCTCCTGCCCTCGTTCATTAAAACGTCTCCCGAGAGATTCTGGCGCCAAATCACGCCCAAATCTTCTTCCACGAACGAATTCATAGTAGACGGCAAATGTGTGCGTGATGAGGGTGTTGTTTGTTCTGCGTTCAACAAATTTTTTCAGTCAGTATTCACAGAGGATAACGAATGCCTGCCCAACTTTTCTGCAGCACTCCCTGCCATATCTGATGTTGTAATTTCAGAGACTGGTGTTTGTAATTTGCTTTTGAACCTTGATGTCAAAAAATCAGCAGGTCCCGATAACATACCAAACACTTTTTTGAAGCGCTATGCGGAGTGGTGCGCAAAGTACTTGACAGTAATATTCAACAGATCTTTACATGACGGATCTTTACCAGATGACTGGAGGACAGCCGCGATTAAACCTCTGCACAAAACCGGAAAAAAAGCACACATCGAGAATTACCGACCCATATCTCTAACTTCCACGTCATATAAAATTTTAGAACATATAATTCATAAACATATATTAGGTTTCTTGGAACAGCACAAGGTACTTACCGATTTTCAGCATGGATTCAGGCGTGGGTTTTCCACAAGTACACAGTTAGTTGAAACTGTGCATGCTTTGCTCAGTCGATTAACCAGAGAAAACAAACAGACGCAATATTCATGGATTTCCGTAAAGCATTCGATAAGGTGTCACATAACAAACTAATTCATAAATTAAGTTATTACATTAAAAACGACAGGATACTTGCATGGATTAAAGCTTATCTCTCGAACAGATGTCAGTTCGTCACTCTGAACAATATTTCTTCTAGCAGTGTCCGGGTTATGTCTGGCGTCCCCCAGGGATCTGTTTTGGGACCACTCTTATTTCTGTTGTTTATTAATGACATTGTGGCAGATCTTTCAGTTCGCGTGAGGCTGTACGCGGATGACTGTGTCCTGTATCAAATGGTGTCTTCAGTTGACGACCAGGTGCGTCTAAATAATGACTTAGCGAAGGTGGTTGCGTGGTGCAACAAATGGCAGATGTGCATTAATTTTGAAAAAACCGTGTTCATGAAAATTACAAACAAGAAAATGCCTCTTCATTTTGTGTACGGTACTAACAGCATATCATTATTAGAAGTGACAGAGTATAAATATTTGGGCCTATGGATTACTAACAACCTTTCGTGGTCAAAACACATAGACGCTGTAGTAGCAAACTCAATGCGGAAACTATTTTTCTTGAGGCGCTCCCTAAAGTCATCCCCATCTAGTGTTCGTTTATTGGCGTACAATTCCCTCATCCGTCCGTTACTAGAATATGCCGTAATCATTTGGGACCCTTTCACGTTAACAAACATTCAGAAATTAGAGCGAATACAGCATAAAGTAGCTAGATTTGTTTTTAACTCATATGGCCGTGCATCTGTAAGTGAGCTCGTGAGGCGAAGTGGGATACCCCCCGTCACTGAGCGCAATCGTGTTTGTCGATTAAAGTTTTTTTTCCAGCTTATAAAAGGACATTATAAAGTTGATACCTCTAATTATTTTTCTTACTCCTCAGGTTATAACACGAGACAAAGGCATGCACTAACAATAACCCCTTCGAACGCGCGAAATAACTGCTTTAAATATTCTTTTTTTCCGAGGACAATTACTGATTGGAACAAACTTAATAGCGAGACTGTTAATCAAAATTCTTTACTTCTGTTTGAAAAGTGCCTGTAAATGTTGTGAATTTGTGTGTGTTTATATGCTTGTATTTTGTTTTGTCCCACCCTGCTATGATCTGTACAAGACCGCAGTATCTATAAATAAAATAAATAAATGAGACTTTGGGTGCACATTGGGGCAGAGAAGTGAGCGAGCAGCTGGTCACGTGATAACTTTCTTTTAAGGCCAATAAATGAAGCTACGTAAATCGTAACTTAACGGAAACAGCACTACTAGCGGTTTTCCGAGGCGATCTAAAACTTTTTCATTGACACTTTCTTCCTGAAGTTAATAATTAAAAAGTTAGCTAATTAAACTTAACTAATTAACTAACTTTGAAGAGCGAAAAAAATACTCAAGACTAGGCCACGCGACTATCAACAACCCTAATTAGTTTCACTGGTCTAGGACACTTCGCATTTTTTATAAGTTTGGTTACATTTAGCTGGGACACTCGGTATATGCACATCTACCGTCCAAGGACTTGCATTTTTTTTTTGCTATTGATGTTTCTGCCATCGTCAAAAGCGTTTTACATTCGTTTTGTACTGCAGTCTTAACTGTTCTATGCGAGCGTTGGAAAAACATTTCAAGATTTTGCTACACATGATATGAATGAACCATTACCTTTCATATTTCCTTACCAGTACCTTACAATTTTCCAAGATTCAAAAATTTTGTACGAAACTGTTATACATGACAAATTCTGGTACAACAAATTCGAAGCCTATCGCGCGGTCTCGATGTCTTCAAGGGTTACCTTGAGTATTCCTAGCAGCCAAAGTTTTGTCGGCAAGCAAAGAAATCTCGCTTGCAGTATTCGGTCTTGGCAGGGGAATGTTTGCATTTTGGGCGCTTCAGCGAATGGATCGATGCATATCGTGGCCTCTGCCGGTATTGTGTGGCGATCCTATGAAAATATTTTACACTGTCCTCATTCTACGTCGGTTGTGCTCGACAGCAATTTCGCGCACCTTTATCGAACTGATTTCTGCTTTTTAAGGCATTCACCAACACCTTCAGCTAGGCAGCGTTTGGAGAAATTTCGACAGCTCTTCTATAAAAGCGTGGTGGCACTCACATTTGAGACCTTCACAACTAGGTAAAAAATTACGTCCTACTTTTCGGATTCACATCTTAACCATGCAAGTGGAGCGACCAGCCAATGACAGCATATTATATCACGACAAAACCTGCAGTGAAGTGTCAAATAAAAGGATTTCGGTAGAAAAAAAAGGAATCGTTGTTATTTTTGTGGAGGGCATTCACCCCAGCCTTCTTCAAAGAAGTAATGCTGGTAAATAATGATGGCAATTTTATTTCATCTCAGGTTTCTGCTTAGTAAGCCGTCACGATTGATTCAATCCATGGAATATATCTAGACACCTTTGTGAACATATCCACGTAGTTTCCAGATGAGCAGTTGACTCCAAAAGAAACTAACCCAACCTGTACTGATTTTACGTTTTCTGTCAGTACCGTGACCGGACTGCCGGAATCTCCCTGGAAACAATAAAAATGGGAAACAAAATTTTAAAGTAGAGGTTGGATTCACGGAACATGGTGTACCCATAAAGAACTGTGCTTGCCACAAATTTGTGGCGCGCGCCTTTAAGACTAAGTGACCAGTTAGCTTCAAATACATTACATACAGGCGCTTTTCACAACAACCTTTGGTACAATTTCATCTATTTTTGATTTCATACAACATGTGACTTCAGCATTTCTCCTGGCAGTTGCTTCTATATTGGGCCATGTACTAACCACCAGTTGTCTGATAGAGAAATAGGCCACAAACTATGTGCAATATATTGTATTTATATGGTACGATAAACGACTTGATCTATCGGAAACAATAGAAACAAAATTCATGACAGCACTGCGCAAATTTCCGAACTGACAAAAGGCTTGGAGTGTATCAAGAGAGCATGCTGCACCGTGGAAAAATAAGAAATTGGCAATCCGGAAACATGTCCAAGAGGCTTCCACAATCCTTCCTTGACTACTCGCACCGGGTTTGAACAATATTTAGAAGTAAATAACAAAAATCGTTCATAAGTTTTTAATTGCTATTGCTATTGTCAGATCAACTGCTGGTCACATGGCTGAGAATGTGAACTCGAATTAGAAGAGTATATGCAACACACACACCCGCACACGTACACACGCGCACACACACATATAGGAAGGGGAATGAGGGGCTCGTTATACATATGAGAGAAGCCAACAGCCAGACAAACCAAGAAGTACGGGGGGATTTTTTTTATATATTCATTGATTTTGTGCTGTTGGTCAGTAGAGAATATTACTGAATATTTTATCGCTTAAAGATAATTTATTAGAAAAGCAGAAGGCAAAACAACCGCATGCCACCGATGGGAACCGAACCCACGACCTCCGAATTACGCGTCCGGTGCTCTACCAACTGAGCTACGGCGACGGCTGTCAGATCTGCTGCTTTCTGGGGTATTTATGTTTACCAGTGACCGAAACCTGAGAGTGTTCATCAGCGCCACCCACATTCATAAGCGGCTGGCGTAGTACGTCCTGAGTTACCGCTGGTGCGACGTAGAACAGCATAGAACGGCGGTGGTGGAAGCTGTGTGAGAACCTTCATACGCTTCCTATGGCGTCAAGGCTGCTAGAACCGAGGCCGTCGTTAAGTCGTTAAGTCATTAAGCAGAGAAGGGAACGGGAATGAGGGGCTCGTCATACATATTAGAGAAGCCAAGAGCCCCAGAAAGCAAGGGACACAGGAGAATTTTTATATTTATTTATTTGTTGAGTTGATATATATATATATATATATATATATATATATATCAAGAAAGAGAGTTGAGGTATCGCCGACGATGGAGGGAAAGACGAAGGAAGGCGAAGCTGACGAAGTTCGGGTTTGCGCTTACGAACGCTGGCCTGCTGAGCAGAACCGCTGGAACAAGGACTGTGGCCATCCATACTAATTTTGCGAGTCGCCTCACTACACTTGGTGGAAGTGCTGCCTCTTCTCCCCCCGGAGTTACGCCACGATGCCCAGGCTAGCCGGCTCTACCACGACGTCCGACACCCCGGCCCAACCTGCCCAGCCTGTCCCCACAGCTGTCATCTGTTCCGGTGCCGTCCGTCCGACGATCTTCAGCGGCACTGACGATACCGACGTAGAGGAATGGCTCGCCTCCTACGAACTCTGGTCACTGCACCGTTGACATATGCTGAAGCAGTCATCCGGCCACGACCTCAGCCGGTTCCTTCGACTTATGCGCCACCTGTCACCGTATACCCTCAGCAGCAGCTTGCCCCTCCACTGCCACTTACTCACCATCCTTTGCTTCGCACCTGTCCCCGCCCTATGAATCCATGGCGCACCCCCAGATAACCGCCTGATATGCTATGCCTGCGGTCTCGCTGGTCATGTGGTGCGCTGGTGCCGCACGCGCGGATCCGGTCCTCACGACTACGGGCGCTCGCCCACGTACGACGCTCCATTGCCCTCCGTCCCTGTCTGTTCTCCTCTGCCGCTTCAGAATCCCTCTCCATCTCGGTCCGATTCCTACAACCGAAGCCATCGGTCGCCGTCTCATCGACGCCGTTCGCTCTCTCCTATGTGCCGCCAGTCACCACCCCTCCAAGCGGAAAACTAGGCGCCGCTGTTCCGGAGGCAAGAACTGCGCCGTCAACGACCGTCTCAAGCCCTATCACCGCTCCAATGAACGTTATTGAAGTGCTCATTGAAGGTGTTTCTGTTGACGCGCTTGTTGACATTGGTGCTGCCGTTTCTATCATTAGTCGAAACTTGGGCCGCAAACTAAGAAAAGGGACGACGCCGCTTTCTGACCTTCCGCTTCGCATCGCCAGCGCTGACCTCATTCTTCCTCTGGCAGCGTGCACTGCCCGCCTCGTCACCCAACGCCTCTCCTACACCATTGAAAGCTTCGTTCTCGCCCGCTCCTCTCACGACATCATCCTCGGGAGGCACTTTCTGTCCGCGCATCACGCCATCATCGACTGTGCACATGCTCAAATTGATTTGTCTCCGCTGAGTGATCGTCTTCTCCACGCCTCCCCTGTTGCCACTGCGCCTATTCTCGCCGCTGACGACATCGACGTACCAGCTTTCTCTTCTGTACCTGTGCCATTGACTTGTGCTGCCCTCTCTGACGCTACTGTTCTTTATTCACCCTCTCCCCTTTGTGTGCACCGCAAATCTGTCATGCTCCCACATGCCGTGCTCACACTTTCTGGTGGTTGCGGCGCACTGTACGTCGAGAACCCGTTGCCTTTCCTCACCACTTTACTACGGGGAGAATGGTTTGGCACAGTTGAAGTCATCGATCTTGACAACGCTGCTGTCCTTGACGACCCTGACATCCATGACATCAACGCCCTCACTCCTCCTGTCGACGTTGCCGACTCGTCCTCCCCGCATATGTTTTCCCATTCTGTCGATGCCGCTCTACCACATCACCAACGCGCCCAGCTCATCATTTTACTGGAGCCCTTCCACGCATCCTTCGACTCTCCCCAAGCACCGTTGGGTCGTGCAAAAGCGGTTCGCCACCGTATCGACACTGGCACCCATGGACGCTTGCGCCAAATCCCCTACCGTGTGTCCTCCGCTGAGCGTCGCATCATTGATGAACAGGTGAACGACATGCTACACCGCGGAATGATCCAGCCATATCATAGCCCGTGGGCTTCTCCGGTCGTGCTCGTCAAGAAAAAAGACGACTCCATTGGATTCTGCTTAGACTACCGCCGGCTAAACAAAATTAGTCGGAAGGACGTCTACCCCCTGCCTCGTATAGATGACGCGCTTGATTGCCTGCAGGGAGCGGAGTACTTTTCTTTGTTGGATCTGCGCTCTGGGTACTGGCAGGTGCCGATCGCCGACGTCGATCGCCCGAAAACAGCTTTCATATATATATATATATATATATATATATATATATATATATATATATATATATATATATATATATATATATATATATATATATATATTCGGATGGGGTGGCCGGCTGTCGTGCAGGGCTGAAACGTGAAGAAAACATATTATAGTTTTCCTTCACCATGTCTGTAGACCAGGAGTAATGACGAAGACGAACTGGATGCACTATCAAACTTAAGGGGACGAAGGTGAGGTGATTAAACTGGGAGCGTTCGAAGAAGCGGCTGCGTTTCGCGTTTGATCAGCTAAAATGGCGCAGCCGACAAACTTTGGGCAAGACCACGCTCTCCACGACCCCTTCTCCTTAGCAGCGGCCGCGAAATACTCCGGCCGCCTTACTCGCCATTTGCAACCTCTTTCCCGTCTGTGAAGTTCAGGCTGGAACTCGCGGCGTCGAGGGCCGGAATCGGCAGCGCTATGGTCCTGGCGATGGACGGGAGGCGGACGACGGACTGCGGCGTAGGTCAGAGCTGGTGGGTCGGCTGCAGCCACAATTGGGACGTCTTCTGGCGCCAGCTTGTGTCACAGTTTTTCCCGAACAGCCTACGCGGTGGAGAAAGATGCAGGCTGCTGAGCAGCCAGGAAGAGCTTTTCAAGCTCCTTGCGGATGATGTCACGGGTTATTTCGCTAATACCGGCGTGGCCAACTCCGCCCAGGCTAGACGAGGCTGGACTTGAAACCACAGTCAGGGTGCTCAATCGCTGAAAGTGACCGGTTCTTGTCGCCAATGCGTGCTCGAAAGCAGGTGAAAGCAGGGGTACAAAGAACAGGAAGCTCTGCCCCAACAACTTCGTCCTCGGCGCGCGGCAATCGCTCCTCGTCTTTCACTTCTAGAAGCTACAATATAATGCGACAATTTACTATAATAATCAATATATCTACAGATCATCCCACGACCGTCTTGCACAGTTTTTAAACCTTTTTTCTATCGTCAGAAGCGTTCCCCATTGGGTTTCTATGGCAGTGTTAGCTGTTCAGTGCGATCGATATAAGCCCATTAAATGGAAGCTTTTGCTACATAAAAGAAGAATGGATTATCACTGCCAATATTTCCGTGCAAGTATCTCACAAGTTTTCAGTTTCCAAAATTTTTTGACCGAGAATGTTGGACATCCACTATTAGGAACGCTGCTTAGAGTTTCTGCGTAGATATCGCTGCAGCGAATCGCTTCACCTACTGTTTTTCGCAGTGAACGTGGCCAGCTCGCAGGTATCACTGTATAATTATGGCTCCAGTGTTCGCGTCATATCTTCCTTGTCACATTAGCAGCACCACTGACCGCTACTCCATTCATGAGCTGAGCGTTTAAGAGCACCGCGGTCGTGGCACAGAAGTGGACTGTAATGTTTTTTTTTTAATATCTTGGGAGCATTTTTTACGCACAACAAACTATTCTAAATCACTAATCAATACGAAAACTGTTGCATTACAGATTTCTTAGTGTACTCTATGCTTTATAACAAATTTTTTGTCCGAAAGAGAGAATATGAAAGTTTTTATTGGAAGTATTTTGACGAATAAATCAGATGTAAGAATTGTCCCATGTTTTGGCCATACCCCCTATGAGGAGTACATTGGCAGTAAGTAAACAATTACTCACTGGCATCCACCCATGCACAACCATGTGGCTGCAAAGGAAAGCTATGCAGCTTCCACGGTAACCTCGTAGTGAAAACTCATTCTGGTCGGGTCTGAAACACGGGACGAGCGCAGCGCTTCACCGAAGCAGTAGCTCTATAAACTCAGTTAACTGGGACGGATAGTAGGTGTTTGGGCAGGAGTGAATATATCAGTTGATCCAGCTATCCACCTACAAGAAGTTAGCTTCGAAGGGGAGCTTCAAGATTTCAATAAATTACTTCTCGCCATGCCGTATACTAGCGGTTCCGGTTAGCACCGTTGGCAGAGTGACTGCTTCGGTGAAGCGCTCGTTCCAGGTCCGCAACCCGGACGGGACGTTTCTTTTAATGGGAAGCTACCGAGGAAGCCGTACAGCATTCCTTTGCAACCGTGTGGCTGAGCTTGGTTGGATGGCAATTAGTAATTACTCTCTTTTTATAACGATGAAAGAACGTTTTGTTCTGGTACATCTAGTGGTAAAAACGTGGCTGAAGTTCCGCCCGCATAATGAACTCCTGTACGTTTCTAAACGTTGATTAAATGATCTAAAAAAAAAAGTCTACGTATGTTGGACCTGAGTGCGGAACGAGATTATATTATTTCGTTTCATCCAACTCGAAGAAACTTCGGCTCATGATATAGGCACGAGCGTAAGCTGCTTAGACAAAATGGTATTTGGCTGCCGAGCCTGAAGTATCACCCCGCAACTCCAACCAGAGTATCAGCTTTCTCATGCAGCGAAAAACAAAACCAAACGCCGTGAAATTTCTCCCTTATGACTCCGTTTTGAAGAACGCCGGGTGATGAAAAACGTTCACAGCTGAATACTACCCCGTCTGAAAAGAGAATATTAAGAAGATGCAAAGACAACACCTCGCAACTCACCTTGCTATGACGGAACGTATCACGAATTGCGCAGAAATCTCTTCTGCATTACCGAATACATCGCGATTGGTATTGCTAAATAAGTATACTGCTGGAGAAACTTAAATATTTATAAAAGTTCGCAAGATTTACGCTGAAGAATATGTTCAGAAGCCACAGCTGTGTAACAAAATCTGATGATCAAGCTGCAAATGTCCCATGAAGAAGGCTGCGCATTCAACGACCTCGATCGTTTGTCATGACGCTGTTGTTAACTACCTCGCACTTTCTAGTGTACATTTACTTTCGGCTGCCAAATGTAAATAAGAATAAATGTGACGTCAAGACAACCAGTCAGAGCTTCGGCTTGAGAACCCCTTTGGGGTGTATTCCCCGCTGCGATCTGGAATTGTATCCAACTAGGTAATCCAAACAAAGTTCTCTTACTGGTTGCGGCCCTGCACTATTTGTGATGCTGCAAATCGGAGGAGATTCGTTGTACACCGCTCCCAACCATGGTGCACACATTTTGCAAGACACTTCTTCAATCGTGGTGTATAGAAGTACATCTGAAGAAGGTCCATCGCCTTCTGGAATGGTGAACAAAAAGAATTAGCGTCCTTCTATACACACACAAACAGCGGTCATTATAGTGCATTAGGTTTAATTTACTCTCATTTTGAGGTGATAGTAGTTCTTCGTTCACCTAAGTTTTTTTACAAATTAAGTATTGCACATTGAAACAGGTCATTGCAGGGAAACGCACTAAACGCAAAATTATTGTCTAAAAAAACTTTTGCAAAAATGAATAAGGGCTTAGCTTATTAATCGGCGGGAGCTTCTCGGTTCGGAAGCCATCGTTTCTGCTACGCACTGTCGCTGTCATACTCATACTCAGTATCCATAGAAAAAGCACTGCGAAGAAACACTTTCAAAACGGCCCTTATCACCGCAGAATAACTGCCTTCGTGTACCTGGGTAGTGCGCATTTATACCTGTGGAGCTTCTCTTCTTCTTCACCATATGAAAATAGCACATACCCACGCGGGGGGATTGGCCAAGGTACGGTGGTGAATGCAAAGGAGGTATAAGTGCGGGAAAAAAAGCTAAGTAAAACAGTAGAATGTTTGCAATCAGAAAATATGTATGAATTCCTCGATGGGTTTTCCTCTTCCCAAGCCAACGCAGACACAGCTGCTCACACAGCGCGCCACCGGCTCGACGCCCTCCCTTCCCAGCCGCTGAGGCAATATGTTCGCGTGCTGCGCGGACTGCACGCCACCTGCAAAATAAGGCCTCAGAGCCCCTTTGCGGACGTCACCTTCACGTCACAGCAAGGGGCCCCTACTTCTCACGTGCAGGAACTAATGGCTGCATGTACAACGCATTGTTTCCATAGTTGGTCCAGATGGTAACGGCGCACTCCGCCGCTTCGGCAAGCTACTCGGTGCTGGCTTGCGCAGAAGACAATGTGTTGGCCATACCGCTCTTCTCTTATTTCAGCTTGAAGGAAAAACTACGAGAAAAGCGTGACGTCCAATGCTCAGCCTCCACAAGCTGTCTTGCTCTGACGCCGCTCTGATTTCTCGCCGAGGGCCCTTTCGCGAAATGAATCTCGAGAATTTGGCCCTTCATTGTTACCAGTCTGCATACCATGGCTTGAGTAATGCTTCATGATTGAAAGAGCGGTACTGCGCTATAACAGAGGCAAGGACTAACGACGTAAGCGGCTAAGGGCATGCGCACAATCACAACTAGTTTTATTGGGAGTAACAGAAGGAACATATACAGAAAAATCTAACGAGTCACACAAAGAAAAACACCTATGTGAACTGAAACGAAGTCAACATATTTCTGTGTTTCCAGCTATGGAAGTTCACATTGTGCTAGTTAGGTAGAAGGCTGGCTGATGCAATTATCACCTTTTTTTTGTTAAAATAAGCATCCGTTACTTCACCTGTTATGCGAGCCTGATGGCGTAAAAGTTTATTAATATGTGGAAACAGTGGATGACAGCCTTTTTTTTTTTTGCACTGTACCGCCACATGTACATTCCTTGTATTTGTTCGAATTAAATTAGTTGTGAGTCTCAGCATGTGCTTTATTCCTTAGGTGGTTGGTCCTTGTTCATGTTGTAGTGCTGCAACATTCTTTCATTCATGAGCCAGTAGTGTGAGCGCCAGCTCATCCCCGCCGACGGAGATCCTTCGCCGGAGGGCGAGCAACCCGCACTTTGAGTCAGAGCGACCCGAGCCGCCCGTGGGAGGAGAGAGTGATGAGAGGAGAGGATGAGGAGGACGAGCGCTCGCGCGGCGCGTGAAGAACAAGACGCAGGTGTTGGACACGAAAGAAGCAACACGGCCTCTTGTTAACCCAGCGATCCTTTGTAACGGAAAGACGAATAAACGTCTTTTGAATTGTTCGCGTATCCTGACAGTAGCAACTTGTACAACTTGGTTTTTTACTACAGTTTAATAATGATCATTTTTAGTAGCGCAGCACCCGTCCCGCAGCTCCCGTGGAATTTTTATCGAGATGGTCTCACCTTCTATAGGGCTGCGTTCGAGATGCGTATCAAATATGAAGCGCAGGCGTTACGCTGCACGACGAGCGATAGTAAAACCTGGCCAGGAGCTACCGCTGCTTTTTGACGTGAGATCCTCTTTACCACGATGCTTTCCATTCTATTTTTATTACTAGGCGCAAGAATTTCACATGATACGCCTAACTATTTTTTTTCCTCCATGCATTTCAGGCCCCTCGCGCGCCCGTTCATGGCCATTCTTGGCTATCTGTGACCTACTCCGCCTACCTCGCAAGGGCCTTCTCTTCCGCGGAAAAATACGGGCTAAGCTCCACAGGTACAAAGCAAAGAAGGCACGCTGTTTGCTTCATAGCATTTGCCACGGTAAATTTGCTACTGCTCAACGCGCAACATGTGGAAGTAATGGTGGCGTTGCGGAAATAGTTTCATCGCCTAGGATCATTCACAAGTATCTGATTTGCTCAAGAACAGAATAGAAAAGAGCAAGAATCTACGATAAAGCAACAAAAAATGCCTCTCGCGGCCAAAAAGACATACTTTTGAGACGGAAAATATTAGGCACTTAGGCAGTTCAAAAAAGGCACTATCAATTTTCTTTTAGTGCTTAGTAACAGACATCAATACATTTCGTAGAGACAGGGAATAGAAAGCAAGTTCAAAACTAACCTATAAAAAACTAAGAAGGCTTACAATGCGGTGCCTAAACTGGGTTCAGAAGAAGCTGTGTTCAATATGTATTTTGTAGCCTGCATGCTTACAGTGGTACCTGTCCGAATCATGCCCTCTCGATAGTAAGGGCGATTCGCAGGAGCGGCATTGTGAGGACGATCTTGTTCTTTGCCGAGGGAAGAATAAACGTAAGTATAGAGAGCGTACCGCTCACGGAGCTTCTCCTCAAACACTGCGCGCAGATTTTCTAGTAATCTGAAGCAAGAGCCGTCTTTTTCTGAGCGCATTCGTTCCGCTCTCTCGCCGCTTCAACCATGCTTTCCTTTATACGTTTGTTTTTTAAGCACCGACAGCCGTCTTAACATTACGAAAAAGGAAGCTGGCGATGCAGCTCTAGCAGTCGAAGCTATATTTTTCTTAAAATTACCTTCACGGCTCATCGCCATTTGACTTACGCGTATTACATTACGCGTATTACCATTACGCGTATTACAGGCGTGCGCAGTTTCGCAGCAATGTTTAGGGATTTCGGCTCAGCATTCCGCCACAGACCGACGGATTGTGATGTGCGACCGCCACGTTCTCGATAGACATTTTAGCCTGCTGGACGAGATAGAGAGATTGATTTAATTTGTCTACTCTTATGGGTTTTGTACGAACGCCTCAAGGATGAAAAGTTCTGAAAACAGAAGAAGACACCAAAGCAATAAAACAGCTGGCCCTGCATCTTCGCAGAACATTGTGAGCATGTCGCTCCCTTAAACGTGTTTCCAAATGAAATTGGAGGTCTCTAATGGTACAGGGCGAATTTCGTTCACGCTGACTTAAAAAACGTGGAAATATTCAAGAGCCTGGACAGTTATGATATGTTGTCCAGTACTGGAAACCGTCACGTAGTCTATAAGCCTCTCGCGGGGGCTTTCGGCTGGAACTAAGCCCTGTTTTTGTGACAAAGCTGCTTCTAATCAGTACGTCAAAAGTCCCCTTCAGTACCATGGCTTCCATGATGGTAAGGCTCATGGAGATCAGGCGGTGTAGGCCAGTCAAGGGAAGAAAGCAACTACAGCGGCTGCGGAACATCCGTTTGCTAAGTCGTTTCACAGGCTACACTGCTTTCTAAAACCACGAAAGGTCTGCCGTTGGTGACGCGGTTATCTTCGATATAGATCTGAAGCAGATGCTGTATCGAGCGAAAGTAACATTCCAGAGGAACCGTGGAACGTTAGCGTGGACAATCCATCCCGCTTAGGGAGGCAGCCGGCGATTGAGGACTTTATAGGTTTGCTTCTAAACATGATTTAGGAACCCTGAGGAATTCTAATGCTTGATTCACTTCCATTCTGGCCATCTGAACCGCTACCATAAGTCCACTGGAACAGCTTCCTGTGTGAAATTCGCTGGTCTTCGTTTGAGATCAAACCACCGGCATGCCCTCGCATTTTCGGCTAGTCTTTGTAAACTTCTCTTTAAAAAAAATACGCTACTAACTTATCATTTCGCTAAACACCAACATTAAAAGTATCATTTCCCAATATGTTTATGGTTTTTGTGACAGCCGGTTTTGTTTAGGAGTTTATTGTAATTTGTCTCCAGTTCTCTACCATTGTTTCTCAGTAGCCTAACGAGTGTTCCAACTGTGTCAGTAGTGAAGAAATGCATAGCGCAAGAAGGCTCTCGGACAGCTGCTCTCCCTAGCATCTCTGTAATGTTCTGCGTGTAACTCACGGTGTTACAGATTGGTTGACGTCTGTGGGTATGGTCCAAGGTGGCTGTGGTGAACAGTCTCAACGCTCGACCGCACGGCAGACTTCATTCAAACGCAGCGGGGTAAACCGAAACCTGCGCAGGCCAGCTCACAGAGTGCTGTTCCATACGTGGAAAGTTGTAGGTTGGAATCTGGTCGGTGGTGTGTAGCTGTCGCTTACAAGTTACAGCGAGATGTGTTTACGAACCTCTTGCAGTTTGCGAGCGCTACTTTCATGATCTTTCACGTCAGATCACGTTGCAACACTCGGTGCGCAACCGAAGTCTCGCGCTTTGTCAGAACTTTCTCGTAATTGGGTTTGTGCTTTCGTTAGTCGCTGGAAAACATCTGGAAACAACTCTCGCATGCTGCTGTTGTTGAAAGGGGGAGCCCAGAAACCTGCGGCAGCTTGCAGATTTGCAAGAACCACTACAGACGTTCCCCGCCAAAGCGATGACAGAAAACAGCCAAAAGTTCGCGCCGCGACATATCAACAGGAGCTGATGTTGTTGAAACGGTGCTCGGTAGTGTACGTAGAAAATTTATACACAGCATTATCGCCTGCCTGCGGTGGTGATTATTCCTGCTTATTTTAGAGCAAAAGCCTAGATACGAGGCTCTTTGCTCGGCCGAAGCCAAAGGCTGCGTTTGCTTTCTTGGAATTATAGAAATGAATTACATGTACAGCAGTAAACTTATAAGGGTGAAAATCTAGATCATTACACTAGAAATGTTTTCAAGGAAGGGGCAAAAGGCGATCAGATTTGAAGCTCGCAATACATACTGTACCTTTCTGTTGATTTCGCGAATTAGGGGAGAGAGAAGTTCTGTAAATTTATCGTTTTCGTCGTATATTTTAAATATATGTGGCACTGTATTTTTTTTCCTTGAAGAAACGTCATCAGTAAAAGTATAACCTTTACAGTGATTTCTCTCAGATTTTAGTGGGCGCTGGTTTTGCTGGTTTCTTAAGTATACTTCTAAAACAAAGCAAATCATTTTCGTAGTAGTGCTATCTCTATATATATCTCAGAACGCGCAGCTCCTTGCCACACATATTTTACGTACTTTTGTTGGTCGCACCCCAGCCAGCCACGAGCAGTCGCTCTCCTGCTGTTTCCCAGAGAGTCTCAGGTAGGCAAACGGGTGCAACAAATTCGTCGAACTCTAGAGATGTTGACAGCTGGAAGTACAATGCACACAAAAAATTCTGTAGTTATATTTCCGCAGAAAAATCGCGAACACCAATTTATTTTTTCTAGCTTTCGAAAGTAAGTTTCTTTATGATACCTCGATTATGCCGCAACCTGCTCTGGCTGCAGGCGTTCCCAGAATTTGGACCGGAGAGGAATTGGTAATTCTAGCGTTTTTTCCTGAACCTGGCGTTTGGTAGCGCCTAGAGGAAGAGCGAATTGCACTCGTGCAGCCATTTCCACATTGTTCATTTCATTACAGATTACAAGTGCGTCATACGTTACCCAACTTGTGTTTACGTCTTGTGCGGGCCAACTGTCGGGCCAGAGGAATCCGAGTGCGTGCCAGCGGGGCCCTTCGCATACAGGGGCCGCCATAGAAATCGCCACCTCAAGGAGTGCCAGTTCGCGCCAGGAACGCGATACGCGTACGAAAGCGCAGGCATGACTTAGGTAAATCTAAGGTTCAGATTGCTACGTCACTCCAGCGCTGCAATGAAATAGCGAGAAGTAGGACATCGACATCCAATGACGGTTAAAAGGGACAGCAGGAACGCTAAAGGAGGACTACTCTGCACCCCGCTTCGTGTTGAATAACGAAGACACGCCGCAGGAGAAATGGTGCTAAATCTTAAGCCTTCTGTCACGCAGCAGAGAACGAGACCCGAACGAGCTGTGGCCACCTGCCCGTCCCGCGCATCAAAGGCTTCGCTGCCCGGCCATAGACACTACTACAGCAGAATACCTCAGCCTTATCCGCGAGAAGCATCGCTTCGTGCGTTGCTCTGACTAGAGGGAGCTTACTAGCGGAATCCCTGCACTCTTGGATGAGCCACGCTGACACCAGTAGCACGACTAATTATTTTATTATTCAGCTTGTTTCCTTCTTATCGAACCCTGTTTCTCTTTCCTTCTCGCTCTGCGTGCAGTTCGGGTTTAAGGGGTAGGCCTTAAAGCCGTTAAGGTGCCAGTTTCTGCTCCAAGAGGTGAAGCAACTGGGACATATTTTTCCAGCTAACGGCGTGTGGCTGAACTCGAAAATTGCAGTGCACTCAGGACTTGCCCGAGCCAAGAACAAAAAAATATAGCCCGACAATTTCTTGGCCTTTCATCTTATCACTTCAGCTTACCACAAACGAGCCGTATAGGTGAGGGAGAAAGATCACGTCGCTTTCACACTCATAAAACAAAAACTGATGAAGCACTTTCCCAATTTCACCAAATCGCTCAAGCTGGCGACAGACACTGCCAAATGGGGCAATCTTATTTCAATAAATTAAAGAGCATCCGCTGCCATACGCTAGCCTACAGCTGAACTGAGCCGTTCAGAAATGCAGGACTACAGAACAAGTGGGTGTCAGGGAGGTTTATGCCGTGCATAAGTTTCCATGTTTCTATGTACGGGCGACAGTTCTGCATCGTAGTAGACTACAAACCCCTCCAAAAGCTAGCGAATTTTGCGATCTGAGCTCATGACTGGCAAGAAGGTACCTCCGTTTGCTCTAGTACGACTTTGAAATCATTCACAGGGCAGGAAAAAACAAACCAAAATGAAGACACGTTGCGCAGGAGGACAGGGCGCTCATTTTTGATTTTCGCACCGACCGGGGGGGGGGGGGGGGGGGGGCACGAATGAAGTGGGAACAGCACAACGATCCAGAAGCGCAGAGCATATTCAGCTCTCTCGAGGCCGGGCGCGACAGTCGACGCTACGTCAAGGACGATGGTGGTCTTCTCAGATATAGAGACAAAGCAGACTCTTCGAGGGGGCGCTTTGTGGTACCGAATTTGTTTAAAAGTGGATTTTTATGGTTGTATCCCGGCCCGCCATGTGCAGGCCACTAAGCGGCACACAAAACGCTGCAGAGGCTAAGCAGAGGTTACTTCTGGCCTGGGTTGATAAAATATGTGCTCGAGTACTGCCGGCAGCGCCACTCTCGTGCTCGCCACATAAGCATTGAGTGCGCACCTGTGCAGGTGTCCGAGGAAGTATGAAGAGCATTTTAGCGCACAGCAATGACCCCCTGCATGCACTAGCCCCTTAGAGAGGCCCATTCTGACTGGTATGGGCTGCCACAAATATATCTGCGACCCCTTCAGTGGTTACGCAGAGGCTTTCCCGCTAGCCGACCAGAAAGGAGAAACAGTAGCCCGGATTTTTATAGAGGGCGTAATGCCAAGACACGGCGTGCCCTAGGTAATTTTTTCCAACCAGGGAAGCAATTTTTCTCTCAAGTAATGAAGGAGGTCAACGAATTTATAAGCACAGCTAATCTGCAGATTACCGTGTTCCCCGGGAATGCTATGTCGCCGTAGAAAGGATACGCCAGATCTTGGAAAAGATATGTGAAACCTTTGCACATGTTCAGCACGACTGAGACCAGTGGCTGCTATTCGTGATATTGTCCCGTTGGTAATCAGCGGCTGAGGGTCCACAGCGGTTCAACAGACGTGCGCTTCTAGGTCACTTTCACTTTCACACACACACTTCCTCTTCTTCTTGAGAGGCGCTTCTGTCTGCACGAGCGCTGGCGTCATTAGCCCCCCTCCTGCGAAGGCATCGACCCGATGCTGCCACGAACGCAGGGGTGGTCTCGAGAAGAGTTAGTGCGTCCTTTCGTAGTAGGGCTTCAGGCGAACGACATGAACCACCTCGGGGCGCGGGTGGCGTCGAGATTGTTAAGTCTCGTGGGGGACGACTTCATAATTCAGGGCTCCAAGGCATCGCACAATTCGGTAAGGACCGAAATAGCGACGCAAGAGCTTTTCACTTAGGCCGCGTCGTCGGATTGGGGACCAAACCCAGACGAGGTCACCCGGGAGGTATTCAACAAGCCGTCTCCGTACGTTGTAGCGTTGCGCGTCCTGGCCAAGTTGATCTTGAACGCGAAGCCGTGCGAGTTGGCGGGCAGCTTCGGCGCGTTGTAAGATGGATGCAACGTCGTCATTTGGGTGGTCTTCGTCATGGGGCAGCATGGCATCGAGTGTTCTCGTCACCTGACGGCCATAAACGAGGCTAAAGGGTGTCATGTTGGTGGTTTCTTGTACGGCTGTATTATACGCGAACGTCACATAGGGCAGGACGTCGTCCCAGGTTTTATGTTCCACGTCCACGTACATGGAAAGCATGTCTGTAAGCGTCTTGTTTAGACGTTCCGTAAGTCCGTTAGTTTGGGGATGATAAGAAGTCGTCCTACGGTGACTGGTGTGACTAAAAACTAGAATATGGTGCAAGAGCTCAGAGGAGAAGGCAGCCCCTCTGTCCGTAATCAAAACTTGTGGAGCTCCCTGACGTAAGACGATTTGATGCACAAAGAACTGGGCTACTTCGAGGGCGGTGCTACTCGGAAGGGATGCTGTCTCTGCATAACGCGTGAGATAATCAGTGGCTACTATTATCCACCTTTTCCCGGAGCCTGATGTAGGGAAAGGTCCCAGGAAGTCCATGCCGACTTGTTGAAATGCTTGCGAAGGCGGCTCAACGGGCTTGAGGAATCCGGCTGGCTTCACGGGCGGGACCTTACGACGCTGGCAATCCCGGCAAGTGCGGACATAGTGTGCAACGTCATGACTGAGGCGCGGCTAGTAGTACTTCTCTTGAATTCTGGCTTGTGTTCTTGTAATCCCAAGGTGGCCGGAAGCTGGTTCGTCATGGCAGGCGTGAAGAATTTCATTGTGTAGGGACACGGGGACGACCAGCAAGTACGGCCTAGTGTTGGCAGCGAAGTTCTTCTTAAAGAGAACACCGTTACGTATGCAGAGAGACGACAAAGAGCGCCTGAAGGCTTTAGGAACTGTGCTGCTGGCTCTTTCAAGATAACGAATGACGTCGCAAAGATCGGGGTCGGCGCGTTGATACTCGGCGAAATCGTTAGTGTGGACGGCACTCAGGAATATTTCTTCGTCGTCAGCAGCATCATCCGGGGCTGGTTGCACGGGAGCACGAGATAAACAGTCTGCGTCTGCATGTGTGTGACCGGCATTGTAGATGACGGTGATATCGAATTCTTGAAGTCGAAGGCTCCATTTAGCTAGGCGACCGGAAGGATCCTTGAGATTGGTCAGCCAGCATAGGGCGTGATGATCGGTGACTAGTTTGAAGGATGGGCCATAAAGGTATGGTCTGAACTTGGAAACTGCCCACACGATGGCGAAGCACTTTTTTTCAGAGGCAGAATAGTTGGCCTCTGTCTTGGAGAGTGCACGGCTGGCATAGGCGATGACACGTTCTTGGTCCCGCTGGACTTGAACAAGGACAGCACCCAAACCAACGTTGCTCGCATCTGTGTGGACCCGTGTGTCAGCAAGCTCATCAAATTGCGCCAGCACGGGGGGTGACTGCAGGCGGCGTTGAAGCTCTTGAAACGCCTTCTGCTGCGGAGGTTCCCACTTGAACGGTACATGCGCTTTTGTCAGATCAGTAAGGGGTGAAGCAATTTTAGAGAAATTCTCCACGAAGCGGCGGTAATATGCGCATAGCCCGAGGAAGCGACGAACTTGCTTTTGGTCACGCGGCGGTGGAAAATTGGCAATGGCGGATGTTTTTTCAGGACCGGAAGAACCCCTTCTTGGTTGACGACATGGCCTAAAACCTTTAGCTCTTCATAAGCAAAATGGCATTTTTCGGCTTTGAGAGTAAGGCCTGATGATGTTATGGCCTGCAAGACCTCCTCGAGGCGACGAAGGTGCTCCTCGAAAGACGGGGCAAAAACGATGACGTCGTCCAGGTAGACCAGACAAGTTTGCCACTTCAAATCCGCAAGGATGGTGTCCATGAGCCTTTGGAAAGTCGCGGGTGCCGAGCAAAGACCAAATGGCATCACCTAAAACTCGTACAACCCGTCTGGAGTGATGAATGCCGTCTTTTCGCGGTCTCTTTCGTCTACCTCAATTTGCCAATATCCAGACTTGAAATCCATGGAAGAAAAATATCTGGTGTTGCATAAGCGATCCAAGGCGTCGTCAATTCTGGGCAGCGGATACACATCCTTTTTAGTGATGTTGTTTAACCGACGGTAGTCAACGCAGAATCGTATGGTGCCGTCCTTCTTCTTCACAAGCACTACAGGTGCCGCCCACGGGCTCCTAGAAGGGCGAATAACGTCGTTTGCGAGCATTTCTTTCACCTGTGTGGTAATAGCCTCACGTTCTTTGGTAGACACTCGATAAGGTGACTGTCGGAGTGGCGGAACATTTTCGTCGGTAATAATGCGATGTTTCGCAAGATGCGTCCGCCCGACGCGTGGCGAGGACGCGAAGGCACCACGGTAGCGACTGAGCATTTCCGGTACTTTGTCTCGCTGGTCGGACGCCAAGGTTGGGTTAATATCGTACTTAACACCAGCAAGTCCGTCGGGCTCAGTTGTTGAAGCAGATGTTAAACTGTGCACACACCTATTTTCACTAAGAGCGTCAATATACTCCACAGTCGTTCCCTTGTTAAGGTGTTGGTGTTCGTTGCTGAAGTTGGTGAGAAGAACGTTGACCTTGCTATCTTCAAGGAAGACAACCGCCCTGGCGACGGAAATTCCTCTGTCCAGTAGCAACAGCTGCTTGCTTTCGACGACACCCTCAAGTTCCCGTATGTGCTTTGAGCCGACGGTTACCATCACACTAGAACGTGGAGGCACGGTCACGTGTTCGTCCAGAATGTACAGCGCCGCTGGGAGAACACTATCCACGGATATGGCCTTCTCGGTCGAGAACTTGACGGACTGCGATTGCAGATCAATAACTGCACCGTTTTCAGTCAGAAAGTCCATACCGAGTATGACGTCTCGGGAGCACTCGGCCAACACTACGAACGTCGCCAAGAATGTTTGGCCTTGCACGGTTACCCTCGACGTGCACGTTCCCATAGGTGTAATTAAATGTCCTCCTGCAGTACGCATCTGTGGGCCATCCCAAGCGGTTGTGACCTTTTTTAGTGCCGCGGCGAATTGTCCACTAAGTACTGGATAATCGGCTCCAGTATCCACCAGCGCGGTTACATCGGCGCCATCAACCAAAATCTCCAAGTTGGCAGTTGGTGGTGTCTTACTTTGGGGATGTCGAGGCGTTCGGTCTCGACTGCGGTGCGTCGAAGGAGTTCGGCATCGAGGAAAGGCGTCGGGGCCATGGAGGGGTGCGTCAGGACATCGGCTAGTTTTGAGGTACGTGGGCTTAAGAATCGTCGGTACGGCTACGGAATTCGGCGTTGGTTGAGAACTGTCTTTTGGCGATGGAGGATCTTGTATACTTTGTCGTTGAGCAGCCGCACCTCCAGAGGCTGCTGCATCTAGTTTCCCCTGCGGGGACTCTGAGACTAGCACTGGCCTCGCCCTGGGAAACTGTAGCGACGCGGCGATGGAGATCGAGAGAAACGGCGCTGTACGGAGTCCGCTTGCGAGATGTAGTCCGCGATCTCCGGCGGTCGTTCTCCATACATCGGACGATGACAACCGGCGGGGAATCCTCGAAAGCCCATCTCCCTGTATGGGCAGCGACGATAAACATGTCCAGCCTCACCGCAGTGGTAGCACAGCGGCTGATTGTCTGACGCTCTCCAGACATCCGTTCTGCGGCGTCCTAGCCGCTGTGGAGAATTCGACTGGGGAGGTGGAGTTCGTGCAGCGGCGGAGGCAGGTGTGTCGTAACGTCGGTTCGGCTGCGATGGAATAAAACGGCGTGGGACGGCGGCGTAGCTGAGATTCGGGGGCTGAGGCTGCACAGGGCCGGCAACAGGTAGTGCTGTACAAGTGCCTAGAGCTTGCTGCACCTCCTCACGGACAACGTCAGCAAGAGTGCTAGGTGGAGGTTTTTCCTTGTCCGGAAAGAGCTTTGCCAGTTCCTCCCTCACAATATATCGTATCATCTCACGTAAGGAGTCTGCCGACTTCGCCGTGGCGTCCTCCACAGTGGCCGTGAGCATCGACGCTGTTGTACGATCGTACTGCCGGGCCCTCATGTCCAAAGACTTTTCGATGGTGCTCGCCTCCTTTACGAAGTCAGCTACCGGGACTGGAGGACTTCGAACCAGGCCGGCGAACAGCTGCTCCTTAACACCTTTCATAAGGAAGCTCCCCTTCCTCTCCTCCGACATGTTTGGGTCGGCACGCCGGAGCAGCCTCTTCATTTCCTCAGCATACACCGTCACACTCTCGCTGGGGAGTTGATGTCTGGCTTTTAAAAGCAGGTCGGCCTTCTCCCTGCGCGACGTGCTGTCCTTGAAGGTTTGGAGGAACTCTGTCTTGAACGTATCCCACGTTCCAAGGCCAGATTCATTGTTCAGAAACCAGGTCCTCGCGTAGTCTTCAAGGGCGAACTAAACATGCCGCATCTTGCAGTCAGCGCCCCAACCATTGTAGATGGCCACCCGGTCATACTGGTCCAGCCAGTCTTCGGCGTCCTCGTGTGGTTGACCGCGAAAGTTGGGTGGCTCTCGCTGGTGGTGGAGCAGGACCGGCGACACTGTAGCTGGAGGATTCATCGTTGTAGGACCTGCCCTCCGTGAACAATGGGAAACAGGGAGCAGTCCAAATTCGGGAGGTAGGCCCTGTAATCGGCGACTGCCCTGGTGGACTGGCGTGTCTACCTTCGGTATTTGTACGGGGCTGGAATTGCGGCTTGAAGGGGGCGTACGGTGCATTAACGACGTAACCAGCACCTCCACCAGATGTCACGTTGGTAATCAGCGGCTGAGGGTCCACAGTGGTTCAACAGACGTGCGCTTCCAGGCCACTTTCACTTTCACACACACACTTCATCTTCTTGAGAGGCGCTTCCGTCTGCACGAGCGCTGGCGTCAATATTTGCCTACAATACATGGATTCACGCGGGAACGAATGAAACCCGCTTCTTCCTCCTTCACGGGCGTGGCGCAACGATCTAGACCGTTGACAACGAGCCCCACAACTGATTACGGGAGTCGTGAGGACTATTGTAGAGAGCATGCCCAGCTACATTCATTGTCTCACAAAATCCTGTCAGAGGCACTGAGGACATCTGATGTTAAGCGGAAAACTCTACTGGAGAAAAACAGCCATGAGACTGCTTGCGGTGCTGGCGGCAAGGTATACGTGTGAGTGGAATCACAAACGCATGGTCGGGCAAAGAAAGTGTTCCCAAAGTAGGATGGCCCTTTTTGTATTTTTGAAAAACTCACACGTTTGACTCTCAGGATAAGAGGAATAAAGTTCAAGGACAAAAAAAAATTTACATCTGAACAAACTAAAAATGGTAATGGTTGGCGAAAACGAAGACCTGAGGGACACGAGAGTAATCGATCGTATACGAGTAAACCATCCTCATCTCCTCAGAACAGTTGCCCAGCGACAAGTACTCGCGCCGACGCGCTGCACGGTGCTATCAGAGATGAGATAATCCGAAATCCATCTCACTCTGGTGGCGAGGGAAAGGAGGAGCTGCGGCCGCAATCCGTGTCAGGCTAAATGAGCAGCTCTACGCAGATGACGCACGGGTACGCTCTCAGATGCAAGGACGACCTACCGACCCATCAGTTTTGATTGTGCACCCATTTCTCTGAAGGTTTAGAGGAATCCATTGTACTCAAGGTTACAGAATGACAGGATGTGGAGAGCTTCTTACTTCTCTGTCTTGAAGGTGTATACAGAGCTTGTAATGAAGTTGCATGGTACCTTTGCAATCACTCCTATGTAAGATGTTGCCAACTGGCGACATGCACGCTACATCAACGAAATTTTGGAAAGTGTGTCTCAAGAACTCTGTGCGATATATAGTACAAAAGGACATTTACAGTGACAAGCTGCTCTAAGTAGGTGCGGTGGTAGAAGCGTAGCAGACTTCATGTATGCCTTCTATGGGCAACAGCAGGACCAGCTGAACTCGCGTTTGCGCAATAAGCTCCTCGGCGGGCCCCTTCACATTCCGGGGTCGCCGTGGGAAACCACCTCATCAGACCAGGGCCGCGATGGTGGAGCTAGAGCTAAACCGCCACGCAGCTAAGTTCATGCGTGAGATTTCCGGGTCACACCATGGCTACGATGCCAGAGCGAAGAAGGCGTCAACCCTTAACGAGTGCATAAAAGGGACAAGCATGGGATGTTAAGGAGGCCTACCGCGCAACTTGCTTCGTGATGAAGACGGAAGATATGCTGTAGGAGAAACCCGAGAGCAGCCTGACGCCTAGCTCTGCGTAGCTGAGAACGAGAACCTCACAAGCTCTGGGTGTCCGCATTTTGTAATCCCAATCATCCCAATCCCAATCAATCATTTTGTAATCCCGCAGATGACACCGGTGTAACAAATACCTCAGCCTTCATAGAGGGATATATTACTTCGTCTGTAATCCGACTGCGAGATACGTGGCAGCAGAATCCTTTACTCCTGGCTGAGCAGTACCGGCGACAATATCCCGACGCCCAATGTCCCATTACGACGACCATATCCCGACATTATCCCAATAGTTATTTTATTGTTAAACTTTTTTTGCTGTTACTGTGTCCATCATACACATCATTATCATGATCATCAGCCTGTATACGGCCACTGCAGTGCAAAGGCATCCCCCATGAACCTCCAATTAACCCTGTCCATTGCCAGTTGCGGCCTCAGTATCCCAGGAAACTTCTTAATGTCATCCTCCCACTTAACTTTCTGCCACCCCCTGCTACGCTTGCCTTCTCTTCGAATCCACTCCATTAAAGGACCAGCGGTTAACTTGCCTTCGCATTACATACCCTGCCCAAGCCCATTTCTTCCTCTTGATTTTGACTAGGGTATCATTAACCCGCGTTGGTTTCTCACCCACTCCGGTCGCTTACAATCTCTTAACGTTACACCTGTCATTTTATTGCGAAAGCAATATTGCTAGCACTTTTCTGCCGTCGGTGGAGGTCGTTCCGTCGCTCCGGCGAAGCTGCGGCGGACGACCACGTGACAACGTGACGTCACGAGCAGAGGAGAGCAGGGGCCCCAACTCGTCTCTTCGGCCGTAGTTGTTCCTTCGCTCGGCGCGGCGGCTACCACGTGACGGCCTCATCGGCCCGCCACGTCAGATGTCACGGCGTCGGGTTCGTTAATTAAATTAATTAATGGAGTAAATTATTTAAGTTACTTCAATTAATTACTTCAATCACTTCAGACACCTAATTTAGTTACTTTATTTAAATTATTCAATTAATCAATTTAATTACTACAGTAGTTGATTTAATTGATGCTTTAAATAATTATTTTAATTACTTTTACTTCATGCCGAAGAAGAATCCATGAGTAGTGCGGAGCGATATAATCACAAGAGAAGAAAATGCCGTGCGGAAGAAACGCTGGAACAGAAAGAAAAGCGGCTTGCTAAAAGAAGATTGCAATATACAGCCAAGAAGAAAGAGCAGCGCATTGTGGTAATTCGAGACGGTGACATCGTGGCTCAGCGACGTGAACAACAAGAGATAAGAGTTGGCGAGTTCGAGTCCTCCACGCGTGAATTCGAGAAACGAAACTACCAGCAGAACCAAGCGCAGCCAGGTGTTATTCCTTTCGCAATCAGCCAGGCTTAACCAAGCTAAGCCTTCAGCCAATTTTTCTTTCCATAGCTCGTTACGTTGTCCTTAACTTAACCTGAACCATCTTCGTTAGCCTCCACGTTTTTGCCCCATAGGTGAGTCCGGTAAGATACAGCTCAGGTATACTTTTCTCTTGACGGATATTATTAAAATGCCATTCATGATTTCAGAGAACCTGCCAAATGCGCTCCACCCCATTCATATTCTTCTAGTTAGTGCCCTCTCATGATCCGGATCAGCGGTCGCTACCTGCCCTAAATAGATCCATTTTGCTACTACTTTCAGCACCTCGCCACCGACTCCAAACTTCTGTTCCCTTGCCAGACTGTTGAATATTACTTTGGTTTTCTGCATGTTAATTTTTAGCTCCACAGTTCTGCTCTGCCTGTCTAACTCATTTATCATGCTTTGTAGGTCATGTCCTGAGTGACTTAGGAAGGTATTATCATCAGCGAATCACAGATTACTTAGGTATTCTCCGTGTAGAGTGGCGCTTGATAGAATTGGGGCACGGCAGTGCACCCAGGAGGAGACCGCGAAGAGCACCAGAAGACAGAATGAAACAGTGAACCGTATTTGCCGTGCCTGTTTCTATGTATCTTCATACTTGCTATCAAGTTTGCACAGTCTTATATATTCAACGAGAAGAACATTAGATCAGCTGAGATTTATATTAAGCCACTGCGAAGTGAAGTGCTTCCTCCTGCGGTGGGAGTGGGTGGTCCTACAATGTCATAAAACACAACAAAAATTCGTTGCCTTAACAACGATTGTTTGCCAGTGTTTTTTGCCTTCAGCTTGTAGTGAAAACTTATATTGTTGTCTTCACAGCAAAATTTCCTTTAGTATTGCTCTCTTTTTCTAGCGGCACAGCTAAGAACTACAGTGCAAGAGAAAACTACTAGAATAATACAGAAACTTCAGTCTCTATCTGAAAACAACGAAACATGGAGGGGTTAGCGGAGGTGTTGGGAAACAAGGAGACGGAGCAGCAGCTACAGTGGTTTTCAAGTTTTCCCTCTGTGCTTCAAGGTGTTTGTTAACTGCAAAGTTAACCTGAACATAAGTGCAAAATCGTTCGTCATTCCCGTCGACAAAGCTGAGCTTCCGTGACGAACTGGGAATTTTCTATATGACTAAATTGCCCTCTCCCTTCTGTGTGAGATACATACCGGTGCAGTCGCCGCTTGAGATGAAATGGAGAATCAGGGTTCATTGCATACATAAGCTTGGTGACCTGTTCGACATTGCGAAAAACTAGTCGTCGAGCACTGAACGCCCGAAGACAGGGTACGAGCAACATAAAAATCTAGCTGAACCTGGCATCATGCAAAATAATAAGAATTCGAAGACCAAGCGGTGCGCGCACTCAAGGCAGGTTGAAGCTAATTAATGATTTGAGTTCCAAGAATGCCCTGGAAATGCTTCGAAAAAACTGTGCAGGCGTAGTCGTATCAGCGTGTGCCCGCCAAGCCGAGGCAAAGATTCGTCAGAGGCCAGGAAAAGCCGCTGCAACAACTGAGGACCTAGCTTACAATATGTAACCCCAGTATGCAAGATTGTAGTGAACATAGAGAACCTTTATTTACTCTCTAAATTGTAACATGTTAAAAAATGGTCACGTACTCTAAGCGGTCAGCATACCTGGTACGTTGGCGTGAAGCGTGAAAAAATCTGCAGGTGATCGAAACTCTGAAAACACCTTATGTACTCTAACAGGACTAAACCCTCACCGTTAAAAAATACACGTAACCTCGAAAACCGGGTGCGCCAAATTGTACATCAAAGGCATTGAGAACACCAAAAAATGCAGGCAGTAAAATAAATCTTACTTGCATAAGGGCGATGTCATTTGCCAGTGTAGATTTGAGGAAACCAGGATGAATACTGATTTTTTTAACCGTAGTCCATGGCCCTCGTGTTCGAGTTGTAG
Source organism: Amblyomma mixtum (assembly GCF_055824585.1). Lineage (NCBI taxonomy): Eukaryota > Metazoa > Arthropoda > Arachnida > Ixodida > Ixodidae > Amblyomma > Amblyomma mixtum. The sequence goes on along the minus strand of NC_143020.1, from coordinate 24,172,532 downwards.
TGTTGTAGAATAGTAGTATAACTAACTTTTTCAGTTCTCTGTAATAAAAAAAGAGCATTTTTAGAAGGAGAAAATGATAAACATGTAGGTAACATGAGAAGTGCTTTGCTTGTCAGCGAAGCTGACCTCTTTCTTGTTAATTGAGTTTGTAAGTGCTTAGAACAGCAAGCCAGGTGCCGGCCACAAAAAACCGCAATGTTTTATGTACAGCCTTTGTCAAAAGTTTGGAGCCCAGGGGGTTTTCTCTTGAGCCACACTGTGTCGTTCTTAATGGATCTCTAGCGCTCCAAATTTCCTGGACATGAGAAGATTTCTGGTACTGCCTCCTGCAATAGGTAAAACTTCCGTGAACGCGCCAGGAGTCTCAATATAAAGCTTGGAAGTGAACCCCCTGGGCTCTAAACTTTTGACAAAGACTGTACGTCATGCCACTGTTGAGCGTGTCCGAGGTAGTACTGCTTTTACTAGGTGATCAGAATCCTTTACGGTCGTTACTTCATGTTGCATGACTATGTAATCGGGTAGGGCACTCTGCCTTTATATTCTCCTTTGCCTCGTTCTACGTCCCCTTTCTGTAAGAATCCTGTCCATTAAATCAATGTTTTTATCATTTTTTTGCTTTCCGCAATACATGTCCGCCCCATATAATTCTCTGCCTTTCTATCTCTAGGATATCATTATATCGTATACCTGTCATTGCCAACTGTAACCTCTACCTTACTCTTAACATTACACCTATAATTTCGCTTGAATGTCTCGCTTAGCGGTCATCAGTTTAGTAGAAAACATTTTCATCATTTCCCAGGTTCTTCGTAAGCAAGTACACGAAAAATGCAGCCAGTCTACTAGTGTAAAAGAATTCTTAACTCACCGCTTCCAATCAGTCACTGTCAATAACCAAATGTCTAACCTCCTGCCAGTCTCCTACCGCGTGCCCCAAGGATCCGTCCTTGGGCCACTCTTGTTTCTAATTTATATTAACGACCTACCTGAGAAATTAGATTGCCATATTCGGATGTTTCCTGATGATTGTGTTATTTACAGAACAGTCACTAATACCTCCGACCAATAATCCCTTCAAAATAATTTAACTCACGTGGAAGACTGGTGCAGTGAATGGCTAATGACACTTAACATAAGTAAATGCAAATATAAGTCGTTCCATCGTCGCCGTTACCCTCTTCTGTTCCAATACAGCATATCTAACGTTCCTCTCGATCTTGTCCAATCATATAAATACCTTGGTGTTCATCTTTGTCAGGATCTTACATGGAATACGAATATTTCAACCATCGAATCATCCGCTAACAGAACACTAGGATTCCTTATTTTTTATTTATTTTTACTTATACATACTGCAGCCCTATTGGGCTCTTGCAGGGATGGGTGCGAACAACAATGTAGGAAAACATGGAGCAAAACAATGGCAAACGTCCGAAACATCCGAAACAGTGTGAGTGATAACAAGAAACAGAAAAACTATTCAATAGCCGCTAAAAACAGCTCTAAAGGAAGAGAGCGAGTAGAACCGGGTAAACAATTCCAATATTCGATTACACGCGGAAAAAACTCTTTGAAAGTGTCCGTGCGGGCAAAATAAGGCGTGATGTTTAGGCTGTGGTGACTTCTAGTTTTAGATGGTATAGCAGGGATTAGGTAATCACTTGCAGAGGTCCGGCAGGAATAGTTATTAATGCAATACAAAAATTTTAAAGACTCAGTCCTTCGTCGAGATGAGAGTGGTTGCAGGCCCAGTGATGAAAGTGCTGTGGATGGCGAAAAATCTCTACCAAACCTGTGGCATATGAAGCGAACGGCTTTCTTCTGCACTGCCTCGATTTGGTTAATTTCGCGTTGTTTGTGCGGGTTCCATACAGGGGAGGCGTATTCAAGTAGTGGACGGATTAGCGATTTAACATTAGTAGTTTCGTATCACTAGGAGCAGCTTTCATTGTGCGACGGAGGTATCCTAACTTTTTAAGTGCCTTTGAGGTTATGAAATCTATATGTTTGGACCATGACATATTGGGTGTGAAAATAAGACCAAGGTATTTGTATTGACTCACATTCTGGATGGGGAAAAGGGGAATGAGGGGCTCGTTATAAATATGAGAGAAGCCAACAGCCACAGAAACCAAGGGGCACAGGGAATTTTTAATTTATCTATTTATTTTGTGGCGTTGATCAAGTTACATTACTGAATATGTTATCGCTTAAAGCTAATTGTTTAGAAAAGCAGAAGAAAAAACAATCACGTGCCGCCGGTGGGATCCGAACCCACGACGTCCGAATTACGCGTCCGGTGCTCTACCGCTGAGCTGCGGCGACGGCTGTCAAACCTTCTGCTTTCTGGGGTATTTATGATTACGAATAACCTAACCTTGGGAGTGTTGACCAGCGCCACCCCCGTCGTTCTATTAGTGAAAGTCATAGGAACGGTTTTGCGGATGTTAATAGTCATTTGCCATGTAGCACACCAAGAGCGTAATTCTGAAAATGATTTCTGAAGGTGTAAGTGATCATCAAGGCAGGAAATTTTGTGATACAACACGCAGTCATCAGCATACAAACGTAGGTTACAGGTGATGTTACAAGGGAAGTCATTTATAAAAATCAAGAAAAGCAATGGGCCAATACAGAACCCTGTGGAACTCCTGAGGGCACGTCTGCTACCCTAGAATTAGTACGGTTGAAGGACACAAATTGAGAACGGTTGGAAAGAAAACTTGAAATCCAATTGAGAAGGTGGGGGTTTTTGAGGGTCATGTCAAGTTTATACATAAGTTTTGAGTGAATCACTGTATCGAATGCCTTCGAAAATTCAATGAATATTGCGTCTATCTGATTGCCTGCATCAAGGTTACTGCAAATGTCGTGAGTAAATTCGTTATGTTGTGTCAAAGTGCTGAAACCGCGTCTGAAGCCATGCTGAACATTTGTTAATAAATGATGTGATTAGAGGTATTCCTTGATGTGTTTGTAAATAATGTGCTCTAAAATTTTACATGCATGAGAGGTTAAAGAGATTGGTCTATAATTGGATATAGTTTGCTTGTCACCACCTTTGAATAGAGGGACGGCATGGGCCATTTTCCAGGATGAAGGAACTGGTTTGGTTTGGCTTATGGGGTTTAACGTCCCAAAGCGACTAAGGCTATGAGAGACGCCGTAGTGAAGGGCTCCGGAAATTTCGACCACCTGGGGTTCTTTAACGTGCACTGACATCGCACAGCACACGGGCCTCTAGAATTTCTCCCCCAAAAAAATTCAGCCGCCGCGGCCGGGATCGAACCCGCGTCTTTCGTGTTAGCAGCCGAGCACCATAACCACTGAGCCACCGCAAGATACTCGCGAAATATGACGGCAAGGTAGCGACAGGTCCATAATGAGTAGCGTACCAAAAACAAGCTCGGGATGCCATCAGGTCCAGCAGATTTCTTAGTGCCAAGTTTCAAAATTAGGCTCAGAACACCTTCTTCACGGATATTACTATCATTGATTGGCACGGCGCTACGAGCAATGGTGACTGGTTGGATGACGCTATTGTCACAAGAAAATACAGAGTGGAAGTACTCATTAAATGCATTGGATATATGAAATGGATCGTTAGTCGATTCATTGTTAACTCTCACTGTAGTAGCGGCCGTATCCCGTGGAAAAACAGAGGACCAAAATTTACGCGGGTTAGTCTTTAGTTGATCCTAGCGTCACCTACGGTCTGCACCTCAGCATGTCAAGCTCCTCGCATACAAATCATTAGTCCGATCAAAATTAGAATACGCATCTGCGATCTGGTCTCTAAAGCAAGCATATCTCTGTAATTCATTTGAAGCAGTTCAAAACCGAGCAACTAGATTCTTTCATTCATCGTATTCCTTTGATATCAGCATATAATCCCCAAAAATCCCAGTCCAGCCTACCTACCCTTGCTCATCGCCGATACATTGCTAGTTTATGTTTGTTTCACAAGTTTTTTACTCTGAGCTACGACAGGAACCCTACATCCGCGCACTACCACCACGCATCTCCCTTCGCACCGGTCATCAGCAGCAAGTGTCACGACCTCGCGCCCGCACCACTACATTTTCTTCATCATTCTTCCCCCGGACCGCGAACGACTGGAACGGCCTTCCCCAAGAACTTGCTGCTATCATAAGCCAATCTTTGTTCCTGGAAAGAATCACGCGTGTACTTGCTGAGTGGAAATCTTATATTTATATAACTTACAACTTATCTAATACTTATTCTGTTTTTCATTTCTGAGTGCCCCACCCCTTATGTAATACCCTCTAACGAGGGTCTTTAAGGTAATAAAGTGAATTGAAAGTGAAGTGAAGTGTTCCTGGACAGTGCAGCTTGTGAACCTGTTGGTAACTATCTATTTGTGGCCTAGAAGTTGCTCTCCGCTTGTGTTCTCGAATGTATTTCTGTCTCGCATTCGGCTTCGGCGCGCACCACATGCCCTAGATAGATGCCCCTTTAACTCGCAAAAGCTGCGCTGCAAATTGCAAACTACATTATTCTTCCGTACTGCTTAATACTAGTTTCCTTATCTTCTTTTCTTCACGTGCCATTTTGCTGTGGGTGTTTAGATCCTCAATGACACTGTAATTGCCCCTTCATTAACATCGCAGGGCAGTGTCATCATGGAAGATGTTCAAGATCGGTTACATACATGTCATTGCATTTGTCCTCCCTGTGTATTAGTGCGAACATATTTTTGGCCAAGTCTAACTTCTTAACTTATGCTTTACCTTAGCGACTGTTATTGATTTCAATTCAATGGGCTTAGCGTCCCAAAGCGACACAGCCAATGAGAGACGCCGCAATGAAATGCTCAGGATAATGTCAATAACCTGGTGTCATTTGGCGTCTACTGCCAGCACATTTATCAAGGCATGCACGATTCTCTCTTCATGTTATGTTGTGTTGGTTGCCATTGAAGTCATTATTTAGCTTTCAAGGATGTATCAGCGAGAATTTCGTTTTGTGGTTTGAGACTTTCATGCTTTGGCTATTATTAAAAGTGCGTCCTGGCTGAACTAACCCATTCCGCCCTTGTAACCATACCGACTCCTTGAAGTGTGTGTTCTGTTATATATTTTCGAGATTTTCATATCACCGCCTTCACACAAAAATCCTCCCGTTTAATCAGCGCTGACTACACCCTCAAGAGCGTGAACCTGCATTCAACTACATTCCCCTCTTTTCAAGTAATAGTATTGTAATGGGGCGACACAGCCACAGTCAGTACGGACGGCCACAGTCCTTGTTTCAGCGGTGCTGCTCAGCAGGCCAGCGTACGGAAGCGCAAAACCCGCGTCGGCTTCCTTCTTCCTCTTCTTCGTCGGCGCTAGCTGCTGGGGCATCAAACCCCGACTCTCTTGCTCATCAAGGACAGGAGAGGCGTCGTCGAGATCGATGACATCAACTGTGCCAAACGACTCTCCCCGAAGTGAAGTGGTGGGGAAAGGCAACGGGTTCGTGACGTACAAGGCGCCAGAACCACCAGAAAGTGTGAGCACGGCATGAGGCAGCATGACAGATTTGAGGCGCACACAAAGAGGAGAGCGTGAATAAAGGACAGTAGCGTCAGAGAGGGCAGCACAAGTCAGCGGCACGAGAACAGAAGAGAAAGCTGGCACGTCGACGTCGTCAGCGGCGAGAATAGGCGCGGCCGCAACAAGGGAAGCGTCCAGAAGAGCATCACACAGCGGCGAGAAATCAATTTGAGCACGTGCATAGTCAATGATTGCGTGATGCGCGGAGAGAGTCTCACCCGAGGTTGATGTCGTGAGAGGAGCGGGTGAGAACGATGAACTCAATGGTGTAGGAGAGGCCTTGGATGACGAGGCGGGCAGTGGACGCTGCCAGAGGGCGAATGTGGTCAGCGCTGGCGGTGCGAAGCGAAAGGTCAGAAAGCTGCGTCGTCACTTTTTTTAGTTTGCGGTCTCAGTTGCGACTAATGATGGACACGGCAGCACCAGTGTCAACAAGCGCGTCAACAGAAACACCTTCAATGAGCACTTCAATAACGTTCATAGGAGCGGTGATAGGCCTTGAGACGGTCGTTGATGGCGCAGTTCTTGCCTCCGGAACTGCGGCGCCTAGTTTTACGCTTGAAGGGGTGGTGACCGGTGGCGCATAGGAGAGAGCGAACGGCGTCGAGCAGACGGCGACTGATGGCTTCGGTTGGAGGAGTCGTAGCGAAACGGAGAGGCAGTCTGAGGCGGCAGAGTAGAAGAGACCGGGACGGAGGGCAACGGAGCGTCGTACGACGGCGAGCGCCCGTAGTCGTGAGGACCGGATCCGCGCGTGCGGCACCAGCGGGCTACATGACCAGCGAGACCGCAGGCATAGCATATCGGCCGGTTATCTGGGGCGCGCCACGGATTCATAGGGCGGGGTCCTGTGCGTGGCAAAGGACGGTGAGGGAATGGCAGTGCCGGCGCGAGCTGCTGCTAAGGGTACACTGTGACAGGTGGCGCACAAGTCGGAACAACGTGCTGAAGGTGTGGCCGGATGACTGCTTCAGCATATGTCATGTGAAGTGCGTTTCAGTTTTAGTCCCACCGTAAGTGGTGTTGAAGATTTTATGGCTAATGCTGGAGAAAAGATTGAAGGGTTGCTATTTAATTCGCAGGATGTTACAAATAGCTAAGCTCGGTTATACGTCTACTATGCTGTCGGTGGCCTGACAGTGAGGGCAGCAGCGAAAAGGGCTTGCAAAATAAATATTTATTGTTCTGATCCGTGCTCAACAGCAACTGACGGACTCGTCCACGATGTTAGCAGCAAGTGTGATAAGGCACCAATGCAACAGCGATGCGATGCGTACGTTTGATAACGATGATGAGCGGGATTGAGGGCTCGCCACATATTCCTCCCGACGGAGGTAATCGTCTATCTCCGGGGGTCGTTGGCCGGGGCGGGGTTGGGGAGCGTCAACAGAAATACCACGATGTTCCTTCTCCTCCACGGCAGTGCCGAAGAATGTAGACAGCTTCATAGCAGTGAAAGAGGAGTGGGGGCCCACCAGAGGTCAGGAACATAGAGGGCAGGTGGGCGAGCGGCAGACTGGGGTCTTCGGACCGGTGCACAGGGTTCCTGGCGCAGACTGCCAGGACGCGTTTGGCTGCGAACCGAGGCGCCATAATCCAAGGCCTTGGGTTTCGCGCCGCTGACCCGCCGCGGTGGCTCAGTGGTTAAGGCGCTCGTCCACCGACCCGGACTACCCGGGTTCTAACAGGACCGCTGCGGCCGCGCTTCGACGGAGGTGGAACGCATTAGGTGCCCGTGTCATGTGCGCTGACAGTGCACGTTAAAGATCCCCAGGTGGTCGAAATTGTTCCCGAGACCTCCACTACAGCACCTATTTCTCTCTTTCTTCGTTGAGTCTAACTTTGCTCCCTTCCTTTACAGCGCGGTTGAGGTGTCCACCGACATATTTGAGACAGATACTGCACCATTTTTTTCTCAAAACCCAATTTAAATTTAAAAAGACGGAGTTGGAGTGCCGAGAGCTCAGTACACTTCTTCCCGTACCACATCCATGAGGGTCGCTGCTTGAGGATGCAAGCTAGATGGCAGTATTTGTCGCAGTTACTCGCGGACGATTTCGGGGATAACTTCCGGCAGGTTGGCCCTGGTGGTCGTTGTCGTGTTCGGGTGAATTTCAGAGACTTCAGCCGTGCACTGGTACTCACGAGTTCGGTCGTCGAAGGTCTTCCCGATTGTGATTGTGGAACCTTCTTGCGTGAATTCTGCGATGGATTTGTGCAGCTGGCATGTCAGGCTGGCGAAGAGATTGTCTTTGAGTGCAGCAATTAAAAATTGCACTTTCTTTTCCTCGGTCCTGTCGGAGTCGGCGCGGTAAAAGATGCGCTTAATTTCTTCGATCCCACCGAGGACGGAATGTTTTGTTTATTTGGTTTATTGGGGTTTAACGTCCCAAAGCGACTCAGGCTATTAGGGACGCCGTAGTGAAGGGCTCCGTGAATGTCGACCACCTAGGGTTCTTTAACGTGCACTGACGTCGCACAGTACACGGGCCTCTAGAATTTCGTCTTCATCGAAATTCAGCCGCCGCGGCGGCCGGGATCAAACCCACGTCTTCGGGGTCAGCAGTCGAGCGCCGTAACCACTGAGCCACGTGGCGGGGCAGGACTTGTTCGACAGCTGGGTTTTGCCCACAAGAGTCGTTCAGCTCTTTCTTTGCTCACTGCGGCCTTGAAAGCCTTTATTAGCTCCACCTTGAATATTGTTACGTGGCGGCTAGAAACAGCAGAGGTAATCTGCTACGCAAAGGACCGACGGCTTGGGGGTAGTCTCAAAGCACACAAGCGCTCACCTTAGCGTCGTCATCGTATCCAAAACCACTTCGTCGTCCTCCCAGCGTCCATAGCATGACCACCCCTCGCGGAAAAAGCACCGTCCCGGCGTGCACTAAATACGCCAGGGATACGGCGAGATGTAAGGTTTGAAGCGTGACACATGCACGACGTCGGTGCGGGGTGCAGCGGCCGGGGACGGTGGATGTAGCGGGTAGACCTCGTACGTCACCACGCTCACGGGATCTACGACCCGATAAGGGCCAGTATATCATGAGAGCAGCGTTTCACAGAAGAGCACATGACGGGACGGGACCGAGAGTAACAGAAGGCAGTCAGGAAGGTAGGTGACTTCACGACGGTGAAAGTCATCACGGCGTTTCTGATTAATTGGGAGGCCGACAGCCGCTGGCGGGCGACGAGACGGGCAGCGTCGGCGCGAGCGATGGCGTCCCGAGCGTAAGGACTCGTGGAGGCGGTGGCGGGCAGCACACTGTCGAAGGGCAGCAAAGGATCGCCGCCAAATAAAAGATAAAAAGGAGAGAAATCGGCTGTATAGTGACGCGTAGAATTGTAAGTGAATGTAACAAATGGGAGGCTAATATCCCAATCGCGGTGTTGGTAGAAGACGTACATGGAAATTGTGTTGGTGAGGGCACGGTTCAGACGTTCAGTGAGCCCGTTTGTCTCTGGACGGTAGGCCGTGGCGATTTGATGACGGACGGAGCAGGAGCGGAGGTGGTGGTGAAAAACATTTATAATACAATAAATATTTACAGAGAGGTGATTGGGGTAGGCCCTATTGGCCCTTTCCCTTAACAATACTAGGTGGAGCCCCTATTCCGGGGCCCCATTGGCAAGCAACGCCGCCCGCGTCCGGTGAACCAAGGCCTTTTGGGTCTTTAGGTCCTGACAGCCGAGCAGGGCCGCCTCCCAGTCCTCTCTGCTGGGGTTGGGGGGGATAGATGGGTTTGACTGACACGCCCAAAGCATGTCGAAGGTGTCAGCCACCTCCCCACAGAACTGGCACGCGCCATCAAAGGATGTATTGAAATGTTTAAGCACCGCCGGGCACAGTACAGTGTTAGTAAGAATTTTGATGAGGAGGCGCTCGTCACCGCGATCCAGACCCTTACAAGGGGCAGGGTAGCGCCGGTGCTCCTCCTTGTAGTAATCGGTGATTTGTTTGAATGTAATGGCCATATTGTCTGACTGGGAGTACCCTTCCAAGGACAGGGAGATAGCCCGGGGAGAGAGTGCGCGGGCGGCTTGATCGGCCTGTTCGTTTCCCTGGAGTCCCTGGTGACCGGGGGCCCAAATCAGGTTGCGTGGAGTTGGATCTTCAGATCGACAGCTATATTCCAGTATGCGCCAGGCAAGCGGGGGAGCCCAGCCCAACTCGTAGTTCCGACAGGCCCCTCGCGAGTCGGTAATGATGTGTTTCGACTTGGGAGTAGTGAGAGCAAGAGCAATGGCAATTTCCTCCGCGTGTGTTGCGCTGTAGGCTTTGAAAGTGAGCCCGTTGACTGTGTTTGTGTTGTGTACGACTGCGGCCGTGTACCACACCCCGTGGTGTGGGCCGGCAACGTCTACGTAATACACATGTTCTTGGTTACCATAGTATCGCGCCAACGCTTCCGCGCGCGCCTGGCGACGACCGCTATGGTCTTCTCTGGACATGTTGCGGGGAAGGGGTCGGACCCGGAGGGCGCGTCTCCAGGGTTCTGGCACTGGCACAGGGTTCTGGCACTGGGGTTCTGGTGAGCGGAGCAGTTCGGCGACCAATTGAGAAAGAAAGCAGCGGCTGCGATCGGTGAGTAGGTGACGGGGAGCACCGTGGTGGAGTATGGCGTCATGCAGAAGAAAGTCAGCAACATCAGTGGCGCAGCTGGTTGGGATCGCTCGAGTAATAGCGTAGCGCGTGGAGTATTCCGTTATGACGCCGATCCATTTGTTTCTCATATCAGACACGGAAAAGGGTCGAACAGGTCGAGACTGACACGGGAGAACGGTTCTACCGGGATGGGAATCGGCTCAATGTGTCTGGGAGGGAGAACCGAGGGCGCCTTCCTGTCGTTGGCAGAGCTCGCAAGCGGCCACATAACGGCGGACAGAACAGTATTGCCTCGAATCTTTGTAGCGTTTGTTTGTTGTGTTTATTTGTTCATGTTTCAAGGCTGCCGGCACGCTGCTTTATTGCTTGGTTTGTGAGGTAAGACGCGCCTAGATTTATCTCAATTGATCGCATCGAGGCGGAGCCGATTCTAATTTGCTCCAAAATGTTCTAGTAACTTTCCATGCTTTATCTAGAAAGTTCGCTATCAGCTTTAAATTAAGCACAGTTGACTGAGGCGGGCATTCTGTTCGACGACCGCCGAGCACGCTTTTTGCTAAGCCGCCGCCGAGTGATTCAGTGGTTTGCGGGGTCAAGTCATCCCAAATTAAGAGTTCCGTTTCGAAGATATCCTCGTTGTTTTCCCGTTCGCCGGAATGCAGTCGCCACTATGTGACATCTGGTGGAGGTGGTGGAGGTGCTAACGAATGTCCCTGTCGCCCTCACCCCCTGGGAGCCGTCAGAGCAGCCCGAGCTGTCTGGAAGAAGATCACGCGAAAGTCGCAGAAGCGGTCCCCCCCGAAGGCGAAGGGCGAAACAGCCGTCGTCTCCAGAGGTGCCCACCAGAATTCGGACTGCTGCCGGAACGCACGCGAGCGAAGAAGGACCCCTCAATTTCGACTTCAGCCATGGCTACGACACCAGCCCCCAATATTTTACAGCAGCCCCGAGTGCCGCCCACATTCAATGCTTCACCGGGCGAGGATCCCGAGGAATGGCTGGAACAGTCTGAGCGTGTCGCCGTGTTCAACATTTGGGAGGACCAGACTAAAATTAGCCATGTTTTTTTTTGTCTTGGAAGGACCAGCGAGAATTCGCTTCGAAAACGACGAAGCTTCTCTAGGGACGGTGGGAATTATTCGAACGGGTGTTCCTGAAGGCCTTCACGAGCATCATCAGGAAGGAAAGAGCTCAGCCGTTTCTACAGTCGCGCATCCAACAGGCGAACGAGTGAGTGACCGCATACGTAGAAGTTATGAAGCGCCTTTTTCGACGAGTCGATCCTGACATGACAGAAGATAAGAAAGTGAAGCTTCTGATGCGTGTTGCTAAAGAGGCACTTTTCATTGGTTTGACACGGAATCCACCCAAGACCGTTGCTGAACTCACCAGCGAAGCAGCCACCATTGAGAAAACTTTGGAAGCACGAGCTCGGCTTTTCCCTCGACAGCTCCAAGCGATCTCAACAGCCTTCTCGGATGGTGCAGCATGCGGAGGCAACCTGCGGGATGTCATCCGCGAAATTGTACGGGAAGAGTTGCGTCGCCTATTACCACCTTCAAACCAGCCTCATGTTGCGACCCTTCAAGAAATCGCACGCGAAGAAGTTCAACATGCGATTGGCACCCCGTCATCTTTGCCTCCAGCTCAAGCTCCAGTATTAACTTACGCCGCTGCAGTACGCAGACCTCAGCCCCAACGAGAGAGCCGAAGTCCGCCTCTTCGACGTGAACCAGCTGTTTTCGAAAAGCCGCACCCCTGCCCTCTCCCGCTTAGCCTACGAACGACGCCCAAGCCCTAGAAAGTGCGACGCCTGGAGGACTTCCGACAACCGCCCGCTGTGTTTCCATTGCGGCGAAGCCGGCCATTAACTTCGCCACTGCCCGTACAGGCGCATCGGCCTGCGAGGTTTCGCCATCGACGCCCCACAGCCACTCCCCGGCCAGCGACCACGGGAAATCGTCGACTACCTGAAATGAGGGGAGTACGTGTCGTCAAGCCGTCTTTCCCGCTCGCCGTCGCCGTCCATCGCAAGTTCTGCATCACCAGGCCGCAGCTGCGCCGCGGCTGTCCGAGGAAGGTCCCCTAGCCCCCGTAGGGGAAACTAAATAAAGAACCTGTGGAGGTCAGGTTGCTTGCCGAGGAAACAACGAAGATCCTCCAGCGACCACGCCGCATGAAGACGCCGCACCTACTACGCCGACGACGCATACAAAAACCTCGACCACGACGCGAACCGCCTTCAAAACTACGCCGCCAACAAGAAAAGCTCCGACCGCACGGCCCGCCCACGGTTCACATATCCTGCGAAGCCGTAACCCGACGCCGAGGACGACGTGCAACTCCAGAGATAGGATATCCGACGTAGAAATGGTTATCGGCGGCCGAAAAGTCACCGCTCTAGTCGACACAGGAGCCGATTATTTGGGGATGAATGGACCATTTGCTGTGCGGCGTTGGAAAGTAATGACCGCTTCGGACGACCCACACATTCGCACCACGGGGGGCCACCTCATTACGCCATCAGGACGATGCACAGCGCGAATGACTCTCAAGGGACATACTTATCCTGCGACCTTCGTAGTGCTAGGGCAATGTTCCCGCAAAGTGATCTTGGGCATTGATTTCCTTAATGAGCATCAGGCGATCATCGACCTGCAATCCAAGCTGATCACGCTTTCCATGGGGGAGGCCATCCCGTCGACGAGAACTCCGCAACATCACGTTGCGCTTAGTGTCCTGGAGCAAGAAGTGAGTGCCCCACGCCGCTCAAGCGTCATCGTCACCGTAGGCGCCACGGAAGCGAGTAACACTAAAGCCGTTATCGAGGGGAACATGCAGTTGCTTCTCGACCGAAGAATCGGCATCGCAAGAGGCATCGCACATTTCCGCAAAGGACAAGCTGAAGTACTGCTGACTTCAGCGAAGAATACCAGCACATTAACAGAGGAACGGGGATTTCTTTCCTCGACGAAATATCCGACGTACGCGTCTTCTTCGTCCTCTCCGCGCTATCCGCAGAAGATTCGCCTGACCAAGAGAACTCGCCCACTTTCGACATAAACCCAGCCCTGCCCTGGAACAGACAAGACCAGATCCGCAGTATCCTTCGAAGCTACGGCGCGTGCTTTTCGTCATCGCCGAAGGTCCGACAAACGCCGATTGCCAAGCATCGCACTATAACCGACCAGCACGCCCGACCTTCCCGCGACAGCCGCTACAGAGTGTCGCCGCTATAAACACAAGCCATCCGGGACGAACTGGAAGAAATGCTTCGCGACGACATCATCCAAGCTTCAAAGAGCACCTGGGCCACGCCGGTTGTTCTAGTGTGAAAGAAAGACGGCACACTTCGATTCTGCGTTGATTACCACCGCTTGAACAACATCACAAAAGAGGACGTCGACCCTCTCCCCTGCATCGACGACACACTGAACCGGCTCTGCAACGCTAAGTATGTCTCATCGATGGACCTCAAGAGCGGCTACTGGAAATTTGAGGTCGATGAAGGAAATCGCGAGAAGACCGCATTCATCACTCCAGATGGCCTCTTCGAGTTCAAGGTGATGCCGTTTGGACTCTGTTGCGCACCAGCGACGTTTCAGCAAGTAATGGATACAATGCTGGCAGGTCTGAAGTGGCAGATTTGTTTGGTATATTTTGATAACGTCGTTGTCTTCGCCTCGAACTTTGAGAAGCACCTAAAAAGGCTTCGAACAGTACTAGACGCAATCAAATCGTCCGGCCGAACTTTGATAGCAGAGAAGTGCCACTTTGCCTATGAAGAGCTGCTGTTTCTGGGCCACATCGTTAGCAAGGAGGGAGTACGCCCAGACAAGCAGAAAACAGCTGCTATCGGAATGTTTCCGCCACTGGCCAACAGGAAAGCTGTGCGCAGACTCCTCGGACTGTGCGCGTATTACCGATGATTTGTCAAGAACGTTTTGCGCATCGCCGAGCCACTGACTCACCTGACAAAGGCAGACGTGCCATTTCAATGGAAAGCGCCGCAAGTGGAAGCCTTCAAGGAACTTCAGCGTCGTTTACAGTGCCTTGAGAAGGAGTGGCTTGCCATCATCTGCGATACGTCGAATTTCCGCCCCTACCTGTACGGACGCCCATTCAAGGTGGTCAGCGATCACCACGCACTGTGCTGGCTCGCCAGTTTCAAGGACACCTCCGGCCGCCTCGCTCGATGGAGCCTGCCGCTCCAGGAGTTTGACGTCACTCATTTACAATTCCGGGCGCAAGCACTCTCACGCCGACTGCATGTCACGAGCCCCTGTAGATGCACCACCGCCGGACGACGATGAGGACGCCTTCCTGGTACCCATCAGGTCCCGAGGTTTTGTACAACAGCAACGTGCGGACCCCGACATAAAATGCCTCATTGAATACTTCGAAGGCAAGGTTTCTTCACCCCCCGCCTCGTTCAAGCGAGGATTGTCTTCGTTCTGTTTACAGAACAATGCCCTCGTGAATAACTTTGCAGCGAACAAGACAGCCTACCTCCTTGTTGTACCTGCAAGTCCGCGCCGCGGAGAAGTTCTTCAGGCCTCGCACGACGAGCCGACAGCTGTACAACTCGGGTTTTCTCACACTCTCCACCGCATTCAAGACAAGTATTACTGGCCCCGACTCTCTGCCGATATCGCACATTATGTGATAACCTGCCGAGAGTGTCAGCGACGAAAGACCACTCCAACCCGACCAGCAGGATTTCTGAGCCCCATTGAACCCCCCTCAATGCCATTTAAGCATATCGGCATGGACTTGCTTGGTCCTTTCTCGAAACCAACGTCTGGAAATAAATGGATCATTATAGCGACCGACTACTTCACCCGCTACGCCGAGGCAAAAGCCCTACTGAACGGAACCGAACGGATTTTTCGTAGAGTACATATTGCGACACGGCGCCCCCGATGTCCTCATAATTGACAGAGGAACAGCATTCATGGCGGAGGTGACGCAAGCCATCCTCCATTACAGCCAAACCAGCCACCGGCGAACAACTGCATACCACCCACAGACCAACGGACCCACTGAGCGCCTCAACAAAACCATTGCCGATATGCTCTCCATGCATGTCGATGCCGAACACAAGACCTGGGACGTCATCTTGCCTTAAGTAGTCTTCGCCTGCAACACCGCAGTGCTGGAGACCACCCAGATGACGCCTTTTAGGCTCGTCCATGGCAGAGAGGCCACGACCACGCTAGACGCCATGCTGCCCAACGTTACCGAGGAAGATAACGCCGACGTCACCGCCTACCTTCAACGCGCAGAAGAAGCCCGAAGACCTGCCGATTAAGGATCAAGGACCAGCAGCTGACCGACG
The DNA here is from genome assembly GCF_055824585.1 of Amblyomma mixtum. Taxonomy (NCBI): domain Eukaryota; kingdom Metazoa; phylum Arthropoda; class Arachnida; order Ixodida; family Ixodidae; genus Amblyomma; species Amblyomma mixtum. The sequence goes on along the minus strand of NC_143020.1, from coordinate 24,157,030 downwards.
CCACACGCTAAAACCTACGAAGACTCAACGCGCAATACAAGCCGGGAGACCGAGTCTGGGTTTGGACGCCCATTCGCCGCCAAGGATTGAGTGAAAAGCTTTTGCGCCGCCATTTCGGTCCGTACAATTTTCTTCGTCGGCTAGGTGAATTGGACAATGAAGTCGTTCCTGAACAAATGACTGCATCCCAGCGACGCCGCGTACGACCAGAAGTAGTCGATATCGTACTCCTAGAGCCCTATCATGGACGTTAAAGAACGAAGTGTTTCCACATTCGGTGTTTATTTTTGTACATTCCGTTTTTGATTGTTTATAGCCGCATTATGTTCTAAAGCATCGAGACGATGCTTCTTTGAGAGGGCAGTAATGCCGCGAATCTTTGTAGCCTTTGTTTGTTGTGTTTGTTTGTTCATGTTTCAAGGCTGCCGGCACACCGCTTTATCGCTTTTTTTGTGGCTCGAGACGCGCCTAGATTTATCTCGATTGATGCCATCAAGGCGGAGCCGATTCTACTTTGCGCCACAGCGTTTTAGTAACTTTCCAAGCTTTATCTTGAAAGTTCGCTATCAGGTTTAAACAGGGCACGGCTGACAGCGGCGGGCATTCTGTTCGACGACCACCGAGCACGCTTGCTGCAACGCCGCCGCCGAGTGATTCAGTTCTTTACGTGCGCAAGTCAGCCCAAATAGAGAGTTCCGTTTCAAGGACATCCTTGCTGTTTTCCTGTTCGCCGGCCTGCAGTCACCACTACGTGACCGGGCCAAAAGAAGCGGTGGCGCACGCTGTCGTACGTGCGGGAGACTCAAAGATAGCCTGCCGTGGAAACGTCATGAAGCTGCTCAAGGACGCGGCAGCGCAGGTGTTGAAGCACCACGAGCAAGAGGTCAGTGCCGTCAGGCCGCATATTGCACCGGTAGAGGATGTTCTCATGGAGCACAAACGGGGTGAGGGCGGCATCAGAACGGTTGGCAGTGAGGCGGTCGATGACGGAACGTAGCGAAGAATCCAAGCGCTGCTTTTGCGCAATGTTGCGGAAGGCCGAGATGGACAAAAAAGCAGGCGTCAGACTCACATTCATTAAAGGAAGGCGGATCGACAGGGTGACGTGACAAGCAATCCGCGTCCCCTTTAGGCACCTTTCCCTGGTCTAACAGGAACGATTCACTGACTTGCATAGCGCAAACGTTCCGTGCCACGGGCACTTGACCCTTGCTAGTGTTTCCGTGAAACAAATATTCACACTAAAAACTAACGCGTATAACCGCTGCGGTGGATAACGCTGGGAGCGACGGGTCTCACAAAGCGCGACCCGTACCACTGAACAGCTGATCACGATTACTCTCTTGGGAGGCCGATAATCGCAGCACTTCACGGCCAATCGCAGGAGAAAAACAGCTTTTGTGTGATATTTTCTTCGTACCTTCAAAGCTTATTTCTGATTTCATTAGCTACATAGCGATAACGAAATGTGTTGCGCGATGTCTCGACGTGTAGCGATGGCTCTGCAACATTTGTGCCGCGGATGTCGGGGATCGCAGTCCAAAAATTGAAATGCGCTCAAATCAAGCGCTCTTGCCTTTTTTGCTTGGGTGTCTTTGTGACCCTGCTGCGTACAGCAAGGCACTAAGCAATATGTGGCCTTATTGAGGACGTTGAAACTCGAGCGCGCGCGACGAGCATGCACCAGTAGGTGCTGTGAATCCGGCGGCTATCCTCCAACATGGCGGATCGCGCGCGGCTGCCGCTAAATGGCAGTGCATTTCGCATAAGGTCTATTGGGCCGCCTGTGAATAGGGCGGGCCTCGCCGGTGTCAATGCGGTGGGCGACAATAGAGGTTTCACCCAAGGGATGGTCCCCAAAGTCAAAAATATCACTGTAAGAGGACAAGAGGCTGTGAAGCGCTGTAGAATCAGTAGAGGGCTGATCGGCCGCGATCATTCTCGAAATAGGATCCGCACGAGGGGGCTGCGATGCAGGGACGTTGGAGACAGCAGTCGTTGCGTCAGGAGCCAGGGCAGAAACTGTGCAATCGGTCAATGGGGACAGATCATTAGGTGAAATGCCGGTGAGAAGTACCTGAGGGGACAGGCTAAAGTTGAGGACAGGGAGGCAGATCCAATCGGAGAAGGTCTGAGGAACAGTCAATAAGAGCTGAATGGGTGGTTAAGAAGTCAAGGCCAAGGATCACGTCCTGAGGGCACCTGGTCAGGGCGGTGAACCGAACGGGTATATGACGTCCGGTAATGCTGACTATCACAGTGCACATTCCAATCACGGCAGCGGGGCTGCCATCGGAGACGCGAACCATGGACATGGAGGCGGGCGTTAAAACTTTCTTGAGTCGGCGGCGCAAAGAAGAGCTCAGGACAGACACTTGGGCGCCAGTATCAATGAGGGCAAGGACCGGGACACCATCCACGAAAATATTTAAGAGATTACGTTGGGAAGCGGGGTAAAGAGAGGATTTGCAGGCCGGGCCAATGATGCAGCGTCACCTCTGGGGGCTGCATCGGCTAGTTTTCCGAGAAGAGGCGGGAGGTCGAAGGAGGAGGGTTGGGGAGTACGGTAGGAGGACGGGAGCGGCGGCCTAATGGGGAAGGTAAGCGGCTGGACCCACGAGCTTGCGGAGCCGGCTCGTCACGAAGCGGATCGAGACGTGGTGAGTAACGGCGCGGGCCGTGGTCGTTGCGGCAGTCGACGAAGGAGTAGGTGCGAGGTGGCGGGGACGAACGGCTGCTGCAGTGACGGGAGATGTGTCCGACGCGAGAGCAGGTAAAACAGATCGGCCGATCATAACAAGTACGCCGTTCGGCAGGATTGCGATACCGGTACCGAGGCGAGAAGCTGCGACTGTAAGTGGCAGCCGCGATCACTAGAGGGTCGTGGCTGGCATGAACGTTGTCCACGACACGAGGAGCAGGGATGGCCATGTTCGCAACCTCCTGGCGAACGACGGCCTGGATGAATGCCAAGGTATTGTCCGGCAGTTGAAAGGAAGAAACAGCGGACGACATCGCCTCCAGTTCGCGGCGTACGAATCGACTTAAGTTAGCCATGCCGGAAGGCTGCCGCAATGTTGGCAGATCTTCACAGGAGGAGCTAGCAGCAGTGTTCGGCAGCCAGTCAAAACGGTGAGAAGTGCGCCAGTGTTTGGCTTGCTCGAAACCCCGGCACAACGCAAGAACACAAGCCACCGTGGAACAGTCTTTGCAGAGAAGCAGATTGAAGGCATCGTCGGCAATGCCTTTCAGTATGTGGCCGACTCTATCTGCCTCGGATATGTCTCTCAACCTTACGGCACAAGGCCAGGACGTCGTGTATGTAGGCTATGTATGGCTCCGAAGAAGTTTGGGAAGAAGCCTCCTTCCTCCGAAGAAGGAGGCTCGAGAGGCGCGAGAGCCTCCTTGGCGGCGAGTTGGCGGCCGGTGGGTTTTCCGAAGAGGTCACGAAGCTTCTGCTTACAGACGTCCCATGAGGTCAAGTCTTTTTCGGGGGTTTGGAACCACACTCTCGCGGTGCCGGTCAGGTAAAATATCATATTAGCGAGCATCAGCGTCGCATCCCACCTGTTGTGCGTGCTGACGCGTTGGTAAAGGGCCAGCCAGTCGTCCACATCAACGTTGTCTGTACCGCAGAACGTGCCCGGTTCGCGGTGGTGGGCCACGACGACGGCTGCCGTTGCTGAGGGAGAGTGAGATGGCTCGGACTCGGTAGACATGGTGGCGAGACGGCGGCTACGGCGGAGAACCAGCTTGGGGTCGCGGATCGAATTACCCAGCACCTCCACCAAATGTTACGTGGCGGTAGAAACAGTAGAGGTAATCTGCTACGCAAAGGACCGACGGCTTGGGGGTAGTCGTTGTTGTTGTTGTTGTAGCCTACGACAGATGGCACATACCCACTCTGGGGGATCGGCCAAGAATCGGGTGGTAAAGGTTGGTATTGACCTGTACGTAGTAAAGGCAAAAGGAAAGCACACGGGAGAGGAACACCGGGGGAGTCTACCACAAGAACGGCACGGAGAGGATGAAAAAAAGAAACAAAACAAAAAACAAATAATAATAATAATAATTAATAATCATAAAAATATATATACATATAAAGGAGTTTGGATTGGAGAGAGTGAACAGCACACAAGCGCGCACCTCAGCGTCGTCTTCGTTTCCAAAAACACTTCATCGTCCTTCCAGCATCCGCAGCAGTATGTTCCATGATATTAAAGCAAACTCCTGGTTTTCATTCCAGGTACATGTGGAGCCCTCCAATCAGAAGGAGATGTGTCGGACTTTTGCCCCATTATTTGAATTGTTGAATGGTGAAAGGCGCCTAAATTGGTCCAAACATTCTTCGGTTCCTCACTTGGAAAGCGGTTGAATTTTGGGCCGCACGCTCGACTGCTGCAGGATAGTCAGTATAGTCAGACTGCTGCAGGAGGGGGTCAGAAAGACAGCAAAAAGGGTAGTCGAGAGAAATTTTATAGTGCTAATCTGCTCCTCGAAGGAATAAATGAAGCGCAGGCGGAATTACCAACAAGCGGGCACCGCTATCATCGAACATAATTCTTGGCCCTCTCGGCTACGTTCAATTTAAAGCTGACAATGAACTATAAACATAAGGCGCCAAAGCAGCTACAATAATCTGCAACCAATTGGAAGCAGGTTCTTGAGGCTGCGATTTATCGAGATAAGCCGCTCCACATCTTGCATCACAACGAAAATGATAAACCAGAATTTTGACGGCTTTGAGCGTGAACAAAAAACGGATCAAGATTCGCAGCAATATGATAAAATAGCCTACCGCGACATCGCCTGGCTCCGCAGGCGGCTGGCGAGAAAGACGCAGTTACAGGAGGAGAGAGGGCGATGCGGTGGATGTGAGCGGTGAGAAGCGCATGTAGAGGGCATTGGAGCTGTGAACGACCGAATGCGCCTCTTATACTGGACACTGGAGGTGAAAACAGGAGCACGCGCTATATCATAGATGGTGCTGGCAGACCCGGATAAGACACCGCACGGAGAGGGGACAGTAAGTCCTAGACTACGCCCGTGTGGGGTTAGTCATCCCGCACATTTGTAACTCACAAGACTTTTATGCCTTATTTATTTTCATCGTGGCAACTAGCTGGCTTTCGACCGGCAACAAAAACACGCATTCCGACGATACATGCAATGTTAGCTACTTTTTAATCTGCAAGACACGATGCTGTGTCCTTGACAACCACGCCAGAAGCTCTGAGGAAAAATTAGTAAAGCAGATGAAGTACTGCAAAAACACTGTATATCAGCCTACGCTGATTTTGCCTCATCATCATCATTATGATCAGCCTGAATACGCCCACTGCAGGGCAAAGATCTCTACCGTGTCTCTCCAAATAACCCTGTCCTTTGCCATTCGCTCTCTCCTGTCCCCGCAAACTTCTTAATCTCATCCGCCCACCTAACTTTCTGCCGCCTCCAGCTACGCTTGCCTTCTCTTAGAATCCACTGCGTTACCCTTACGGACCAGCGGATATCTTGCCTTCGCATTACATGCCTTGCCAAAGCCCACTTCTTCCTCCTCCTTTCCTCCTCGTTTCCTTCTTCCTCTTCATTTCGACTAGAATGCCATTAACCTGCGTGTGTTCCCGCACCCCCTCCGCCCTCTCCTGGTCTCTTAACGTTACACGTGTAATTTTTCTTTCTATGACTAGCTGGGTAATACCCCCTCTGGGGCCTTTAAGGTAATAAAGTTAAGTTGTCCTTAACTTGATTGTCCCTATTACTCTGTATATGAGGCCTTTTAATTTTGACTGCACACTTTTCCTGCTCTTATATTTGTGGACACTCCAGCCCATCGCTGCCATTACAATTTGCATGCGCGCAGGCTGTACGACTTCTTGCTGCTTTTTGAGTGAAGGTACAAATTGCGCCTTTCTCACTAAAGCAGAAGTATTCGTCTAAGCATGTAGCCAATACCTTTCTCATGAGGGTTAATATACATTGTCTAGGCTTCGCCTCTAAACCAGGCAAGAAGATTGTGTGCCCGTTATATAACACTGCACATGCTTTTAGCCTGACGCCATCATTTTTTGCGCGTATTTATAATTCTTATTGAAAGAGCGCTCAGGAAAACAAAAACGCGATTTTTGTTTCAAATGGAAGTGATTGGTAGGGCCTTTTGTGATCTCGATTCTGGCCTTCCTTACGTTAGCTGAGTATTGCACAATTATCTGTACGCGCAAACAGGGCGAAGGTCACAAAGCGGCAGTCCTTCAATGTTACGCACTCATTGCAAGCGAATAGTAGTGTGCCGTGCTTCTATTTCCGGTTTGTTTTGCCATTGCTTTTATGGCCTATTAATACTGAAAAAGCTCACAGCGAAAGACACAAGCATGCTTTTTCTTTAAATTGCAGTTATTACTAGGCTTTTGTGATCTCGATCCTCTCCTTCCTTATGTCAGCTTAGTATTGCACAATTATCTGTGCGCGGAGACAGGAAGAAGGTCTCAAAGCAGCACTCTTTCAAAGTTGTGCATGCATTGCAAGCGAATAGCAGTGCATCGTGTTCCTGTTTCCGCTTGGTATCTGTGCACCGAGCAGCCAAATATAAATGGTAAATGAGTGAACATACACATCACGGAAGCAATGGGCGGCAGTCAAGACGAACGTCGGGGATATGATGCTTCCACCACAAGGTCTCATAGCTTGATCCCCCCGGTGATATCTGCGTAATTTATACCAGTGCACCTGCAAGATATTTACGCATATTCAGCAGCAGCGTGTGTTAACATTGCTTACTTCGCGGTTTACTGAACATGATATTAGAGTACGTTGTTTTGTATTGCCGGAGCAGATCTCTTACTATATTTTGCACTATAGGCCTATGAGTGAGTGCTTTGTATGTACATGATTGAGAAGGCTGAAACGATCACAAGTAATAATATATATACTTGTTAGTATTCCTGGTTTCTTTCATTTTTTGCTTGACTTTTTTTTGTATCTCCTCTACGACAAGACTCCAGAAATATGTAAAGGATGCCCTCATATTGCGCATAAAATTGGGTATTTTGGAGAAAAAAACATTATCAGCGCTAAAAGAGTAACAGCTTAAGATAATTTTTTCCAACAAGGTGCTTTAAACATTGCAGCACTCGTTCACTGATCTTAATAATTACTAACACTCTATAACAGATCTACACCGTTATGAAAACTCAATTTTTCAGTCATCTTTAGCATGTGTTATCAAGAGGTAAAGTCTCATACTGCCCAAGGTACTTGTGTTCTTCTGGCAGGCTTCCCATTGAATACCCTGGCGACTGGTGCAGAAAGCCCGCAACCTAAAATAGAGGAGAAAAATAAGCCTTCTTGCAACTTCATGCATAAAATTCTAATTTCGAAATTTTCTTTTGAGAATGTAATAAAGATACTTAAAAGAAATTAATTCCAACTCTTTTTTTGTTGCAAGGCCGCGAGCGTTTTTGCCAGCATGACTAGCGCATAAAAAAAGAGCATGGCTACACATTGGGATCATACTTTGCAGAAGCATCAGTCATATCGCGAATTTGGAGTCAAATGCCCGTAGACGTTCAACCGTTTTCTGTCATGACAAACGAACACGCACCAAGTTCCAAAAGAGGCTCGAGAAAATGACGATTCCGCCATAGAATAATATTTTACGCGTTTCAAGAAAAGAACCATGATTGAAGAGAAATGCGGCGTCAGCTTAGACCAGGGGATTCAACGGGAATCGGGGACTTTCTATAAGCAGACCAGCTGTCCCCTGCCAATCCGTTCCTGAATTTGGACGCGTGACACGAAAGCTAGTCTTTTCAAAATAAATAATCAGTCCTTCCGTGTAAACATGTATACTAGAGCATTCCCCGTTTTTTATGTTGTTGCATAGTTCACTTCCGAAGCAGAGCCATCCGGAAACGCATTAATTCTGGGATGCAGCTCGGGGGGTAAAAAAGTGTAAAAATAAACCTTTCGCGGTTTGTGTACATTTCATAGATGCCTCCGATCACCGCATTTGTGTTTAGTATACCTCATATATTAAGAACAGCCCAGTGCGATCAACTGAAGTGAGTTTAGACTCGGTTTTTGTTTGCTGAATGCATGAAAATATATTTTTGTGTGTGTCGAGAATCAAGCCCAGTGCAATAAACATAGAGAGGAGACACTAACAAAAACCGTAGTACTACGATTGCAATCTTCGGTGCAATGCAAGCTAACTCGTGCTCGACTTTCAAATCGACTATGGTCTGTCAGAAGAGTACAGCAGAGTAGTAGTGTAGGCACGAATTTTTCACCTGTCCAGGCTGCATTGAAGAAGCATGATTCTTAATTTGCAAAGGAAAAAAAAATAGATTCATATCCTTGACCTTAACGCTGAATTCCGCGGATTAACATTCGATGATTAACATTTGATGCGCTTGCGCTGACGTTCGCTTCAGACGTTTTCTTCAAAAGAACCGCTACGAGGTGTATTCTTTAGTCTGAAATAAACTCACAGAGATTTTAAATGTTTTACGGAAAGATGCGCGCCTGCTTCTGATATTAACTCTCCACAAAGCATCCAAAGTGAATGAACTCAGCTGCAAAGAGCAGCTCTAAAGACGCAGGCAGCCAATCATTGTGATTGTTTCTTGGTGAGGGTGGAAAATTCTGTTTGTTATAATTATGATGCGTCCGCGCAAGACCGGTCCCTTTGACACCGTTGCACGACCCGGCCAAGGTCATTGTTAAGGAGTTTTGCGCTGTCGTTCTATGCCTGTCGCGAAAGAATTCAACAGAAACATTGCAGTGGCGCTCATGCGAGAACAGTTCCTCTGGTTGTTCACCGTTTATGCAATGCACCTTTGCTTGAACGAGTTTTTTGGAACAGCCTGCAAGTCAGGGGATCTATCACGGTCGCAGGAAAGCGCATTGTCAGGCATCGTGTTTTTAAATTTCAAAATTTTTTTTCGGCCGAATGTAAGGTAATCGCTTTTTAAATTACTCCGAAGTAAACGAGTTAAATGCGCATTGCTCTTCATTCTGTGCAACATTTGGATTTCAGATTTGCCTCCAATGATAACAGAAACATTTAACTAATTTATTCCTGGCCGTAGTAAACCACACAATCTCAAAAGTGTAGGCAGTCCACTTACGTACGGAAGCAGACTGCCCACAACCCATCAACATCGTCATCAGCCTGACTACGTCGTCTACAAGACAAAGGCCTCTCCCACAACTTTCTATCCAACCCTGTGCTGTGCCAATTGCAGCCACCTTATCCCCAAAAGTTTCTGAATGTTATCCGCCGTCCTAACCTTCTGCCGCCACATGATATGTTTTGCTTTTCTTGGTTTTCAGTCCGTTACTTTTAATGACCATGGGTTGGTTATCTTGCCTTCGCATTGCCCAAGATCATTTATTTTTAATTTTCACAAAAATGCCATTAGCCCGCGTTTCTTCGATGGCCCACATTTTCTCTTCCTGTCTGTTAATGTTAAACCTATCATTTTACTTTTCATTGCTCGGTGAGGTGTTTTCAATTTAATCTGAATCCGTTATTGACGTAGTGGCCGCGTCGCGGTAAAAGCTTGTCCTCCCTGCTTGGAGGGAGCCTAACCGACTCTGCAGGCTTTCTAAATAAAAGTTGTTCTCTCTCTCTCTCTCTCTCTCAATCCGTTTCGTTAACCTTCATCTTTCTGGGCCATTGGTGAGTACCGGTAATGTACAACTTGTGGGGACGCAGTCGTCCTCTGTGGTTCGCTTTCCCGCAATGCAGCCCAACTGTGCTTAGCTCCCCCGCTAAGCACTCTTCTCAGTTGTGTTACTTTAACTAACAGGGGAGGGCGCTCGCATCGCAGCGACACTAGCGTCACGAATGGCATTTTGCTGCGCGCGCACGAGGGAGATCGACTGTGTTCTCCTTGGGACCGGGAAAGCACGCGGACGCTTTGTTTGCCGCTCCCCTCCTCGCCGGCGGGCGACCTCGTGTGGAAACATGTTCCGCTCAGCTCGTCCCGCCCGGCCTCGGAGTTTTTCCCCCTGCCCTACCGTGGGCGAACATTCGCTCGTAGCCGTGCTGGTGAGTCGGACATCCTCGATTCCTCAGTGTATTTTGTTGCTAGCTGGCGTTATTGTTGTTATAGCAATAAATGCCTTGTTTGTGTCAGCCAGTGTGTCGTTCCTTTGTTCCCGCAGAGCAAGGCGCGCCGTGGTCGGCGTGCGCTCGGTAGCGCTCGTGACCACGGGGTGGGAGCCGCGCGGTTTTGAACTGTGTCAGCCGCGGTTAAACGGGGAGAACGTATTTATCTCCCAAATTTAAACCCCACATCTGGCGCCCAACGTGGGGCTGCTCTTGGAACATTGGACGACTGTCTGTTCGGTTCGAGGAACGCTCTTTGTCCGGATGTGACAAGTGGTAGGCCTAGTGTGAATTTTGATTGCTAGGACCTGCGGCATCCTTTCTTGAGTAACGAGGAGACATCTTTTTCGTCGCCTCATTAAGTTTCTGGTAGGCAACACAAAATCGCAGACTACCACCTTTCTTTGTAACTAAAACTACAGCTGAAGAGCAGGGGCGCCTTGATGGCTGAATAACACCACCTTGCAGCATTTCTTGGACTTGCTGAGCTATGGCTTCGATCTCCCACAGTGACACACTATATGGGTTTTGTCTAACCGGTCGGTTACTCTTGTCCGTAATTATGCGGTGCTTAGCAAAAAGCGTCTGTTTGGCTGCCGACGTAGAGGAGAAAGAACCTTGGAACTGATGCAGAAGACCAACTAGTCTTTCCTTATCCGTTTATGGTAAGCACCGGATCACATCAAGGACCAACTGGGTTGTTCGAGAGGTGCATATTTCACTCTGGAGGGCGAGACAGTGTGAGTTTCGCCGATTTCCTAGAAGTATGCGACAGTGGTGTACTTGGAGATGTGCTGGTGTTCGCTTCCGAAATTGATTAGAAGGGCAGCTGCCACGCCGTTGGTTAAAGTTACGATACCTAACTCGAAACCGAGACCCCATGAGAGAGCACAAGCGGAGTGCTGTGTTCCGCGACGCCGTCAGCACTGCACTGGTCGTTGCATGAGCACAGGATCGGGGAGGCATAGTCACATCCGCGTCCACACAGTTAATTGGGGAGACATGGGAGAGGCCTTTCTCCTGCAGTGAGAGTAGTCATGCTGATGATGATGATGATGCTTCTTGGGAAATATTTTGAATATAGTAGCACTGAATGCTGTCGTTATCCAAATATTGAAGGCAAATGTCCATTCTTGCGCAACGTAGCAACATCTCTTAGATTTTTCATCGATCCGATCAAGCAGTTAAAACTGCCATAGAAAACGAATTGGGATCTTTTTTGACGATAGCCAAAACGCTAATATGAAAAGAATCTAAGCATGCTCGGGGATATCTGCGGATATATTGATTCTTTCAATGAAATTTTACAATATATATGATAAAATTGTGTTCATAAACACTTTCCCGTTGAAAAATGTTTTTGTAGAGAATTGTTGGGTATGACCCCCTCTGCAAATTCCAGAAACTAGTTCCACGATTTCGCAGATACTACGGTGAACAGAATTCGAAGTGTCAGGTATATAGTCGTTCTGAATGTATTTAGTTTTAGAGCTGGATATATTAACTCTGTGAATTGTTTTAAGAAAAAAATGAAAGGATTTTCGGCACCCAATGACAGTCATCTACCACGATCTTTTTCTATCGTTTTCTTGCCCTGTAGCATATACTTTTATTTTCTCTGCATTATGATTTTAGTACCTTTTTCACTTGTTAATTCGCTACTCTAGGCACTAGTTGTATGCTTTCTGTTTCCAGTGTAATACTTGCTCGCTAGTTTTACAGAAATGCTCCCATAGTTCACTATGAATATTGTTTTGGTTTTGTGCTATAGGATTTAACGTCGCAAAGTGAAACAGGCTACGAGGGACGCCGTAGTGGAGGGCTCTGGTAGTATCGACCACCTGGAGTTCTTTAATGTGCACTGACATCACACAGTACATGGGCCTTCAGCATTACGCCTCCATCGAAAGGCGACCGCCGCGGCCGGAATAGAACCCGTGTCTTTCGTGCCAGAAGCTCAGCACTATAACCACTGAGCTGCCGTGGCGGTGTATAATTTTCGCATGTTTTTCTGTGCTCGTTGTCTAAATTGCAGTGCTTGTTCTCTTCCTTTTATGCAAGCAATCTCATCATACCATTTGCAATTTTTGCCTCTGTTTTGTACCCATGCCACTGTTATGGGTGCCGGTATCTTACCAGGCCAACTGACCTTTTGTGTCGGCTCACTCTTTCTGCGCTGGAAGAAAAATGTCGAACTTAAGACCAAAAAAAGGCCACTTACTAGGCTCGTTGATCTCCTCGTTATGCACCTGAAAAATACGTTGTAATCAGTACCTTATAATATGTGGTGTGCATAGGTGGAGTTTGACAACTAATTCCATTCCTTCTGTACCAAGTCATTTCCCGTGAAATTCGACAACAATCATCTCTTTATTAGCTTATATCTCTTAGCTGGGCCTCAAAATTATTTTCTTGGGAACAGGAGCGCCGAGCAGTACTATATCTTATGAAGAGTGTAAAACTGTTGCCCGCAGTGCACTGTGAACCTTGAGCAGTTATTTAACCTTCCTTTGATTTCGCAAAATAAGTTGATAACGAGACACACTAGTACCTGGGCGTGTTTGTGCTTATTCAGGAAAACATTGGAGCCGGACGTAGTTTTGCCACTGCGGTCCTATTCTCTCACTACGTCCGTGTTCGCATTTCCGCTGCTGTGTCTTTCCTCAAGATGATAACGTTTCAGATAGTTTCAATTTTAGACCTTACTTACATGAATGAGAAAAGCCAACTGCCACAGAAACCAAGGGGCACAGGGGATTTTTAATTTCTTTATTTCTTTTGTGGTGTTGATCAGTTTATAATATTAGTGAATATGTTATCGCTTAAAGCTAATTGATTATAAAAGCAGAAGAAAAACAACCACATGCCGCCGGTGGGATCCAAACCCACGACCTCCTAATTACGCGTCCGGTGCTCTACCGCTGAGCTACGGCGACGGCTGTCAAATCTTCTGCTTAAAAGACTTACATGAAGTCTTTTAAGGTGTCCTTCCTCATTATTAATTACTTTTCCCTGAAGTACGTAGCCTCCATATTTTCTTTTCCCCATTCGATGATCCCCATTCGATGATTCCCCATTCGTTGAGTAGTGTGATCGGAAACCGAAATGAGATCTGTCTAAAATTATAATGGCCTCAAGAAAAACCACGTCGCAAGTTTGCAACCATTCGTGGCATTCAGCCGTGTAATCGGAAAAGTTCCTGTAATCGTTAAAATTTTTTCAACCGGGTTAGAAGGGTATTCAGTTGGCGACGAACTGCATATTCACTTGTCCCTTTCGCCTCCACCGAACTTGTTTTCTCCAAATGCATAGTTGTGAAACTTGAAGAATTCGCCTCCCTAGCGCCTTTTGCACTGCTTGAGTTCCAACTAAACGTGCCTGCACTTAGACAGCACAATAAGAAGACACGCAACGCCTGGTGTGCCTTGCCATTTTGATGAAATAATTTTCCACCCGGATATTTCTAACTGGTGCTTGGAATTCCAAACCAGGAACGCGTTTTGCCTGTATGCGAAGGCACTTGTTTAGGTTTTAGCTTGAATCGAGATTGCCCTTCTCGCCATTCTATAACAGATCACTTGGTGATTATTTATTTTATTCAAATACCCTAAAGGTCCTCTGCAAGAGGGTGTAACATAGGGGGGGGGGGGGGGGGGGGGGGCACACGAAACACACTAATAAGAATATGCGAGAAACAAAAAAGTAAGAATAAACAATTTCAGCAAACATAGCAAGAAAACCACAAAATACGTAAACACCAATATTAGAAGTGGATTAAAGTTCGAATAAAGATAAGATTAAAGTGTGAAAATTGAAACACCGGGGGTTCAAGGATAACACAAAAAAAAACTACAATACGATATCGAACAAGATGCACAGGTATTAGATTAGTCCTGGAAAAAAAAACAGCTAACCACAAAAACGCACAGAGACGTCAAATTCTGATATGAGTCCACAGCATTTGATGAAATTGATCGGTGTTAACTTCAGTGGCAATATCTGATGGTAGGTTATTCCAGTCAGCTATGGTTTTGGGGATGAATGATTGTGCGTAATGGGCCGAGTGGCATGCTGGGCGTTTGACTTTGCAGGGATGATCACGGCGAGGAAAAATGACAGGGGGTGACTGAATGGGAGGATAGCTCAATTACTCTACCACGCAGCCGGAAACAGATCCTGAGATGGCTGCCAGAAATGAAGGCACGCCTACTTAAGTTTCCAAAAGGCAGGAAAGATGTGGTACTGAACTGGCGGCTCAGCTGGAACCTGCGATCGCTTTAGGGGCCCCTCGGAAAACAACCGCCAGCACTACCTCAACTGGTAATGCCATCTATCCCTAAATAGAGGATTCAGGATCAGGTGCAAGATCTCAAATTTAAAGATTAAAGAAAATGAATTCTCCCATTGCATAGAATTCCTACTTAAACGCGAAAACGTTATTTCATTGCCTCAAATAACATTCCACCAGTTTCGTATGTAATATTTATTTACTTGAAATACCTTACAGGCCCCTTGGACATTGTGGAAGGGGGGCGAAAAAAAATATAATACAGTGCATTAGTAACCAAAGGAAACAGAAGGAAACATACGATCATGATAAAAAAAGAAATAAATCTATACAGTGCATTAATAACCAAAGGAAACAAAAGAGAAATATACAGTCATGATAAACAATATATAAACAAATTAGTAGAGAAGAAGAAACGACGCGGAAATAACAGGAAAAGAGAAAAAAAGAATACGCGGCACAAAATAAAGCACTACAATAAAGGATAATGTGCTCACCGAACGTGGGAACAATGAGTAAAATAGCGCGATTAAAGCAAATACGGAAACATGGCAGGCAAACATAAGTAAGAAAGAAAACATCGGAATGGCACGAGTGTAGCAGCAGTAATGATAAGTAATACATGACACGACTAATAAGGCATGGTTTAAAAAAAAACTAAATTATCGATCACACAAGTGCGAGCTCCAAAGGAAATCTCATGAATTCAACTGGACGCTGTTCATACCGGCAGCAATATCAGGGACATCAATCCTGGCTTTGCGTGTCTGCTGGCGCAGTCACCTCCGCCGCCTGAGTGCCGTTTTTTGGTACTGTGTGTTGTGCCTTTCCTCCAGTAAAACAGGTGCGCTGCAGCGAAGCCTCAGTGTTTAATCCTGCTGTTTTGTAGCGAGAAAACTATACTCGGGGCAGGTTTCTGTAGCTATATGTCCTCGGCGTCGTTTTCATGCACGGGCACGGGCACATTCTTGTCGTCACGCGTACCATCGCCACTGTCCTAATTGAGCATTTGCGCATTGACACTGACGAGCACAGGATCTTTTTGGTTGGCGATGCTCTCTCACATGACAGAGCAGCTGTACACTTAAGAAGCTACAGCAGCGAACACCTTCAAACACGCATTGTTTTCTTATATCGAGATAATATTTAAATTTACTAATTTCCTCCTATGGTAAGTCTGCACCTTTCTGTATGCATAAGGCCAACCTCCTTTTTCAGTAAATTAACATCAATGACTGGGGAAAAAACGGCATTTCTCGCACGCTGCAGAATTGTACGCTCACAGGATTGCAGCCAATTTTTTTTTTAAAGCATATGCATGGCCTCTTAATTATTTCCTTTAGCATCCGAACTTATTTCCGCAATCAACCGTCCGCTGCAGTATCCTTTAGTAAAACATTCTGCTACCTGATAGAAATAAAAATGGCAGCATCAAGTGGCAGTCCTTTTGCACGCTGAACACTTTACGACGTGCATCTCTATTTGTTGGTTGGGAAAAGAAATTCTTACTTCTAAATCCAATTGGCAATGGAATTCCGGACAGCACAGATATAAACACTATGCCGCCTCGCAGGCTGCCTGAATACAACGCTAGAGGATTCGGCAAAAAAAGTTTGGAAAGTGACGTCCACTAATCGGGATAACAATCTAGAACCGTGCCTCAAGTAGACAACGAGTAGAAAATTGCATGTCAACTAATAGAATAAAAGACAGTAAAGATACGACGTTACTCTCTCTTGATAAGGCAGTCGATAGTAGTTTCCTCCGGTCACACATGGTCGCCCACACTGCTTCGCCACCTTCGTTGTTGTCATACAATATGGGGCTTGGCAATGCCTGATGATGGTTCAACACTGGCCCGCAGCGGGGAAAGCACAGCTATAGAGACAGTTACGGCGCTTTTCGCAGCCATCTCCTTGCTTTGTACAAAAAGCCCCACTACGCCGTTCTGCTACATCTGTCCGAGAAAGAAAATCTCTGCCTCTGCCGCAACCGGGAGTAGAGTAAGCATGAAATATTTACGGGCATAACACATTGGTTGTAGATGGTACTAGTCAACATCTTGAAATGGGTCTAGTGTTCAACGCACCACACTCTTGTTGCGTCGAAGCGATCGCCTGCAGTAGTGCGGGCTTAGGTAGGCAGCCGCGAACCGTGGCGGCCTTATAGTTTTCACGAGCGGCCGCATAATCATGGCGTTGTCGGCCGGGGCGAGCAGTCTTCTGCTGTGGCGTATCACTCGCAAAGCGATCGCTTTCCGCAAGACGCTTCCTATCTCTCCTTCAATCAGGCTCCATTGCTCGGCTTAAGCAGCTGTGACGGTGGCGGCAATGAAATGCAGGGCGATGCAGAAGCGTACGCGGACACGACGAGACGCAGGCTTGACAAGAATGTATCTGCAGCGCGTTCGAATACTCCGCGAGCGTGTATACATCTGCCTGCCAAAGGGGGAACCTTCATGAGCTGAAGGCCCAGCGGCCGGTCTTTTACATGCGTGAGTGTGGGACCGCAGCGCCATCCTCGGGGACGGCGCGGAAGCGCGGCCTCCTCTTTAGAGAGTCTCGTTAAATCTCGTACGGTGCCCGGATGCTCTCGTTTCAGTGCCCGGATGAGTGCAACTCAGTGCCCGAATTTTGGCTCTCGGTCTCGGCGTGACGTCACCACACTGCCGACAACGGGAGCTAAAAGCATTTCATGCTTAAAAACTGCTCAACACGCGTAAAAAGTGTTCCTACCGGTGTATACAACGCTAATGCTGCGGTTGAGAGGCAAACGACTAGTAAGCCTAATAAGACTAATCAGCCAGCCGCAGGCTAATCACCAAGTGAACTCATCCTCACCGTCTGAGCATGCGCGCGCATTAAGCATACGAATGCGTCATGCACGACACTCAGGATCTAAAGGCCACAAGGTACTAAGCATATTTGAAGCGACATTTTCAACCAGGGAACCTCAGACCAATGTGCATGGTGCTGTAGAGTGACCCGTGGCCAAATTTATATTCCGGAGAAATGTCACTTTGTCATCCTCACGATAGACCTGTCTACCTTCACTGCGAGACGAGGGCATCTCCTATACCTCTCCAATTAACCATGTCTTGTGCTAGTTGTGGCCACGTTATCACCGGAAACTTCTTTATCTCATCTGCCCACCTAACACTCGGCCGAGTCCTGCTATGTTTGTTTTCTGTATGTATGCAGTACGTTACACCTAACGACCATCGGTTAATTTGCCTTCGCATTACATGTCGTGCCCAAGCCCAATTCTACTTCTTCGTTTTGACTAGGATGTTATTAACCGCTTTTGCTCTACGAGACACACTGCCCTCAACCGGCCCCTTAAAGCTGCACCTTACGAATTCATTTAATCATAGTTCACGGCGGCCCCACAGGCAGCAGTCAGGACGCATGAGTACAGAACAGCCAGTGGAAGGCAGGAGCTTCTGCATGAAACTTGCGCCAAAGCCACCAGCGATGGTGGGGAAGCGCGGCTGAGTCCTCCTCATCTTGGACCTCCCGGTGGCTACCTCCAACGCCAAACTCAAGGCGTTGGGAGTGGTAAACTCCTATCAGGAGTTGCGGGAGGCCCACCTCGTGAACCAATATACGCGGCTATCGCAGACGGTGCCTGGACGCCGCCTGCTAAACCGCTTACACATCCAACACACATGCATACCAGAGGGGACGGAGAACATCCCGGTGCTGTGGCGCCACATGCTCTTGGTCGCTCCGCTCCCTCGTAACATGGACATGGCTTCACATGAAGGCAGACGACAAGCGCGGGTTCGCACGCTTGAGAGGCAGTATGGATATAAAGAGGGCGTTTACTACGTGGACATCACAGGGCCGTCGCCCACGGGATTCTTCACGGCTGCCGTAGTCCACCGGGGAATGAATGTCGATGGCCTATCTTTTCGGGCCCCAAATTCAACGCGAGCCGAGGAAGTCGCAATAGCTCTCGCTGCCGCCGATCCAAAATCGAGAACAGTTATCACGGACTCTCGCCGGGCCTGTGAACATTATCTTGCAGGCGAAATATCGCCTCTTGCCTCCCAAATTCTAAGACGCGCTCCCGCCGATCCAACTCGCACAAAAGTGATCTGGGCTCCTGGCCACGAGGGTCTACGAGGCAATGAGGCCGCTGATGCGGCCGCCTGAGCGCTCACACACCGGGCTCCTCATCCTAGCTCTCCTGGCTCAGAAGCTCATAAACCGCTTCTGCGGTTCCGCGAAATCCTAATTCATTATTGCGACAGCCACCGTCTCTACCCAGTACCTGCCAAGGGGCTGAGTAAGGCGGAGGAGCGAATTCTGCGGCGCCTGCAGACAGGATATCTTCTATGTCCTGCCATACCAAAACACTTCGATCCGAACACAGATGGGCGCTGCCCGCACTGTGGAGAGATCTGCGATATCTTTCACATGGTGTGGGCATGTACTCGAAATCCTCACCTTCCCCCTTCCCCCACCCCCACCCGAGAGGCATGGGAGACTGCCCTCCTCAACTGCTCCACACTGGAGTCTCAAAGGGCTCTAGTAAAGCGGGCGCGAGACGGGGCCTCGTCATGCGGTGTCCCGGCCTAAGGATACCGACCACGTAGCGGGGTTTCTTGACCCTCAAACTCTCTTTGTAAATTAAAGTTTTTCACCACCACCACCTCATCTTCTGCTGGCACACCTCTCATTTTCCTTTCCTTAGCTCGCTGCGCTGTCCTCGATTTATGATAAACACTTTGTTAGCCTCTATGTTCCAGTCGCATAGATGATTAGCGGTAAGACACAGCTGTTTTATGCTTCTCTTTTCAGGATTATCAGTAAACTGCAATTTCTGATCTCCAGAAACCTCCCAAATGTGCTCGACCCTATTGCTGCTCTTCTAGTTAGTTCACTCTCATGATACGATTTGGTGCCCACCACCATCCCTAAATAGCCGTAATGCCTTACCAAATCGACCACATCACTACCAAATTTACACTGCTGTTTCCTTCCGAGAGTGTCGAAAATTACGTTGGTTTTCCGCGATTAAATTCCCTGTCTTTCAGTTCACTGTTCTCTCTCTGAACTTTCATCCCGAACTGTTCCCAATAAAAGCCTCTTAATATCTATTGCAGGCAGACGGTGAAAGCATTGGCAAGATCATGTCTATCTCCCAGACAGCCTTCCCTGTCGAAATTTTATTTTTGACTTTCCTTTATGAAGCTGTGTGGTGGCTGTGGAGTCGTTGAATATATCTTCCAGTATTTTTACATGAGGGTCATCTATACCATGATTCCCAGTGTTTGCAGGACTGCTGAGGTTTTTGCTGTCAAATGCTTTCTTGTCATATAGGAAACCTATATATAGGAGCTTATTATATTCTGCTCTTTTGTCTAGCACATCATTAATAGTGAGGTAATGGTTTATTAAGGCGAAAGCCTTTAGTGTCTCATCGTTGTAAGCAGCAGTTGTCGACAGAAATGTCACGCTTTTCAGTTGGTCGAAACGGTCGTGACATCACAGTGCGCCAATTTCAAACGGGGCCAATTGTACTTTGGCTAGTAACCATGCAACCAATTGAAGGAATCATATAGTGATGCTCCAAGTAAGTGGGACTGAGCTTAGTTAATTGCTTAATTACCCAATTAGCCTAATTAGCTTTTCTAGTCAGGCCATATAAATAAATAAAACCGAGTAGGAAATTGGTCGAGCTCGGGAATCGAACCCCGGTCTTCGGAGTGCGAGACGAGCATGCTATCCACTCCGCCATGCCAGCTCAATGGTTTGGAATGAACAAAGGCGCGTCTAGTGAATACGGTGTCTTCGCTCACTGCCATCCTCCTTCCTTCCCTTCCGGAGAGTTTTAGGTGTCCACCGAGATATGAGAGACAGATACATTTCCTTTCCTCAAAAACCAATTTACCGACGATCGAGGTGTTGAACCGAATGGGCGATGGCGTTCTGTGGACTCCCTGACAGCGTTGCAAGACGCTGTCGCGTTCCACTCTTAGAGGCGAAGCTTAACATCTTAACCAAACATCAGGGACCGCACTTTAGGTGAAAAAAGTGCACCCCCCCCACCCTGAATTTTGACGGGTTTCCACCGAGATATGTGAGACAGTTACTGCGTAATTTCCTTTCCTCAAATACAATTTTCATTTTCTTCATTACGGGCCATCTTCCTCTTTCTTCTTTCACTCCCACTTCCTCCCTTCCTCTACGGTGCGGTTCAGGTGTGCACCGAGATGACAGAGAATTACTGCGCCATTTCCTTTCCTCAAAAAGCGTTGCGTTCAAACGGCAAGGCATCGCGCCGAACGGGTGGTGGCGTTCCGTGGAGTCGCTGTCAGCGCTACAACACGCTGTCGCGTTCCACTCCTAAAGGCGAAGCTTAAGCGTCATTAATTAGCAGGTAATTAGTGTTCAGGCGTTATCAGTAATTAACCATTAATTACTGATTTCTCATTAATCAGTAATTAGTACTCAATTACATGTGACGCCACCAGTGCCACAGGGGTAGTCAAATTAGTGCGGAAAACGCTTTCGCCTCTACGCACTTTAGACAGCCAAAGTGCCCCCTGACTTTTTTGTCGAGTAACCCTTCAGAAAGCCCGCCTGATTCTTTGGTTGGCTGAAATCTAAGGTTGTCCACACTCAATGAGCGATTACCTTAGTAAATACCTTGTAGACAACGGAGAGTCCCCTTTCTTATAGGGTAAGATGATGTTAGAGTTTTTACTAGCTTTTGGGTCGTACGACGACATAATACAGGGCAGATAGGTTTCATAGCACAATCTCCAAACCGTCCTGCAACAGACTTGGTGTTACCTGATCATCACCAGCTGCATTACCTCTTTTCTTCTAAGGCTTCTAAGGCTTTACTTTTTCATCTCTCATTACTGGCGAGATGTGCCATTGCTGCGCGCTACTGGCTCTCTCATTAACGTCCCGATTGCATACGCTACCATATTTGTGTACATCTCTTCAGCTAATATAACTATCTCATCTATTTTGCAGATGACATTACTCTTTTTACCTCCTAATGCATAGAGCAGGTTTTTGCCCATGCCTAGATTACACTTCACCGCTTTTATGCTATCTTCATTCTCTACAGCATGCTGGATTCTCTCCACATTAAACTTGCTTATTTCTTTTAACGCGCTCTTTGATAACCTTCATGGCCATTTCTATTACCTGTGTGAGGTTAGAAACCTTTATGCCTTGGTGTTCATTAATTTCATCTCGTCTGAGAGTTTACCCGTATCCTCTCTAATAAACCTACCGCCTCCGTCTACTGCGCACACCGAAATTATAGCTGTGCGATGATCTCTCTTTCCTTGAACATTAAGGTAGTCTTCTCCAGCTAAAGTCGAATATCAGTTCTGCAACCAGGTCATGAATTCCTCTACTTTAACAGCTAACTTTGAAGAGTTAGAGCAGCTAAATCTGTTTCTTCCATTCCCGCTTCGTCTATGCTAATTCGAGGCCTTACCGTCCTGTGGTCGCTATGACGCGCCTTTTCGAGGACCTCCACATCCTGCAAGACGGTAGGGGGAGCTTACAGCACCTCAACTCTCAACTCAACTCAGAGTGTGAAGTTTATGCAATTTATTAGTCTCACTACTGCTGCTCTTTTACGCCAACTTCCTGTTCTCCTGTTTGCGAAATAAGGTATAGTTTTCCGTAAGTAGTATCTCTCTGCAAATTCTACTACTAACTCAGCAGCCTGCTATTTCTAGAGCCTGTATCATAGTCGCCCACTGCCTGGTCTCAAGCTTGCTTCTTGCGTACTTTGTCATTGAGGTAACCCATCAGGAGAGTGTATTGTGTTTTTATGTTGGTTATTTCCGATTTCACGTCTTTATAGAAGCTTCCAAAGATCTGGACATGGTGGGTGGATGCATACGCGTGGGCCTTTACTACCTTCACATTGTAGGTCTTATTATGCTTAATTGCAGTAGCTGCTACCATTTCGCTAATAGCGTAGATTTGCTGTATGTTGTCCGGTATGTCTTCATCGATGATGAATCCCACACTTAGTTCAAGACTGCGCGGTAATCCGCAACAGCATGGTATTTACCCGCATTTTGCACTGTATAAGCCACACCTGTCCTTCTAACCTTCCAGAGCCCTACGATATCCCATTTAATACCCGCACCTCCCTCGAACTGCATTGATAAGCAAGCTTCACTACATGAGGTTCTAAAGTTAAACATTGCTGGGTTCAGTTTCATGCGGCAGCCTGTCCGGAACCAGAGATTATGAGCACCCTCCGCAGCTTCACAGGTCTGACAACCACGTTGGTCAGTTGCTCCGCAGCCGCTGGGTACAGAGGGTTCATTGGTGTATTCACGCAGGAGGTTGTGGCCAAGAGCTACAGCAGGGTGACAAAATCCTGTTTTGGTGATTGTGTGCTTTGTTGGTGAGGTCCTCAAGATCTATCCGCACCTCATGCCTGGTATTGGAATTCCACCGACAGCCTGATTTTTTAATCCGATGGAGAATTGCGCTGCACCTGGATTAGAATCCCGGTCCTCTTCCTCTCAACTCTTCCTCTAAACCGGGGCTGCATTGACATTCATAGAAAGGATTCTGTGAGCAGGTTGACATTTAGAGGTAATGTTATTTACACTTACTTTAGTGGCTAGCCAATAAAAAAAACGCGCGCAAGCTTGAGCAGATAGGGAAACTGTTTTCCTGCTTGCGCATAATACCCACACATTGTTCTCCACCAGGAGTACATGGCTACAAAGAATTTGTGACCAGACCCTTTGATGAGGGTCCGTGGCCAAGTCACCTGGATATGGACCGTGCAAGTTTGTACCGGCAAGTTTGTACCTCGAACGCATTCAAGTTTTTGTCATTCTCCTAAAACGTGCATTTGCTGAGCCATGCGCCCACCAATGGCACGTGTGCCATCGGTGGGCACATGGCTCAGTGCCACGACACTGGACAGTTCTGCCCCCTGGGCACCAAGTCTACGTGCTCAGGGCAAATTTGACGGAGTAAATTTTCATGAAGAGATCACATTATAACTTACACCTATCGGCAAGGTGAAGGAATACCTGTTAGAATCAGCGATGCAATCAAGACTCTCCAGGGCTGGTAATCAGGTATGAAAAGGTCTTTGAATAAGACATCGTGGTTTCTACGGTGGTCCGAGAAGGTGCGTGCGTTCGCTTTCTCAATTTAGTGAATAACGTTCAGAACGCAAGACAAACTTCATTGAACCTCGATATTCAGGCGAGCGGCAAAGCGTCTACTTATTCCTGAATCCTCCACTATGAGCTCTGCAAAACCTCAGTTCCTTCTTATTGAACTTCGCTTGCAAGTCAATACAAGGACGCTGTGCACTGCTCAGAAGAGGCACTGAGGTTTCTGGCAGATATGTTCCTTCGAAGCAACTGGGATCCTCATCTGCGGCGGCGCTTGGATGGGGGGTGAGAACAGAGAGGCGGAGCAAAAAGCAGGGCTCTCAAGGTTTCGAAGCCTGGTCTGAAACTTAAAAAGCCAGCCTCATTTTGCAACGAATTTCAGCGTTTCATTTCCCAAGGCAAGAGAAGGCTTCGCGGTGTGCTAAATTTTGCGAGCGCAGAGAGAGAAAGAGGGAACGGAACGGCTACAAACGGGATAGGCTTGCGAATGCTGGTCTGTGACGTAACATTCACTGCTCAGTTTTGTCCTTCATAGCTACAAGGTAGCGCAATGGCGGACGATGAGGCGCTGTGGCACCATGCAAGCTGTAAACGGAAGAGGTGGCGCGATGTGGTGAAGGGTGTCACGCATAACATCTTAACGATAAAAGACTGTTATCTAGCAAATAGTAACATTTATTGCTGGAATTCTAGTTGGGGAGCTTATCATGACTGTTAATGACGTTTATTTTTGGGAAACTCAAAACACTGCATGCGCTGGGAAGTACCCTTTTCAATTACGACTGCATGATTGTCAGACTTTCATTATTTTTATTCTCTGCATATAATGTCTACAGTTGGCATCAATTTGTCAGCAGTCCCCCCCCCCCCCCCCCCACCTTCCACAAGCGGCATGAGGCACAAAGTCCCCGTGGGATGAGAAGTCGTGGTCCTCAAAAGTTGCGTTGCATGGACGAGAAGCCCACCACGCTTCGTTCGCATGTACAACGGTGAAGCCATCGACCCCATTCCTGGGCAATGAAGGGGGCAGGCGCCATTTAGCTTCTCGGTGAACAACCACTCTAGTGGGTAGATGGCTGTTTTAGGATTTTTTACTAACCTCTCCGCCTCGTAGATAGATAGACCTTATAGTCAGTGCTACATTATCTTGTGTGCTGCGTTGTGTCCCACTCGCTTGCCTCTAGAGGGCAGGGCAGCCGCACGGTTCACTTAAAAAAAAGTTACACTCGTGGAACCCGGACATATAAGACAGCATCTTCACGCCTTCTCAAATTCCTTCATGACTGTGATCTTTAGTTCAGGTGTTGAAAGCAGCAGATGAAGATTGTTGCGGTTGAATGTGCGCGTGGCGACTTACATTTGCAGAGAGCAGTTCTGTGCCTCTAACTGCTGATTTTAGTTGTTATCTAATTGTAGCTACGGTGGATATTGTGGGAAGTATAATGCAACGCTAACCGACAGAATTGCATGCAACAGCCACAGCTTAAACATGAAGGAAGAAAGGAAGGGCAAGAAACAGCGGTAATTTGAGTCTTGTTCGCGTGAAAGTAATACACCTTATTTCCTTAAACTGCACAAATGACGAAATAGCACACTGCACAGTTTTCCTCGCAGCGATTGGAAGCCGAACTAGACTCGTAAGAAAAAAAAGATGCGTAATAAGGCAGCTGACATTTCAGCAGCATTGCTGCATTGCGAAAAACAGATGAGGCTCTGTGGACTAGACACCGGGTGCTTGCTGTCAAGTAAAGAAAAGTGTGTCAAAGGTAACAGCTCTGCGGACTGCGCCGAGCGCGGATTTTAGACCATACGAACAATAACGTGAGACCAGGTGTTTACTGTAGTTTTCTAAAAGCACTAGTTTTTTTATGCTTGAGAAATATTTGGCCTAATATTCGTTTGATTAGGGTGCTTTATTGCACGGCACATCGCCTCCGAATATCTTGACTGAAGACGAAGGAGAGCGGTGCAAAACGCTAAAAGTATTTGAAGCAGATGTTTTCTTATAGAGGTCTGCGCCAAGGAAATAAAATCACGAAATCTTAGCAGAATTGGCACTCACCCTGTAGAACTATGTTATAACTGGAGCTCTTGCCCCGGGTAAGGAACCCTTTGACGCCTAGGACACGAAGACATCGGAAATCGTTCTTAACTTCAGTGACTTCGTTGCTATTGCACCCATTTGTAAAATATTAACAACTAGTTCGTTTCCAAATGAAAATTCAATCCTTGAAGAAATAAACTTAGGAAATCGCTTTAAACGCCTCTTTCTAATGAAGAATTAACTACGGGTATGTACTGGAGTATGTACCTGCGGTGAAAGTAGAAACATCGTGATCTCTTCTCCTGTCAAAATTATAGACCAGGTTTTCGTTGATTGAACTTTTCTCAATTCTTAGCAAACTGTACTTCCTTTTCTTGTGCATAGATTGGTTGAAAGAGGACATTTGTTCGTGTATGTGAACATCAACATTATGGAATGCTCAAGCTTTTTAACTCATCTGCCGTATCCAATGAACCAGGCACCAGGATGCCGGAGGTTGTAGAACACTAGCAGCAGTATCAGAGTAGTGTAATGTGCGTCATAAAACTGCAAGGATGCGCGTCCGTACATTCTAGAAAAAAAACAAGGTTTGCCGCAATAAAATACAGTTCTTCAGCCACATTGCTAAGGCGGGTAATGTAGCTAAACTAAAGGAAAAGGAGAACCGGTAAAGAAACTCGGGCGGGTTCCTTTGCCGACCTCGACCTATAGTCTGTCTGCATACTTGCTCCTTGGGAGCGAATCTCAATGTTTTGAAAATGCAACAATGAAATGAACAACTACCATATTTCAAGGCGAATTAAAGAAAGCAAAAATTCTTACCGTAGAAATACTGCAGGAGTAAGCAATAAACAAGCCTAAAAACAATCTCGGACTGGTCATATCGAATAATTTCCTTCTCGTTTCCAGCTTTAAGTCGCAGTTTGGCATGTGGCAGATATAGCATCCGACTGTATAAGCACGCTGAGACCTTAACGTCATTCGTTCTCGCCAGCGCCAACGGTAAGACACGGTCATAAAAAAAAAGAACATCATTCATCTGCTTACGAGCGGACGCAGTCCACTGATAGTAGGCAGGTTCTCAAAGGCCTATCATTTAAGGGGGAGGGACGTTGCTCTGAAGAAGCAATTTGTGCCCTTTTGTATTGCCTCGACATTTAAAAGTCTAGTCATCTCTTTTACTTTAACGGAAAGCCATTTTTCTGCTGACGCATATAATTGGCACGAAAGTGTCTGAAGAACTCAAAAACGAGGCGCGACAGGCAAATACGAGCGCCATTGCCGTAACTAAGATTTATTTCTCGCGTTAAGGAATAGGATGCATAACTGACGGTCGTTGAGCGATTTTAAATAAAGCAGCGAGTCACAAAAACTAAAGGATACAAGGTTGGAAGTGCCCAGGCTTGAACGCTGAGCACGAGACTCCAAGACAACAAAGGGACCACTCGCATCTAACAACAAACCATGAGTAGGCTCTAAAGCCGCGAAAAAAATATAGCAGCAATCGGGCAGCTTTTTGAAAGCGCTCTTCTAAGCATAGTGGTAAACCTGCAAGGCTGTAGGGCTAACGCCAGCACTGACATCGGAATGAAGAGAACACAGCATACATGTTCAGAGGGAAATATCTGTAAAATCGGGAAAAGCCGAGGTGCTTTCGCTTAGCTGCGCCTACTCACTGCTTTCCAAGCATTCTTCCATATAGGTGTATGGCAGGCACTTCCTGTAATTTAAAAAGAACGTTAGAGGCCTCCATATCTTGGATATCTATATGTCGTTAGATTCTTTGAAATGTAAGCAGTGCGATTAACCACGTGTCCAACTTTTGAACGGGAAATAAATACAAACAGAGCTGGTGCAACGAGTGAAACTGACGCAGAACAAGAAAAAAGCGCACACACGCAGCACCCCCGTCGTGTGCTGCGTCGTGTGCTGCGGCAGTTTCGCTGGTTCTCCCATCTGTGCATTATGAACCAACTAGCCTCGCAATCTGCTCTATTGAAATACTAACAAATAATGTCCAGTAGCGTGGCTTTTTAGGCTTGTTGGTACATGGTTCCAATAAACTGTAGCGCAGCAAAAGACGAGGACTCAAAAGACGAGAGATGAACACCACGAGCGCTAACTTCGAACAAATTTTATTCTCCTGAAGCATCATATTTACACGCCAGAAAACAGGA
Organism: Amblyomma mixtum; assembly: GCF_055824585.1. NCBI lineage: Eukaryota > Metazoa > Arthropoda > Arachnida > Ixodida > Ixodidae > Amblyomma > Amblyomma mixtum. The sequence continues at coordinate 24,129,277 of NC_143020.1, read as the reverse complement.
ATCACATGGGTTAACAGCATCATTTACAAAGAAAAACGAGCTCTTTATCTGAAAGGAGAATGGAAGGTGTGCTTACACACGCGCATTCTGACCTATTTATCTTTTCGGCTTCAATGATTTCGCGCGTTACCATTTCCCTGCTTTTTCCTATTACTACATTTTTATCAAAGAAAGGCTTACAGGTTTTTGACTTGCATACTAGATTGTGATCAACCAGCGATCTGCATTGCCCGTTTCTGACGTTGCGAGCGTGTTCCATTAGGCGCTCGTTCAGACATCTCCCCGTCTGGCCGATATAGTGTTTCCCGCATGACAAGAGAATCTTATACACAACACCTTCATCGCACGTGACGTAGGGCTTCTGGTGCTTAGTGTAGCTTAGTGTAGCTGGATATTATAAATACGCTAACATCACGTAATTAAAAAGAAATGGGACATCAAGGACGCGAAAACCGCGATCAGATTAGCTCACGGTCCATTCGTAACAAGGTCTTCACAAAGCTAATCTCTAAGAGAATAACGAAAACCTTTGACCTCGATTAACCAAAGGGCCGGATAGGCTTTTTGCAATTGGTAGTCGAGAATAGTCCACATTCACGCTACAAACCAGGTGATAAAAAAATTACGAAATGCGTAGGCACCACCTAAGAATTACCGGTCGGGTCATACTACACCACTATTCGTTACATGCGGTGCCTTCGTTTTACTCGTATTTTCTATTACAACATACGAAACTACCGGCGCTTTATTTTGTGCTTTCGCAACCTCCTATTTTTGGTCACGAGATACTACACAAAATTTGTTATATCTGTTGCTGGAATATTATTTGTATTTTTGGTTACGACGTACTGCAGCAAATTCGTTATATCCGGTGGTTTCGTTACATCCTTTGTGCCATTCAGGAAACAGTAGACTACTCTTCGGTATATAAGGTGCTCACTTGCAATTAGAGTCCTCCACTACGGCGTCTTTCATAGCCTTAGTCGCTTTGGGACGTTAAACCTCAAAAACCAAAACCAAACCATGGTATGCCTGCAGCAGCACGGTACTCAAGTCTGGAGTCTGAACGTGGCAAAGTTTAAGACCAGAACTTTATCCAGTGAAGGTAGCCTAGCAGTGTAGTGCAAATTGATGGTTTGGTTTTGGTTGATGGGTTTAACGTCCCAAAGCGACTAAGGCTATGAGAGACGCCGTAGTGGAGGGCTCCGGAAATTTCGACCACCTGGGGTTCTTTAACGGGCACTGACATCGCACAGTACATGGGCCTCGAATTTCTCCTCCAAAGAAATTCAAGTTAGGAGGACAGGTGAGGTGTGTACAGTACTAAAGGGCGGGCAGACACTGTGATATCGCGGATTAGCGGACAGACGAGAACTAGGGGAGGGATTTCCGATTACGCAGGATATAGCTGGCAACGTAGACGAGTTCTGTAGTGTGAGCGAGAGGGTGGCAGCTATCGTAATTAGGCTCAGTAGGAAGTGTACAAGTTGAATGTGGGGCAGGCATACGCGCCTACATCCAACCATGATGACAAGATTGTTCAAAGCTGCTATGGAGACATGAAAGCTCGAACAAAATAAAATCACAATACACTGAACTGATGGGCGACTTCCGTGCGAATGTTGGCAAGAAGCAGGCTGGCGACCACGCGGCCGGCCACTATGGGATATGTTCTAGCCATACCAGTGGAGAGTTATTAGTAGAGTTTGCAGATATAAATAATTTACGAGTCATGAATGCCTTTTTCCGCAAACGAAAAATAACATCGGTTTAAATGGAAGAGCCCCAGCGGTGAGATTAAAAATAAACTGATTTCATACTATGCGCTCACCCTGGCATCGTGCTGGATGTGGAGGTCCTCGGAAAAATGCGTTGTAGCGACCACAGAATGGAAAGGTCTCGAATCAGCCTTGATTTGAAGAGGGAACGAAAGAAACTAGTGAAGCGGTAGCGCATTAACGACTACCGGTAAGAGAGACAGTGCAGCAATTCAGGATTTGGCTACAGAACAGATAATAGGCTTTAGGTGAGGCAAACGGTCTTAATGTTCAATGAACGATAATCTCCTAGCTATCGTTAAGAAGTGCGCTTTAGAAGTTGGCGGAAGGATGGTTCGACAGTGTACCGGCAAGCTATCTTAGGAGACAGAAGGTCTGATTAATAAACGCAAAAGCATGAGCGAGTCGAACCCTACAAAGGGCAAGGAACTAGCATAGCTATCGAAATTGACAAGCGCAAAGTAGTCGACAACAGGAAGTTTAGTATGGAGAGAATCTATCCCGCTCTAAAGAACGGAGGTAATCTGAAAGCGGTGAAGAGGAAACTAGGCATTGGTAAAAACCAGATGTATGCGTTTAGAGACATGGACGGCAATGTCATTATCAATATGGATAACAGAGTGAAAGTAGCCGCAGAGTTCTACACACATCTATACAGTAGGCAATGTAATCAGAACGTTAATGCGTTAATGGGAGAGATAGTAGCGCAGAGCAGTGCGTCATCCCTTGAAATTTAAGGTTTATTTCTCCACACACATTACAGTGAAGAAAGGGGACACTGGGTAAAAAGCTGCGCAATGCAGCTTGAGGTAGCACCCAGTGCCCCATGAATAGACTGACAGCAGTGTGTTTCGAGAACACAGGTTTAAGGTAAGCTTAATATCCCGATAAAAAGAAAGAAAGAAAAAGCACAACAACAGTAATGGCTGCGTTTGGGCGAGTTGGTTAGACATGTTAAACCTGGAAAGCGCATAAAAACAACGGACAACAGAAAGAGACAGACACACGAGCGCTTATGTTGGCTACCCATTGCACATGCTGGTGTCTGTTGCAGAAGGACTTGTAAAAACAAACAAAAGGAATGCTAACTCAATGCAAGAGCCGGATAAGACAAAAGATAAAAGAAAGTTTGCAGTCATACCCTATAAGCACAGGTTGTCACACAACCTAAGAAAAATTGGTAACCGAGTGAATGTAAATGTGTTGTTCTCTGCCCCAAGTAAGCTGAGTGCGCTAAGCAAACAGAGCACGTCAAAAAACAGGCTGAAGTCAGGTTGCATGATCAAGCACCAAAAACCATTTGTAAAATGCACAGAAGGGGTTGTGTACAAGTTGCCTTTGACTTGCGGTAAATATTACATAGGCCAAACTGGTAGATGCCTGAATGAGAGATTAGGTGAACACAATTACGTTGTCGAAAACAGAAAAGGTGGGCATTTGAGCATTCATTGCCTCAAGTGCAAAAGCAGGAATTGTCGTCCTCTCTTTCATCAATGTAAAGTTCTGTATAAAAGTAAGTGTAAAACAACGCGTGAAATTGTTGAGGCAAGTGAGATAGCACGATCTGGCGATGAATGTGTAAGTGGTGCGTCGATTTTGCTGTCTGAGAAAGAGATTGCATATCTTTCTTCTTTTGCATGTGCAGCCAGATAATATTTTATCTTGTTTGAGTTTTCTTCGCATGCGCAGGTGATCTGAAGTGTACATATATTCTGCTCTCGCATGAAAATAAAAATCAGTTGGAAGTAAGCGCTCGTGTGTCTGTCTCTTTCTGTTGTCCGTTGTTTTTATGCGCTTTCCAGGTTTAACACAACAACAGTATAACCCTGATGGCGTGCACAACAAAAGAAATGCACACAAATAATAGAAACAACATACATTACAATACATTCAACGTATTTACAATGAAGCCACAATAGACTCGAAAATGCACATGACAGATAATTGATTGTTTCAGATGTACACATACGAGGTCTGTTAGAAAAGTATCCCAGTTTATTTTTTTTTTTGCGAACACCTGATGGATGTGAAACAAGCCCGCTTACAGCAGCCGACCTTGAACCCTCGTGCGCATGCACGAATGTTTTCCCGCCTGCCGATAGCGTCAGTCGCTGTGACGCAGCGTTTGAGTGAGGCAGTGCGCAGTGCTCTCGTCGGTTTTTTATTGCGAGGAAAATGGCGGAGCGACAGGAGCAGCGCTACTGCATCACATTTTGCCAGAAACTGGGCGACAGCCATGTGGAAACCATTCTGAATATTCAGACGGCTTTCGGTGACGATGCTATGAGCAGCACACAGATTAAGCAGTGGTACAATTGGTTTAAAGACGGCCGCACATTGGTGAAGATCGAGCTACGCTCCGAGAGAGAGAGAGAGAGAGATACTCTTTAATGAAATACAGAGAATTTAGCCGGCGTTTCAATATCGCTGGCATGCTACTCTGCGTAGGGAGGGGAATTTGGGAGATAGACAGAAGAAGAACAGCTTGTAAGAGGGAAAAAAAACGAAGATAAAATGCGGTCATGAAATGGGTACTAAGGATGCAATGGCGAGTATTGATGTAACCTATGGAATGATGGAGTGCATAGTATGACAAATGGGCTGACGAAGCTCACTGCATGAAGAATGCATGAGGTAACGTGCAAGTGAATTTAGAGCTTATCGAGATGTCCAATGTCTTTTAAATATGTAAAAAGAAAGTTCACTGCAGGTCTCTGTTGCCTGACGCAGGCTAAGGGACCTAAAACTTTGCCCATTGTTAGGTGCACTGGGCAGAGCTTCTGCATGCAATGTTCATAGTACGCACGCTCATTAGCATACGCAGGGCACTCAAGCAGGATATGTTCCACAGTTTCTATCGAGGCACAGTTGTCACAATGCGAGCTGTTCATTTGTCCAAAACGGTAACGCAAGCTGTTTGTATATGCAGCATTCAGACGAAGTCGGTGATAAAGTGTTTCCAGTTGTCGAGGAATTCTGGGTGAGAGTCTTGATCTAAGATGTGGATCGATTGAGTGAAAAAATTGGTACTGATGTGTCGGCAAACTCCAAAGCCGATACGTTTCTTCGTAAGCAAAACTTTTAGCCATTTGGAACGCATCAGATTTCGTGATAAAAGTTGGAATGTATCTCCGATGTTAATGGCCCTTACGGGCCACTTCATCTGCTTTTTCATTAGCGAGAATGCCACAGTGAGCAGGTACCCACTGAAACGTTATGCAGTGGCCTGCGGCAATAGCTAAATCATGTATATATCCGATGTCCAGGGAAACTGATCGCCCATCAACATGCCGGAATGCCAGGTCATTGCCGAAGTGAATGCTGTGGTGATGCGGGACCGTCGTTTGACTATCTGAGAAATTGCAGAAGAGGTGAACATCACCAATTTTTCTGCAGATTCCATTATCACCGAAGATTTGGATATAGAGAGAGTTGCGGCAAAATTCGTGCCGAAGCTGCTCACGGTGGAGAAAAAGCAGCTTCGTGTTGAAGTCTCGCAGGACATGCTGGATTCCACAAACAGTGACCTCGACTTTATCAACACCATAATCACTGGTGACGAGTCTTGGGTGCACGGATACGACCCGGAAACCAAATCCCACTCGTCACAGTGGAAGCATTCCACGTCACCAAGGCTAAAGAAGGCCCGTCAAGTGCGCAGCAATGTGAAAGTGGTGCTGACTGCTTTTTTTGACTCCCTCTGTGTGGCACACCACGAGTACGCACCCCACAGGGTCAAACAATGACCAAGGAGTACTATAGAGATGGCCTCCGTCGCCTACGTGATGCGTGCGGTGCAAGAGACCGGAGTTGAGGTCAACAGGAAAGTGGCACATCCGTCACGAGAATACTCCTGCACATTCCTCGCAGCTGATTCAGACTTTTTTGGCGATATACCAGACTCCTGTAGTTCAACAGACTCCTTACTCTCCTGATATGGCCCTTTGCGACTTCTGGCTGTTTCAAAAAATCAAGCAGCCATTGAAAGGAGCGCGATTTCGGAGAAGATAGGACATTACGGCTGCCACGACAGCTGAGCTAAACTGAATTCCTAAAGGTGCCGTTCTGGAATACTTGCAACAATGGCAGCACCGCTGGGAGAACTGTGGGGAGTCCCAAGGAGACTACTTTGAAGAGGAGTAGATTTCCAAGGCTCCAGCTATGCCAGTTTTTTTTTCTTCGGCCAAAGGTCGGATACTTTTCTAACAGACCTCGTGTATCATTTGCTGCCAATATGCTAAGGTAATTCTCTAAGTTATAGGAGAAAAACTGTTTACGATATCATGTACAGCAAAAGGGTAGAAGCAAGGGTAAAAGATATCGCCAATTTTACACTGGTGTGTACTGATTTAGATTAAAGGCTACAAGCAACAGTTGATTATTTGCCTGAACGGCATTTTTTTATGCACATAATAGTTTGAACGGGTGCACTAAATTAACAGACAAAATACCACATTGCTTAAAGTGAGGAAATGCATGGGAATGCCATGTTACGTTTGCAATGAATCTGACAGCCCGTTTCTGTGCAACTAATATCATGTGTTTGTTATGTTTTCTTGGGGTACCCCAGACTGTTATGCAGTAGGTAACAATATGATCTCAGTATGCATTATAAATACGAATCTATTTTTGTTTTAAGTGTGTATCTATGTCGACCCATGACACCATTGACTCGGTTCATTTTCTTGGGATAGTGTTTGTATGTTTGTCCCAATTCAGAGTTTCTAGAAGCACCACACCGAGGCATTTTATAGTGTCTACGACGTCAACTCTACTGTTACCCAGCATGAGGCCAAATATTTTGAAGATAGGCTTGTTCTTTGGACGGAAGATAATTGCATTTGTTTTCCTAGCATTTACTCTTAAATAATTCTTAAGTAACGAAAGAGAAAGTAAAGAGAGCCTTAGGAAGAACGCAAAGGGAAAAAGCAACAGGTGAGGATAAGGTAACAGCAGATCTGTTTAATGTCGAAGAAGAGATTGTGCTATAGAAACTAGTCGCCCTGTATACGCAATGCCGTACAACCTCGAGTGTACCAGAAGCTTGGAAGAACGCTAACATTATTTTAATTCATAAGAAAGCGGTCGCCAGCGCCTTGAAAACTACAGACCGATCGGCTTCCTGTCAGTTGCCTACAAGGCAATTATACGCACTGCGAGGAGAACCAAAGACCTCCATCAACCAAATGATGAGGCAGGCTTTCTTAAAAGATTCCACAGTAAATCATATCGCCACTATCAATCAGGTGATACAGAAGTGCGCAGATGATAACCAACCCTTATATATCTTCTTGATTACCGGAAAGGCTTTGAATTGGTGGAAACCTCAGCAGTCATGCACGCATTGTGGAATCAACGTGTAGAAGAGCGTTATGCGAAAATGCTGGAAGATAGCTATAGCAACTGCACAGCTACCATAGTCCTGCATAAAGTCAGCAATAAAATTCCGATAAGGGCGTCCGAAAAGGAGAAACTCTCTCGCCAGTGCTATTCAATACCTCTTTACAGGAGTGTTCCGAGGTTTACAGGGGTGTTCCGAGGCCTGAATAGGTAGTTGTTGGGGATACGAGTCATGGAGAATACCTAAAAAAAATTGTCATTCTGTGACGGAATCGCCTTGCTGAGTCACTCAGGAGATGAATTAAAAAGCATGATTAATGAGTTAGACAGGCAGAGCACAACGGTGGGTGCAAAGATTAATAAGCATGAAACGAAAGTAACGTTTAAAAGTCTAGCAAGGAAACAGCAATTCACAAATGGCAGCAAAGTGCTGTAAGTAGTAAGGGGATGCGTCTACTTGGGGCAGGTAGTAACCACTGATCCAGATCACGAAAGGGAAATAAATAGAAGAAAGAGAATGGGAGGGAGCGCATATGGCAGGTTCTCTCAGATGATGGATGGCAATTTACCAATGACGATAAAACGAAAATTATACAACACTTGTATCTTACCCGTACTCACCTAGGCGGTAGAAACATTCAGCCTAACGAAAATGTTCAGCTTAAGTTAGAGACAACGGAGCGAGATATGGAACAAAAATGATAGCTGTAACTTTAAGAGATCGGAAGCGGGCGGAGTGGGTGAGGGAACAAACGGAGGTTAATGACATCCTGGTCGAAATCAAGGGCGATAAATTTGCTTGGGTTGGGCTGGTAACGCGAGGGCAAGATAGCCGATGGCCTTTAAAGTAACGGAGTGGATTTCGAGCGATCAAGTGTGGCAGGGGTGGATGAGATTAAGAAGTTTGTGGGGAGACGGTGCTTGCAGCTGGCAGAGGACAGGGTTAATTGGAGAGACATGGCAGAGGCGTTTGCCCTGCAGTGGGCGTACTCATGCTGCAGATTATGTTTCAACCAACGCAACTTTCTCATCAAACTGATAACTTCAACTCCGAATCATAGCTCCTTGTACACTTCACGCAGCTTAAATACGTTTTTAAAGCAATCTCGGATAGACCACGCATCTTGGTCGCAGTGTGGGACAGCCATCCTGCTTTGCCAAATACTGTCCAGGCCCAGAAGAAAGAATACATCGTTTATATAAAGATTCAGCTCAACGTCCTGGAATCCCATCCCATACGGCATCAATGGTGAGTATTTCTTTATTGCTCGCTTCAGCACGTCCAAAAGAGCAGCATGTCTTAGCAATCAATAAAGGCGTGCTCTATTGACTGCTCCTGTTGACATCTCTTCCTTGGCCTCCACTGAAACAATCATGCAAATCTTTTAGCAGTTGCTTACGCATGACAGTGGAAAAGTATTCGAAACTAAAGCGAGCATTAGAAACCAGAAACCAAAGCTCACGTTTAAAACATGTCTTCTACTGCATTGCATTTCATCGACAGTGAATATAAGGTAATTTTCAAAGCCCAAAAAAGCCTCACTTCAATAATGGTCCGCAAGAAAGGGTACTATAGATTCCGAAAAAATATAAATATTGACGCCTCAGGTTCAAGTGTAGCAAGGAAAGACGCCCTTTTCTCAAATATAGAAATCAATTATCGCTTTTAGACTGCCAAACCAAAATTGCGAAAAGACGATGGAAGTTTTCAAAGCTAAGTCGCAAGCACGAAAGGAACTTCAAGAAATAACGAACTTTTGAAACCAAGCGTACATTACTCATGTTTGCGGGCGCGAACATAGTTCCTTCGCGACCATTTGTGTGTACGTGTAGATAGTTGTTGAATTACCTCCTTCCAAAATTCATCGTTATTTCGGTACGTGTCGAGTGGAAGAGCTAGGTATTTGGAAGGGACATATGATTATTTTACACTCGCCTGCAACAATGGCGGTGATGCACAGTTCCTATGCCAAAGGTCTGCAGAATTGCCCACATTAACAACGCTAATGGTTGCATCACAAAACCTGTGAACAACGACATCGCATGTTGTATGCTACACTGAACGCTGCAAAAAAATGCCACGTCATTGGCATAAGCGAATAGTGTAATTTCACATGCTTCAAGTTCAAAGCCGCGAACTGAGGCATTATTTATTACAATGAGACAAAGTGGCTCTAGGTAGAGAGCGAAAAGTAACGGTAGCAGTAAGGGCAACAGTAAGGGGGAATCACAACGAAGTAGCGGCGAAGTAAGCAGTGCTGTCTCTGAGCTCTCGGTTAACAGCCAGATTCGTGGTACATTTACTACACGTAATTTTAACCCCTTTTAAAACTACATTTCTAAAGAAGACATGCTCGAAGATCTTAAACAGAATGCAATGACGTACACGGTCAATGGCTTCCTATAAATCGATTTGCAACATTGCGGCTTGCCTAAATTCGGCTTCACAGCATTGCAGTATACTGCGAGTGATGTGAACATTCGTGAAGATGGTCCACACTTGAATTTCACACAGATAGAACCAACAATCCTTCGTACCGTGTTGTCGATATCGTATAAATTGAAAACACGCTACGAAGGCTCATTGGTTCGGTTTATGGAGGTTTATGGCGTCCAAAACGACTAAGGCTCTCAGGGACGCCGTAGTGAAGGGCTCCGAAAATTTCGACCACCTGGGTTTTTTAACATCCACTGACATCGCACAGTACACGGGACTCTAGAATTTTGCCTCCATCGAAATTAGACCGCCGCTAGAGGGAACGAACCCGGGTCTTTCGGGTCAGCTGTCGAGAGCCGCAACCACTGAGCCACCGCGGCGGCTAGGTTTCAACTGAATGAAAACGGACCCAGTGAATGCGTGGCGGTCTTTGACTTGGTGAAGTGTTTTTGCCTACTGATGCGTACATGAGTAATTATTAGTATAAGAATTAACAAACGGCACCCGATAACATCCGCGCACTTTTTTCGATTGATTCCATGAGCTGAGGCAAAGCACTGCGCCATATAAGTTGTAGAGTTGAAAGTAAATGCGGATACCTTCCGCTGAGGTACGAGGGGTGGTGTTATGAGCCTTTCAGGCTTGAGTTTCGTTGTATGGAGTTCTATGTTAAAAAACGACTTAGGGAATGAGGGACGCGATAGGGGAGGGCTTCAGTAATTACGATGATTCCGGGTTATTTAATGCAAACTAACACCACGCAGTGGTTGAGGATATTAATTTGAAGGGGCCGGCAAACGAAACCTTTGAAGACGTTAACTGGTCAGAACGTGGAGCGCGGTAACAACACGACGGTTTCGCCCCTGCGGGCGGCAGCGTGGGATCTTATAGGGGCCTTTCACAATGTACACACGAGATCTTACTCACTAATCTAAGCAAGACCGACTGTGGCTTGAACATATTCCGATACATATCCCATTTTCTGATGGATCATCAATCCTCCATATACAAGATAGAAAGCATGCTCCTTACGTACTCGACACGCGGGGAACCCCTCAAGGCGCGGTACACGCACCGCTGCTCTTTAATCTGGCTATGATGCAACCTGCTGGCCTAGCGCGGTGGTGTCGCCGGCGTGCAGCACGCCCTCTACGCCGTACCATATCTCCGCACTACAAAGCAAGACGAGGCGCGAATAGACGCCATCATCCGCAAGGCAACTAAGCGAGCCCTGGATTTCCCGGTGGCTACCTCTAATGACAAACTTAAGGCATTGGGGTGCTAAACTCCTACCAGGAGCTGCGGGAGGCCCACCTCGTGGACCAATACACGCGGCTCACGCAGACGGCTCTTGGGCGCCGCCTGCTAAACCGCTTACACATCCAACACGACTGCACTCCAGAGGAGGCGGAACGTATCCCAGTACTATGGCGTCATATGCTCTGGGTCTCCCCGCTCCCCCGTAACATGGACACCGACATGCATGAAAACAGACGACAAGCGCGGGCTCGGGCTCTTGAGAGACAACACGGCTCCCGACCCGGTGTATATTATGTAGACGTAACAGGGCCATCGCCCACGGGATTTTACTCAGCCGCAGTCGTTCACCAGGAAATGCACGTTGATGGACTCTCCTTTCGAGCCCCGAATTCAATGCGGGCCGAGGAAGTAGCGATAGCGCTTGCTGCCGCCCACGCCAATTCGAGAATAATCATCACGGACTCCCGAAAAGCATGTAAACATTACTTGGCAGGGGAGATCTCCCTCTTAGCTGCTTGTATTCTACGACGGACTGCCACTGATCCAACACCCAAACGAATCATTTGGGCTCCTGGCCACCAGGGCTTACGAGGTAATGAGGCCGCTGACGCGGCTGCCCGAGCGCTTACTCACCGGGCTCCTCATCCCAGCTCTTCTGGCTCGGAGACTAACCAGCCGCTGCTGCGATTCAGGGAAATATTAACACATTATAGCGACAACCACCGCCTTTTCCCGGTCCCTGCAAAAGGGCTGAGTAAGACGGAGGAGCGAACTTTAAGGCGCCTGCAGACAGGTACTCTACTCTGTCCTGCAATAATAAAACATTATGATCCTAACACGGATGGGCGATGCCCACACTGTGGGGAGACCTGTGATATCTTCCACATGGTATGGGCATGTACTCAAAATCCCCACCTCCCCCCCAACCTCTACCCCTTCCAGAGAGGCATGGGAGACTGCCCTCCTCAACTGCTCCTCGCTTGAGTCCCAGAGGGCTCTGGTGAAACGGGCGAGAGACGGGGCCTCGTCATGCGGTGTCCCGGACTAGGGACGCCGACCATGTAGCGGGGCCACTCTGTGGCTCCCAAACTCTTTTTCACAAAATAAAAGTTTTCACCACCACCACGCCCTGTACGCTGACGAAATCAATTTGTGGACCACGCAGGGCAGCACAGGGCACATTGCAACCAGCCTGCAAACACCGGCGACGATGGTAGACCGCTACGCCAGCCCCTGCGGTTTTTATGTTCCCCTCAAAAATCGGAATTTGTGCGCCTTCGCGCCTCACGAAAGAGCACACCTAAAATCTTTCTCTAGAGACTGGCCCATACGAGAAACCAGTAAGATACGGGCACTCGGACTCTATATCCGCAAACACAGACACCAGACACTACACTGGCAAGCTCCGTAAGGTGGGAGACCAGTTAGGCAGAATGGTCCGCTGGGTTTCCATCAAACGCGGGGGTTACAAAATAAGGATGCCTTGCGGCTGCCAAACGCCTTCGTAACCATTACAATTCTTTATTCGGCTCCTTATCTCCATCTACAGAAAAAATAGGATGATACCGTTGAGGTAATACTTCGCATATTTATTAAACGTGCCCTCATGAACTCCCCATTATTACTTCAAAGAGCCGGCTTATGGACCTTGGGGTGGTGTATATTTTCCGGGCGCTCCAGGGAGCCGCACCTTACAAACCAGTTCGCGCGCTTGTCGCTAACAGAGTCGGGTCGCCGCCTTGTTCCTCGACTCCGTATCCAACACTCCACTCCCATGGAAGACAGGTTTCACATCCCACAACTGTGGAGACACGCCCTCCATGTGTGACCTCTTCTAGCCAACATGTCACACGAAGACCATAACGGTCGGCCCCTCGCATGAGCAGGAGCCCTAGCCGGACATTATGGCAACAAAACAGGTATATACGTCGTGGACGCCTCCGATTCCTACCAGGTGGTATGGTACACGGTCGCAGTAGTTCACAACAGCAACATAGTTAACGGCCTCACCATCAGAGTCCACAGTGCAACACAAGCAGAAGAGGTCGGAATTACTCTCGCGGCCTCACATTCCTACTCAAAATGCATAATCACCGACTCGCAAGGGCCTTTCTGAACGTCCAACAAGGCTGCACTCCCTTCCTAGCATATCGAATCTAAAAAATCCGAACAACAATTGCACGGACTCCGCACACCGTTACCTTATATGGGCCCCTGCTTATCAGGGGTAGGCAGGAAACGAGGAAGCAGACGTAGCCGCCCGCGCGCTCTCTCACCGGGCTGTTTCTCCTGTGAACCTGATCAGAAACCTGATTTTAATCTGGTCGCTATCTTCAAAGATGTTACCACCTGCTATCAAGATAGTCATCGGCTTTACCCTCACCCATGTAAAGGCCTCAAGAAAGCGGATGAGCAGCTCCTTCTTCGCCTTCTCACCAATACATTGCTGTGCCCGGCAGCACTAAAACATTTTGACCCCTCATTTAACGGCAGCTGCCCGAACTGTAGTGCGGTATCTTCTGACACCTATCACATGGTGCGGGCTTGCCCCTCCAACCTGGCTGTTCTCCCCATCTCCAACCCAACCAGCGAGGACTGGGAGGCGACCCTGCTCGGCTGCCACGACTTACAGGCTTAAGAAGTCTTAGTATGTCGCGCTCTGCGGCGGCCGCTGCCACCGGGGTACCCTACTAGGAACCTCCAAAAAGTGCTTGTAAGGATCGGACCCTCACGGGCTGATCCAAACGCACCTCTTGTCCCTTGCGAGTAGAGAGTTTTAGCTGAGCGGGTTTGTGCGCTCGCTCCGCTCGGCGAGCTAGCGGGAGCGCTACTGCGCATGCGCGAAGCGCTCAGGCGGGAGCGCGCCAGCGGAACGGCTCCTCGGCCCCGCTCCCGCGCGAGCCAAGCGGAGACCGGAGCGGCCCGACGAGCGGGCCTCGCGAAAAGCCTTCTGGGCTCGTGCTAGCCGAACCAAACGTGAACATTCAACATGGAGGCCGCCAGTGTGGGTCTTGCCGGATACGTTTTGGCATGGCGAACAGATTGCAGGCGGTGTCGGATAACTTGCGAACGTAACTCGATCACGATCGACGCTCGCACGCGTAGAGGATGAATGCACACGCTAGACAACGCTACAAATGCGTACACGCGCACGTTGCGAGGGGTGACTTGCGTGGTCTTGGCTTGGCTCTCGCAGTGGCAGACATTTAAATTTTTTTTTGTAATACGAAAGCTTCACTGCTAAAACCAAGTCACTGTTGTTACCAGAAAGCATACAGCAAACGTAAACAGCTATCATTTATTTATTCCCGCATATATCAGAGAGGCTTACTTATAACCATTTTCTGGCAAGTCCAGTTACCACCACTAGGAGGCGCAACGAGTCGCCTCGCTTGAGCGGACAGGGAAGACGCTGCGCTAAAACTACTCTTGCGCGACGCTCCGCTGTGGCTCCGCTGGGAACTGCGAGCGGAACGGACAGTAAACCCGCTCAGCTAAAACTCTCTAAATGTCTTCACCACCGCCAGCGTGGGTGCAACACTCAGCGACCTTTGAGAGCTTCAGACGGGCAGGCAACGTTCAAAAATATCGCAACCTACTTTCAAGATAGCCATCGCCTTTACCCTAGCCCATGTAAAGGCCTCAAGAAGGCGGATGAGCGGCTTCTTCTCCGCCTCTTCACCAATACATTGCTGTGCCCGGCAGCACTAAAACATTTTGACCCCTCCTTTAGCGGCAACTGCCCGCACTGTGGTGCGGTGTCTTCGGACACCTATCACATGGTGTGGGCTTGCCCCTCCAACCCGGCCATTCCCCCTATCCCCAACCCAACCCGGGAGGACTGGGAGGCGACCCTGCTTGGCTGCCACGACTTACCGGCCCAACAAGCCTTAGTCGGGCGCGCCCGGGCGGCAGCTACCGCCACTGGGGTCACAAACTAGGGACCTCCACCTAGTGTTTGTAAGGATCGGCCCCTTACGGGCCGATCCAAACATCTCCTGTTCTGAAAAAATGTTTTCACCACCACCCACCACCACCGGACCTGTGTGCGTCAGGTCTTAATGCGAAAGCCTTTAATAGCTCATTGTGCCGTCTGTCCAGTGTTACATCCAGTGCCTGGGGTGACTCATCGACGAGTGCAGGTAACGTCATCAAACGTATGACGGGTGTCCACCGAGATGTGTGAGACAGTTACAGCGTAATTTTCTTTCCTCAAATAAAATTTTCATTTCTTCATTACGGCCTCTCTTTCTCGTTATTCTTTCACACCCACTTCCTCCCTTCCTCTACCAACGGATGACAGAGTCCACCGAGATATGTGACTCAGTTACTGCGTAATTTCCTTTCCTCAAATACAATTTTCATGAAAGAGATTGCTGTGGTATGTCCTTTCCTCAAAATGCATTTTGTTCAAAGGTGTTTCCACCCGGCAAGGCATCGCGCAGAACGGGTAATGGCGTGCTGTGGAGTCCCTGGCAGGCCTACACCACCTGTCTTGTTCCACTCCTAAAGGCGAACTTAAGCGTCGTTAATTAGTATTTAGTTATTAATCAATGATTAGCCATTCATTAATAAATGATAATTAGTAGTTGGTCATTAATTATGCCTGACGTCATCCAGTGGTGACGTCATCAGTGCCATAGAGGCAGTCAGTGTTGCGGAAAGCGCTTTCGCATCTATGCACGTTAGGCAGCCAAAGCTCCGCCTGAATTTTTGCGGGGGTTTCAACCATTGCCATGTCATGGAACCCGTACCGCCCCACGTCCTTGATTTAAGAGTCAGTGTGCTGTGTGGTCAACGAATACGGCGCCAATAGAGACACAGACCTCCATTACAGCCTTTCTTTCTGTCTTTTTCACTCGAAACTTCCTGCAATCCCTCACGCCGTAGCTGAGCAGTCCACCGAGAAGTAAGATAGAGACTGCGCCGTGCCTTTTCTTTAAAATCACGCACAATGGGGACGTGCACCGGTTAATTCAAGGAGCTGTGTCACTGCAAACCGTTCGTGATCTCTTCTGGCTGCAGATCGTTGTATTGAGGGGCCTCCAACAGACTCAAAGCTATTTGTCCAAAGGGCGAGAAAGAGAAAGAATAAACTTTAATAATGTAGAGCTAATAAGTATAAATAATATTGAGAGTTTCGGAACGGCGGAGCAGGCTTTATTGCCACCGGCAGGAATTGGATAAGTCAGAACGACGATGATCGGAGATGACGATGAATACTGAAAAATGAAGATGAGGTTCGCGTACAATGCTTACAATATAAAGTTAATATAATATAAAGTGCGGACAGGATTAATTGGAGACACATAGGAGAGGCCTTTGCCCTGCAGTGGGCGGTGTCAGGTTGATGATGATGATGAAGAATAGAAAGTAAATACGCTGGTGGTTCACCCAGGCCCGGGAAACCTTTGGAGAATACTGCCCTCGAGACCTGGCCGATCAGCTGCGCTGAAGGAAACTCGAAGCATCATGGTATGCAAGAGTCCAACTTCCTGCGCCTCGTTCAAGCCATAATCTGCTCCCGCATCACCTACTCTGCACCCTACCTAAGTCTCACTCGTGCCGAAAGCGAACGGCTAGAGGCGTCACTCCGAAAAGCGTACAAGACGTCCTTGGGCCTTCCCAAGTCAACAGCTACGCATAAACTCATGGCTCTCGGAATCTCCAATACCGTGAGCGAACTTATTGAAGCAACGCTCACTACCAAATACGTTCGGCTCTCACTCACACACGCTGGCCGAGCGGTACTGCAGCAAATTGGGATCTCCCCGCCGAGAGCAGCCCCAAGTTATGCTGAACTTACCCCGGAATATCCCCAAAATCTCCGCATCCCTCCCATTCCGAAACGGATGCACCGGGAACACCATGCCGAGAGAGGGGCCGACCGTGCACGTAAATTCGAGAAACGCTTAAGCGGATGTCCGGACGTCACGTATACGGACGCCTCTTACCATCCCTGGAAGCCAGCCACGGTGGCGGTAGCTCTCGCCCCTCACCGCAGCTGGTACACAGCCTGCAGCATTCGCAATGCAGAAACAGTAACCGCAGCAGAGGAAGTTGCCTTTGTCCTAGCGCTAGCTGACCCTGATACCAAAGTCGTCATCAGTGATTCTCAACTGGCTATCCGCAACTACGATGCTGGCCGTATCTCTTGCCAGGCGTTACACATTCTCCTTTCTACTGCACCCTCTTCCAACTCTCGCTTACTTCTTTGGGCTCCAGCCCATGAGTAGCTCAGCGGAAACGCCCAGGCGCACACTCTCGCCCGAGATCTTAGCTGCCCAGCAGAGTGTATGATCAGCCTCTCTGCTCCCTCTGACACTAATATCTCACGCGCTTCTCTACTCACCACTTACACGGACTTACTCCAGCACTACCGGCTCGAAAGATGTCTCTATCCTTGCGCACACCGTAATCTAACAAGACGCGAGGCCATCCAATGCCGCAAACTACAAACTGACAGTTTTCCAAACCCCCTCTTATACAGCAGGATCTTTACGCAACAGATAGACCCCATGTGCAAACACTGCTCAACTCCAGCCACTCTCATACACATGGTGTGGACTTGTACACTTTACAACACAAAGATCTCAAACACCCCAGAGACGTGGGAGTCTCTCCTGCGTACTTCCGAGCCGGCAGACGAACGCTGGCTTATCCAGCCCGCGGTGGAGGCCGCGACAGCCCAAGAGATCCCCGCCGACCTCTTCTAAGCCAGCGCAACCGGTCCTTGGACTGGTCCCCTGTTTTTGGGAGTAATAAAAGAGATCCCCACCACCACCACTGGCGCTGAAGGGGGAGTTCTGTGTGAGACAGCTTTACCTAACATTGCTAATGGCTGAGTTCGTGTAAACTGTACGCTTTAGGTTACTATTGCCAGTTCCAAACCGTATGGAGGGTGTCGAAGACTCTCCGCGGGCCAGTCAAGCTGGGTTTGGTAGTGGGCGGGCTTGCATATCATGCAATATAGTCGCTTCCTGACGAGTGAGGTCTTTGTGGGGCTGCGCATTTCCTGCGGCTAAGCCATAGTAGTTCATGATTTCGCTGTATGTTAATGAATATGAAGGTTCAAGGCGTCGCCTGGAACGGGTGATGGCGTTACATGCACGCCCTGGTAGCGCTGCAACACGCTCTCTAGTTCTACTCTTAAATGCAGAGCTTAAGCGTATTCTAAATTTTTATTGCGTTAGCAATACAACTCCAGGTTTCACCTTGTCGCGTAGCCTCGGTCGGTAGAGACGGATGACCTTGAACAGCCGCTGCGCCGAGCAGGTGGCGCGCCGTTGCTTCAGCCGCGCTCCGCCAGAGGGCAGCGCGTCGGCGCACCACGCTGCAGCGGTGCCCCTGCCGTGGCACGTCGAGCGCATAAATGCGCGCTTCTCTTGGCGTGAATTATAGCGTGAATGCTTTGGCTTCGGCCGCTTATCTGTTTTAGAGCGCAGCTCTTTGGCGTCCGTTCCTGGGTTTCGCGTCGTCGTCGGCGTCGGCGTCGGCCTCGTAACCAGCTCCGCCCCCAATGTCATGCTTTTCAATTGGTCGAAATGCTCGTGACGTCACAGTGCGCGAATTTCAAATGGGGCCAATTGTACTTTGGCTAGTAACCATGCAACCAATCAAAGGGATCGTATAGTGATGCTGCAACTAAGTTGGACTGAGTTTAGTTAATTGCTTAATTAATCAATTAGCCTAATAATATAGAAGAGAATGAAGAGGTCAGAAGAAAAGAAAAGAAAGACGCGCGCCGCAGCGACAACAGCGTCCGCGGAAGGAGACGCTGCTGAAAAAAAAAACAGATAAGTACGAAGCCGCGTTCCCACCACCACCACGCACTTCCCCACTCAGTAAGACGTTGCTCGTTTCATATACGTTGTGTCGAACATCCTAGACAGTTCCAACAATTGACAGGTTAATGACAGAACACGATGGATAGAAATGCAATAATGTAAATATGAAATAGCCTAATTAACCTTTCTAGTTAGACCGCATAAATCTATAAAACCGAGAACGAAATTGGTCGAGTTGGGGAATCGAACCAGGGTCTCCGGAGTGCGATACGAGCACGCTAGCCACTCCGTAATGCCAGCTGAATGGTTTGGAATGAACGAAGGCGCGTCTAGCTAATACGGCGTCTTCGTTCACTCCCATCTTCCCCCTTCCCCTTACGGCGAGGTGCAGGTGTCCACCCAGATATGCGAGAGAGATACATTTCCTTTCCTCAAAAAATAAATTTACCGTCCAGCAAGGCGTACAGCCGAATTGGCGATGGCGTTCTGTGGACTCCCTGGCAGCGTTGCAAGACGCTGTCGCGTTCCACCCTTACAGGCGAAGCTTAACATGTTAACCACACATCAGTAACACACGCTGACAGCCAATGGACGCGTCATTCGCTGGCAGCACTTGATTCATCATTCACAACCACATTCTTAACGTACGCTCCCTTGCCGCACATGCCAAGGACGTACACCACGATCACATTCTGCGCCATTCCTCTGTACTTTGCTTTGCTGAAACCTGGATGGATCCCGAAGAGCCTCTCGAAATCATAGATTTCCTATACTGCTGTGGTGCTCGCAGAGACCACAACAGAGCGGCGGGAGTCGCTATCTACTTGCGCACAGGTCTCTCTGCAATACCAGTCGAAATGTTTGGCACGTCACATGAAGTTGGCGAACTGTGCGCCGCAAAGTTGCCCAACGGCTTGCTGGTAGTAGCTGCCTACTTCGCCCCTACCGCACTCACGAAAGACGTCGTGCACTTCCTGCAACTCGCATTAACCGTCCATCGATCCACACCGATGTTAGTAGTGGGGGACTTTAATGTTGACATAAAGACAAACAGCAATTTCCTAACACTTATGCGGGAGAACATCCCGTTCCTCTCGCTCGTAACGCGTCCCACGGCTGTGACAACCTCGCGAGGCACTTGTATAGATCTCGTCTTTGAGAATCAAGCATTGGTGTACCAAGTCGAACATATATCAGTCTATTTCTCCGACCACAAAGCTTCATTCATGACTGTCAAGAACTGTTAGTGGAATCTTTGTTAAAGGAATACGTGTGAAAAATAAAAAAAAACTCTGTGATAGCGCATACATGTGTTGCTCGATTTCTTTGCCTCAATCTATCGAAAAGGTGAAACAGCTTTTTGCTGCGCTCAAATTTCGCATTAGGAAGTAACGTAATCGTCGGTAATTTTTTTTTTCAGCCAGCGTCCGCTGCGGCGGACGCGGTTTGTGCGACGCGCGTCTTTTCTTTCGTTCTCTTTTCTTTCTTTCTATTCTTTTCTTTCTTTCCTCTTACCTTTGACCTCTCCTCTATCTGCACGTGGCAGTGGTGGTGGCTCGGCTTGAGAGAGTCGGCAGGCCTGTGAAATTTCCTTTTCATCCTTCTCTCAGTCACAACAACAACAACGAACAACAACAACAACAATGCTTTGCTATGCAGTCATCTAAGAAGTGGCAGCGACAGGAAGAAGCGAGAAAGCGACAACGTGCACAAGAGAGGCCAGAACAGCGTGAAGATCGTCATGCAAAGCGTAGTGCGAAGGATGCAGCTGAGCGACAACGTTTTACCTCGCAGGGCGGTTTCACGTCATCTGTAACCGAAGAATCTGAACACCTGACTGCTCAGGAACGCCGAAATGCAAACAGGTGAAGGCAACGCGCCAAAGAATCGACAGAAAAACGCGCGGACCATTTCCAACGCTATTTACCCGGTTTAGCCAGAGCTATACCACTAAATTGGTTTTTGAGGAAAGGAAATGGCGCAGTATCTGTTGTTTCACATATCTCGGCGGACGCGTGAACTAGCTGGGGATCATTAACGTGCAGTGCGATTGCACAGCACACAGGCGCCTCTTGCGTTTCGCCTCCATCGAAGCGCACCCGTGTGCTGTGCGATGTCAGTGCCAATTCTATTTGTGCGTCTGAATGTAAGGTCATATCGCTCGGTGAATAATGCTGCGCTTCGCTTTATGCCGGTGCTTTTGCGTTTGTATCTCTAAGCCATAATAAAGAACGCGGGTAGGACTGCTGAAGCGGTTGGTAATTTCTGTCCGTGAAGTTTTCAAGCATTCGTACGAGCGGAAGCTGGCATTATTTCTGACAGTGTGTTCATGGCAGTACAATGAATTTTTATACGAGGCCGCCGCATACTCAACCCGCATACCCCTCCGCAGTATGCAAAGGGCCAGGGGTCAACTCACCGCGAGAGTTGATGTGGTATATGGAGGGTGTCGGCTCCACTAGATAAGCTGAGAAACTGGACGCGCGAAACACAGCTATACAACGCCTCCAGACTTTTATTGCTGAAGCAATACTACTCCCAAGAACGGCCTTTCGCGTAGCGGCGGCCACTTGCCACGTTTGGCGTTTAGAATGACCCCTGGCTTCATACCATGCCTAGTGACGTCACAGCGTGACGTCATACCAGGAATGAGACACGGGCTACCAACTCGGCTCGTCGGGTAACGACGGCCGCTTGCCACGGCGCGCCGCGCTCCTCCCGCTAGAGGCGCTAGTGACGTTATGACGTGACGTCATACCAGGAGCGAGAGACGGGCTACCAACTCGGCTCGTCGGGTAACGGCGGTGGTGGTGGTGTAAAACATTTATTTATACTATATACAGAGGTATTGCTTGGACCGTGCCTGAAGGGCCCGGCCCTCACAATCACTAGGAGGGATCCCTAGTCCGGGACCCCTGTGGCCTCCGCGGCGACCCGGGCTCTTGACACCAGGGCTCGTTGGTCCTGGAGAGTTGAGCAGCTGAGCAGGGCAGCCTCCCAGTCCTCTCGGGTCGGGTGGGGGTGGGGTGGGAAAGCAGGATTGACAGGGCATGCCCACAACATGTGATACGTGTCAGCAAACACTTCCCCACAGTGTGGACACTCGCCCGAAAAGGCCGAATTGAAATGTTTGAGCACTGCTGGGCCCAGTACCGTGTTGGTGTAGAGGCGAAGTAGCCAACGCTCCTCTGCCTTCTTGAGGCCTTTACAGGGGGGTGGGTATCGGATGTGAGCGTTTTGATACAGGAGAGAGATCTCCCGAAAAGTAATAGCCGGATTAAAATCAGTAGCCGGATCAGGCGGCGAGAGAGGCGATGCCCGGTGGTTAAGCGCGCGGGCGGTAGTGTCCGCTACCTTATTTCCCTCTATCCCCGCATGTGCTGGGGCCCAGATGATGGTGCGCCGGGTTGGGAAATCCCGTTACTCACATCTGTGTAAAATGTGGAAAGCACGATCTGGAATTTGGCCCTGTTCAAAATTGCGGCAAGCTTCCCTTGAGTCGGTGATAATGACTCGGGACGCTGGATCCGCAGCTGCAAGTGCGATAGCAACTTCCTCCGCAAATGTAATGTTGGGGGCACGGAAGGTGAGGCCCTGAACTGGGTTGTTTTGGTGGACAACGGCAGCCGTGTACCAAACCCCATGGTGTGGACCGGCCGCGTCCGTGTAAAATACCCCTGGTCGAGCACCATACTGCTTGGAAATGGCCTCCGCTCGCGCGAGGCTGCGGCCATCATGGGCATCTTTTGTCATGTTATTGGGGAGGGGGCGAACCTTTAGTGCGAAGCGCCAGGCCTCGGGCATGGATACCCGCTTCTCCTCTTGGGTTGTGTAATTGATGTGGAGGCGGGTCAGTAGGCGACTACCCGCACGTGCTTTGGTTAACCGCAAGTATTGTTTGCTGAGATGAGCTTCGCGCAGCTCCCCAAAGGTGTTCGTCATCCCCAGGCCGAGGAGACGTTGGTTGGGTGTTGCAATTGGGAGGTCGAGAGCTCTCTTATAGATTTTTCGGAGAATCACTTCGAGAGCGTTCTCATCGCATTTGCGCAGGTGGAGGTACGATGCCGAATACAGGATTCGACTGGTTACGAATGCATTGGCCAGCCGCAGGGCGTCTTTGCATCGCAACCCCCCTCGTTCGTTTGATACCCGGCGTACCATACGGCCCACCTGATCCCCCACCTTGCGGAGTTTCTTCAGCGTGGTGTCAATCTTGCGGTTCTTTTGTATGTAGAGTCCCAATACTCTGATTTCATCGTGTTCAGGTATCGGGCCACTAAACAGGGAGAGGGCAATTTTGGTTCTGCACTTTGGATTGGGACGTATGTGCACGAATTCCGATTTGCTCGGGGAGCACTCAAGGCCGCAGCGGTTTGCATAATCATCCACAATAGCCGCCGCTTCCTGCAGGTTGGCCTCGATTTCTCCAACCGAACCGTGTGTTGCCCAGAGGGTGATGTCGTCCGCGTACAGGGCATGCTGCACACCCGGGACCTCACTCAGCAGGGTAGGGAGCTTCATCATGGCCAGATTGAAGAGAAGAGGCGAGAGGACTGCTCCCTGTGGAGTCCCACGCGTACCAAGTTGGTACGGGCCATGTTCACTGTCTTGGAGTCGGATATATGATTGACGATCTGTGAGCAATTGCTTAATGTATTGGAACGTGTTGTACCCACAGTTCACTTGGGACAGGTGGGAGAGGATGACATCATACGTCACATTGTCGAAAGCACCCCGCAAGTCCAATGCGAGGACCACCTTGTCATCGCTAGGGTGCTCGACGGGATTAACAATCTCTTTATGAAGTTGCAGCAGCACATCTTGTGCGGCGGCCGCTTGCGCCGGCGGGCCGCGCCCTTCCCACTAGAGGCGCAACATATGCAGTATAAAACACCTGCTTTCGCAACCTACCAGGCTTGGCCAAAGCTAAGGCCCCGCCAATTTTTTCCCAAACGTTTAAGAAGACTGCTATCAATCCTAGGTCACGGCGACTACTTTTCCGCCGAATGAGCTTAATACCTTATTGCGTAAAATACGCAGTATATAACCAACGCTCCTACACAGCCTGCTCAAACAAGAAGAAATCGTTTGACTGAGTCGAAACCTCAAAAGTCATGCAGGTACCGGAGTTCCATGGTGTAGTTGACCGAAATTTAAAAATACTGGGACACCTCTTCTGCACAGCCATTTTCCTCGGTAAGAGAAAGTTATGAAATCTGAATGTGCAAGCCATTTGATCGGGCGGTGAAGACCTGTTCTTACAACACCTCTTTATAGGAGGTGTTCAGAGATTTGGATTGGAAACACCGGGGGATAAGAGTTATTTTTGTACATATTACTAATCTTCGATTTGCTCATGAGATTGCCTTGCTAAGCCCCACAGGAGGTGAAGTGCAAAGCGTTATCAATGACTTTAGCAGAGCAGTACCATGTTCCTAAAAATTAATACGCAGAAACCAAAAGTAAAGACCAAGAACAGTCTCGCAAGGGCAGCGAAATCCATATCGTAGCGAGGCGCTAGAAGTGGTTAAGGGAAAGGTTTTCTAAAGGCATATAGCAACGGCACATGCGGATTACGAGAGAGAAATATTCACAGGAATAAGAATGTGCTGGAGCACACTTTGGCGGTTCTCCGAGAACATGAGCGGCAGTTTATTAATATCCCGGAAGAGAAAGGTACGTAACAGCTATATCGTACGGTTACCGGAGGGACCGGAGGGAGGAGGTGAACCAGAGACGTGAAGGCTAACAAAAAATTATCGACGTTTACGTTACTTCCTAATGCGAAATTAGAGCGCAGCTCATCAGCTGTTTCAGCTTTTCGATAGATTGAAACAAATAATTCGGACATTGCATGCATGTACAATTACAGACAACTTGTTATTTTTCACACATATTCCTTCTTCAAGAAACACTGCACTAATAGTTCCTGATTGTCATGAAGGAACTGTTACGGTCGGAGAAATGCTTGACTTGCTGCACCGATGCCTGGTTCTCAAAGACGAGGCCTATGCAAGTAATTCCCGAGGTTGTCACCCCCCACCGCGATATCCCCCACCGCACAAATCTCTCAGCAGAGAGGAAGCTGTCACTTGGAGACAATTACAAACAGGCTCTTTCCCAAACCTACATATACTAAACAAAATGCACCCTACGATATACACGAACAAATGTCCCTGGTGCGACGAAAAACCTACACTATACCACATCACATGGGCCTGCCAAAACATAGACGTGGTCCCCAAAATACAAAACCCGAGTGCGGAGCAGTGGGAGACTCTGCTGTCCAGCGACCGCTGCGAAGACCAACAAGGTGTGGTACAGCGAGCTCAAAGGGCAGCAGTGGCCAGCGGAGCCCTGGACTGAGGGCAACCGACCACTGATTAGAGGCGGACGACTTCGACAGAGAAGGCTCCTGGGGGTAGAACCAAGACGTCTCTGAAGATGCCCCCAAACCGCAGGAAAAACCATTAGTGTAAATAAAGTTTTCCTTTCCTTCCGAGGTTGTCACAGCCGTGGGAGGTGTTACGAGCGAGAGGAACTGAATTTTCTCTTGCAAAAGTGCAGAGATAGTCCTGTCCTTGCGGCGAGTGATGGGATACTCAGGCTGCAGGTTGTTAGGGGATAACAATAAGGTTACTGTGGATATGGTACGGAAGCTGAGCCTTGTGGGCGACGGCTGTTTCAAAGCTTATTTGTGACCTCCCGGAAGTATTTAACAGATCGGACAGCGGTCTACGTCGACACCGCCGAATAACCCCATCGCGATGCTTTTAGAGCGCAGCTCTTTGGCGCCCGTTTCTGCGTTTCGCGGTGTCACCGTCGCCTTTGTTCGTTGACACCAGCAGTGGACGCCTTAGTACCGCTTTAAAGGGATGCTGAAAGGTTTTCCAGAAAAATTGAGTGAAGAGATGCACTTTACAGTTTTCCACGCTTGGAATTCGAATTTCTCATCGAAATTAGGCAAAGGAAAGCGCAAACCTATTTTATTTTGGCGAAAAGTGCAGCAGCGGCCTCGGGCCAGCTCGCGCGCCTCGTTGCCGCCGGTGATTGGTTGGGCGCCTCGTGACGTAAACACTGGTGTTGGCTCGGTGAGCCCGGCTCGGTCGCCGCCGATGTAGCACATGAAGCGCGGCGCGCGGTGGTTGGTGGCTGTTGGTTTGATGCTTATATCACGATGGAACGCATAGAAAATTACCAGGAGGATCTTGGCGTCATCCCCTACATGTACGAACCAATCGCAAAAAGCAAACCGCTCCAAGGAAGCAACGATGCTGGCGCAAGCGGTGCTTCTGGCTTGGACGAAAGCGAGGCGTCAGCATCTCCACGTGTTGGAAATGTCCTTTGGTAAGCATACTTTTCTAGCCAAACTTCGTTCAGAGATACAATGAATTAATTTTGAAGCGAGCAAATCTGGTATAACTCTGCTCCACGAAACTTTCCAAATGCAATGTAAGCGGGATGCGATCGTCGGCATTGTTGTCTTGCCGCTTGTCGGTGCTGCCGCAAATCTCCTTGTAATCCACACAGACCATTGACATGCGCAAGAAGTTATCAGGCTCTTTTTGCTCGCAAATTTTATGCTGGCATCGCTTCATGGTCGCTGCGTGCCGGCTCGATTCATAACACACGCGTAAAACAAGTTCGCGGCGCTTTGCGGCAGAACTCGTCGAGGTGACAAACGTGCGCCTTCCGTTCTGCGTGCCAAGATGGGATCTGGCAGTAAATTAAAATCCTTGTTTCGGCGAGTTGCTTCATACTGCAAGCCCTTGTAGGAATATCTCCATCCGTTTGCGGCCGCCTTTGTCGTGCTGTTCTCAGATCAAGCGACAAGTGATTTTTTTCACTAACTCGATGGCCTCGTGCTGCAACAGAGCAGGCGAATCGCAAGGCTGGCTGTAGAACACATGGCGCACAATTATATAATATTATTAATGTATGAAGCCATGATGCATTCGGCAATTTTTTTCGACTACATGTGTTATAATAAATGTATCCCTGGCAGTTGACTGATGCCATTGTAAACACTGTACTTCCAAAACAGGTGTTCCTGCGATCGCTGCATTGCAATGGAAAAGGAGGAACTTTGCTGCTGCTGCCAGGAAGTTAATGAGATTGCCAGAAAGCAGAAGAATCCACAATGCATTACAAGCACAAAAAAATTCAAAGATGCTTGTCTCAACAGGACTGTGCTTGAAGTGGCTCTTGCACAACGAGGAACCATTCTATCTGCAAAAGAAGACAAGAACTCCAAAAACAGGTGAGAAAGCAGGTGTAGCTAAGAGAGTATATGTACAATAATGTAATTTACTTTCACTTCCATAGGCAGTTGAGATATGCTGCATATCGGCAATTCGCATATCTCGTATGGAAAAGAATGGGGAAGCACAAGAGGCGTATCCTGCCAAGTTGTGTCCTGGATGCTATCCGCAAGAAATATCCGTCTGAAAATGGAGTCCACACAGGGTTCAAACATTTTTCAAGTTAATCTAGAGTGAGTGTTTGCACCCTTCACAACTTTGATGCATGTAGTAAATGTCTGACACAAAGTAGTGTGAATGTGAAGCACACAATTGAATACCTTTTATTTCATATAATTTTGCTATGTTGCCATACACACTCAAAGTAAAACATAGTTACTACTAGCACATACATGCATACATACATACATGCATGCATACATACATACATACATACATACATACATACATACATACATACATACATACATACATACATACATACATACATACATACATACATACATACATACATACATACATACATACATACATACATACATACATACATACATACATACATACATACATACATACATACATACATACATACATACATACATACATACATACGTACGTACGTACGTACGTACGTAATTACAAGCATACGTAATTACAATCATATTTACACAGCTGTCGTCTACGTCTTCCAGGTTCTGCCACGAAACCATGTTCAATTCACTACTTGTTGAACCTTGTTTTTCGCTGCTTTACAAGTTCTTCTTTTGGTGTCTTCAGAAAGCGGCTGCTGAGAGGTGGCGGAATCTCCACATTTGTCGTCCTTCTTGTCCGCAACACAGTTGGATCCTCGGACATAACCAGCTCTAGCAGTCTCTTGACATAGCCTGCATGAGGATGTAACAAAACGATGTTATCTGCACAAATAAAGTGGAGTACACCAGCTTACCATGAGTGGGCTGCTCCTTTACAGGACAGGCAACAGGATTCCCTCCTGTGGCTTTCGGGTATTTGACAAGCCACCTGTCTTTTCCATCCTGTGTGCATGCCTGCCTTCTTTCACCATTTTCATTGTAATGCATGGCTTCTAGTCGAGTCCTGGAAACAGTTACATAACTGATTGCATTTGTCATGCAGAGCTATTTTATTGCAGAGAACAATTGCAGAGGACATGCAAGAACAATTTTGTGCAGCCATAAGATGCAGAATACAATATGGAAAGTTAAAACGTTAGTAATAACATAAACCACTGCGTGTTGCACAATGCTTAGACCGTGGCTTAACTCATACTAAGCTGCCATTTCATAAAAATATGTCCTCCATGAATGTGTAAAAAAATGTTCAATGCTCACTGTGGCAGGAGTATGCTTTTTATTTCTTATTTTGCTTACATACCAATCTTCCAGAAGAAATTTTCTGCACCAAAATACGCATCAGCTTGGTTTAAATATTTTGTCAAGATATAACTATAAAACTCAACACTTACCTTGCCACCATGCCTTCGAAGGAGTACTGGCACAACTTAGGTGCAAAGTGGAGCAGAACGCTGTGAAACGCTTCTAAACCATAGGTTTGGAACTTTGTTGCCAGCTGTGGTAAGTCTCTTAGGAGGACCTTGGCAGTTGCTACTTCCTTCAGCTTCTGGAAAGCCTTGGACTCTGAATGAAGAAGTACAGAAGCACCAGCTTTCTTATTACAAAATGTACAACTCGTCATAAGCAAGCAGTTCCTGCTCTTGTATTATTCCGCTTAGGGTACTAACATTACATTTTTGAGTACCAAGCAAAGCAATATATCGCCTCCATTTATACTACTTGTCGTTAGACTGACTGTGTGGCTAGAAACGGAGCTGTAGTTCAAGTTGCTACTTCTGAAATTTGAAAAAAAATAACTATCCATGCTACAGGAGACGCAATGACATAAAAAGTGACCAGAGAAAACATCAGATTATTCATCACAGCCCAAAATAGGACTTCAACTGAAAACAAGTTACAAAACTTTCCTAGATGGTCAGTCACAGTACACCATACTCCTGGACAGCTTTTTGTGCCTCTGCATCAAAAGGCAAAGCAATGGATGGTCTCTGCCCCTATGCTGAGGGTAGCAGTTCATTGTACGGCTTATGGGTGCAGGGGTTAACGGGGAAGCTGGAAAGAGGACGAGGATTTGCTGGTGCTGAGGAAGACCACACACCATGGCACAGGAACAAAGTACCATCTCCTTCCCTTTCTTGCACAGACTTTACTGTATGTAGAGCCCCAGAAAGCTCTCCAAGAGTATAGTGTGCCACTGTTTGGTACAGCTGAAAAAAATTGCACTGATGTACTTCAGATTTCTATCAAATAGGCAGCGTACCTGCACTCAGCCACTCCCTTGGTTCAATGTCTTCATGGAGGCAGAATGGGAAGAGCTGATCTTCGTGGCTGTGAATGTCTCTTATATGATTTAGAAGAGACTTCCACTTTGGAACAATTAGTTCTTTGTGGCCCTCGCTTGAGGCAGCTGACCAGTAGAGGTGGTTGCCGACAGCCTGCGTCCATGCCGTGAGCTCTTTACAGTCGTCCCTTTTGGCTGCAGCAAGCAACTTCTTGCGAACACCTGACAGAAATATTAAAAGAAAAGTGAAGCACACATTCCTTGCAAGGATATATAACAGAAGTTAACGTATTCTGATCCATCAAAAAATAGCCTGCATGATACCTTTCACGACATGCCATACATCGAATTCATGCATGATGTCCGCCTTCTCCTTTCAAAGAAAACATTTTGTTTGTGCGTGCCGGTCCGTCACAATGGATGCTATCTGAAACTGGTGATCATGGAGAAATTCAAGGCCACGTTTCAGCCCTTCCAGCTCCATGTGGCTACTTCCACCAACTTCATTGGACTGTAAAATGTGAAAAGATTCAGTACTCGTATTTATATATTATAATTGCACATACTGTGGAGACAGAAGGAAAGTGAAGTGACCATTTGCTGCACAAAACTGTCTTGTTGCGCTGCTAGTTACATAAACAGCATGCTATAAAAAACATGCTGAAGTTGAAACAAACCTGCACAAGCTCAAAATGTAATATTTTGTTGCACTCAAGAACCATCAAGGAGTAAGTGCCAAACTTTGCGCTGAATCCAGGTGAATCGGCCCGGCCATCACCAGCAAGTTTGACACCTTGCTCAGTTACACCCGCAAGCAAAACTTCCTGTTCTTTTTTCCATACCTTAAAAGAAAAATTCCAGGAGCAATAAGCACTTGCAGTCAATTACTTAAAACAATGTTATAAGAAATTTGCTTACTGTCTCAATGGCAGGCCAGAGGTGAGAACGTTGGATGTTAAAAAATGTCCTTTCTCCAAAAACTTGCACACCAATAAGAGAAAGCATTCTAAGTGTAGCGGTTGGGTTGCACCCACTGAACAGTATTGCTGAGGAAAGCCGTAGGTTTATGACAGGCAGCTGTTGAGTGCAGTCTTGATTTTGCCACAAACAAATGTGGCCTGATTTACAGACTGTACGCACACGGAAGAGAGTGCCTTTGCAGTCCACAAGGCTTGTGCACGGTGCAAAACACTTGCGGCACAAATTGAAGAGCACCTCAAGATGCTTCTCTTCGACTAAGATAATTCTCTCCTTCTCAGTGTTGTCGTTGCAGTCCTGATCACAGTCCTCACTGCAGTTTTCTTCATCAGACTCGACACTCCTGGAAGAAATAGCAACCTTTCAGCTAAGTTACACACCGCAAACAAACACAAAAACATGCAAAACTACTGCAGCTACTCTGATTTTTGGCTCTGAAATATTGGCATTCTTTAACAGCAGTAATATAATATACCCATGATCCCAGTCATCCAAGGGGTAGTAGTCATCATCACGGCTGAACGAGTCACCACTACCATCGTCACACAGCTCATCATCATCATGGTCACCCCAGCCTTCTTCACGCACGGTGGTGCACAGATTAACTTGGCTGGCTGTGCTGATCATGGAGGCACCAACCTGAATACCTGAAAAAAAAAAACATTGAGGTACATGCAGCAGTTATTAAAACTGAATGACATTTGTTTCATTCAAGCAGTAGTGTCCTCAAGCTGTTTTTACTGAAATTAAAATGTTTGTTGTGTATGATGTGAGCCCAACAGTTCTCTCAACAGTGTGCATATTTGTTTTCTGTACTGAAAGAAAGCATATGCCTAGGACATCACTGATGGCTGTCAAAGGGCCGGTTTCTGTCGTGTTAGTTCATCGTAGTTGTGGCATGCCAAATTAATGAGAACATACCTATAGAAACACCACAAGGCTTTGTCTGCACTGCTTTTGACACCACTCTTTTTTTCATGTTTGTTTGTGACGCTTTAGAACACTTTACTGCTATTGGCTGCATTAGAATTTGAACAGACTTGTCAGCCTTGTCATCACTTTTAGAAAAGTTAGATGCAGGATCCTCAGCAGCATCTGCCAGTGGCATTCGACTTGTTGCACAGTCCTGATTTGTATTGCTGTTTGGTGTGCATTCTTGACTGTCTGGTGTGCAGCCTCCAGGTGTGGTGTCATTTTCCATGCACACTTGATTTGCACTATCGTCTGGTGTGCAGTCCTGATCTTGCAGCAGTTCGCCAAGAACCTGAAAGGCATAAGCCATATGATGTTATTGTTGCAAACAGAACAAAATTGTGCTTCAGTATGAGTAAAATCTTCTGGTTTATTTCATAAACCATTTTGTTTATTGGCGAGCTCCGTGCAAAGTGAGATCATTTATTATATACCAAGTGTTTCTTTAAAAGGTCCAAAATTTATTTTAAAAAACGGGTAACTAACCTTACATTAATTTTATCCCTGGGGCTATATTGGGGGATATGGCAGACACCAGTAATAGGCAGAAGGCTTCCATTAGCTCCCTAAACTGCATATCTTAATTAAATTTTTATTTTCATATTATGTTGTATTTGCAGATTTGGAGCACCTCCTGCAAATACTATAGCCAAGCAAAAAAGTTCTCTTTAAAAACTTACACCCCGACAGTCAACTTCACGCGCTAACACAGCGCCAGCGGGCGCGTCCGACGTAGATCACTAAAAAAAAGTGTACGCTTTGGGGCCGGACTGCAAGCGCCATGACTGCGTACATTGGGCGCTGACGAAGCGGCTATCAGCGAGGTCCCAGGCGAACCCAAATTGAAAACGAAACGCAGCGCGCCCGTATACCAGAAACATCTGCAAACAGTTTTCTCGGCGCTCCGAGCACGAAGAAAAATGTGCCGTGTACTACTTCCTATGTTCTCGCCACTGAGGGCTACGCATGAATCCTAGAATATTTGAGCTCCAACATAATTGAGTAAAGAGTCTGCATATAACGTCTTTTCACGTGCTCACCGAACGAAGTTCTCTGCTTACGCGCGGCGCGCAGTCTCCGGTTGTGAGGCGCACTTCGCGTCGCTCCACCTTTGCAGTATTAGTAGCAGTTTAAGATTTTTATTCAGCCAAAAAATTTAAGGCCGAGCTCTGATATGAGTAATGCTGTACGAGATGAATGATGCATGCCTGCAAGCATAACAGCTAAGCACTTATTTTGTAAGCTGCAGTTTGCTGCCGTCCTGATATTCTCATTCCAGCGACGTTCATCTCACTACTACCGAAAGTCTTGCGTCCACGAAATTACGCGCCATACACTATACAGAACACCGGTTCGCGCAGTCAAGTTCTCATAGAGTTAATACACAAATTCTTACCTCGAGCTTCCTCCTTTTCGCGAAAGCTGGCCTCGGTGGCGGTGAAGAGCTCCTGTGCGCGAAGACAGACGGTATTGCGCCGGGTTTCAGTCGGGCTGACTTTGTTGACAGTCCCAATGAACGCATTATCGACAGGCTCTGGTTATAGTCTTCATCACGAAAGTGGTCAGAGCATAGCACTGTAGTCTTTGAGGGCTTGAAATCCCTTCGCTTCACAGCAGCGACCCACCTCGCGGAAAGCTTCTTATTTTGTGGGAAATAATGAAAGACCACATCGTCGCGGCCGCTGGTGTTAGTGCAACCGAAGGCTGCGCAGAACGCCGGCATGATAATCCACCGCTTCACTCGATGCTGCACACGTCACCACAAACATAAAAACGCACAAATACAGGAACACACGGCAGATCGAAGCAGCTTACGATGGCACGCACGCAGAAACAAGCGCGGTCGCGTAGGCTGCGAGGCGACGGAACACCAGTGTTTACGTCACCACCCCACGGTTGCCGGTTTCGGCTCGCATCGTCAGTGTCATCAGCAGCGCTCGGCGGACAGCGGGGGGCGGAGCTACGGCGCAATTTTAAACGGCGATTACGTCGCTCCTAAGCGATGAATCTGCAAAAAAATTTCACCCGCATGATTTTTAAGGTTCTCACATCCATACGTAAGCATCTTAATGAATTCGAAAATCTCTTCAGCTTCCCTTTAAGCTGCGAAACAAATGCAGCGGGACGTTGGAAAGCAGAGGGTAAGATTCGTAAATTAGTTTTTGAGGAAAGGATATGGCACAGTACCTGTCTCGCAGATCTCGGTGGACACCTGGAGCAGAGGGAAGGCGCATAACTGCACTCTTGGAAGAGTGGACACCTTAATCGTGCTTTAAGCTACGTGACGGGACGGTAACAGATGTGCGCTGGATGCGTTAGCAGTGACAAAGTTCTGCCAGAAACGCAGTGCTGAAGCCATAGGCCACCGGCGTTCGTTGTGTTGATTAGTGTTGAGAGAGAGAAAAAACTTTATTTACACAGGAAATCGGGGCACGCCCCAGGGTCCCCGCACGACCCCACCGCACACAAGTGTTTATGTTTGTAAGGTCCATAACACTGGCAGCACGGCCGGTGGCGATGGTCTGCACGGCCGGGTCCTCCGAGCGCAGCAGGGTCTCCCAGTCCTCCTAGGTCTTGATGTTCTCTAGGTCCCGCGGGGGAGGGTCCGCCGGGCAGAGGGAAATGGTGTGGAGGGAAGAGGCGAAGGGTTCTGGGCATAGGGCACATGTGGGAGTGGGGAAGGAGGGATGATATTGGGCTAGGTTAAGGGGTGAGGGGGAGTGTGTTTGTAGTCTGCGACAGAGTGTTGCTTGTTTGTTATCTAGGGAGGGGTGGGGCGGGGGGTAGAGCTGGGAGTAGAAAGTTTTCCATCCATACATCCGAAAATTCTAAGGAAATCAA
Source organism: Amblyomma mixtum (assembly GCF_055824585.1). Lineage (NCBI taxonomy): Eukaryota > Metazoa > Arthropoda > Arachnida > Ixodida > Ixodidae > Amblyomma > Amblyomma mixtum. Next base: position 24,095,250 of record NC_143020.1, on the reverse strand, counting down.
GTGCGCATTACTGGCTGCCTTGGTCAGTAGACGCCTGAATAGCGCTTATAGTTACGTGGGCTGATCGGAGAGAGATGTGGGCTGAATTTATTGGCGTTGGCGCTAAGAACGTTTTACACTCCGATAATTTTAGGGAAAGGAAGTGCGCAGAGGAGGAGGAGGATAAACTTTATTTCCGCCGACAAATGTAGCAGACGATGTAGGGTTATAGCCCCTTCACGTGGCCAAGAGCCCGTTGTGTTCGGCGACTTCTAGGGCTATTGTCACAACCCGGACCTTAACTAGCTCCCTGGGTCAGTGGACGCCTTAATCGCGCGTATAAGTACGTTGGGTGATGAGAGAGAGAGATGTAGGCTAGCCTCACGCGTGAATGCTGACAAGGGTGAGTGAACTCTCGCAGTCAACCAATAACTGCGACCTGCTAGGGAGGCAGGGTGGGTGGGGACTTTAATGCAGGTATGTAGACAAATAGGAATTCCTTACCACCCATGAAGAAGAACATCACGTTACTTTCGCTCGCAACGCCTCCCACGGCTCTGACAACCTCGTGAAATACTTGCATAGACCTCTTCTTTGAGAACCAGGGATTGCTGCAGCAAGTCGAGCATATATCCATCTATTTCGGTGACCACGGAGCTTCCTTCACGACAGTAAGGAGCTGTTAGCGGAGTGTTTCTTGAGGAAGGAATATGTCTGAAATGTAACCAGTTGTCTGTAATTGTACACATATGTCTTGCTCGAATTCTTTGCCTCAATCGATCTAAAAGCTGGAACAGCTGATGCGCTGTGCTCAAATTTCGCATTAGGAAGTAACGTAATCGACACCAGTTTTTTTCATAAGCCTTCATGTTTCTGTGAAACGGTAGCCAGCTATCGTACCCGCTGCTGTGACTCAGTTTTGAAAGCGCTCCTCTACTGAGCCGGAATACCCGGGTTCGAACCCGATCGAGGCGGCCGTGTATCAATGGGGGCGAAACGAAAATTTCCCCCATGTCCTGTGCGATGTCAGTGCGCGATAAAAGTCCCTGTGTGGCAGAAATTATTCCGGAGCCCTTCACTACGGAACAGTCTTTCTTCCTTTCTTGTTTCACTTTTATTCCTTCCTTTGCGGCCCGGTTCGAATGCCCAAGGAGATATGTGAGACAGTTGTGCACCATTTCTATTCCTCGAAACGATTTTTATTTTCATACATTTTGCTTCACTATATCTTCTATACCAGTAAAGTTCTGGATAAAAAAAGTAGAACAAGTGTTTTAAATAAATCTATATGCGCTCGATTTACCTTTTCCAAACTACTAGACTTTTCTCACACTCCCATTGGGGGCTTTCTTTAGCACCACAAAATGACTTCGTGGCTGTAGTTATGCAAAAAGCGAATCAGTTACGCCAGCACTTGTGTTAACTTTGTTCGGATGGTGGCAATGGTTAATGCTCATATACCGGGTGCTTCAGCGAACACTTTGAAAAATTCTCATAAGTAGAATTTTCTTGGTAAAGATCTGGCTTTTGCAGCATAGTATTACCAATGTTGGTGGACACCAGAAAACCGGTGAATCATATTAGGTAGTAAACTGGTTCACTAATTTTTAATAATTAACTTTTTAACTATTACAGTTAGGCGCCTAGTTGCAATTAGATATTTGTAGCCGGTCGTTAGTAATAGCCATATCAGTTTTTAGAATTTCGAAAACGCAATTACCCTCACCGCTGTGGCTCTACAAAGTTTGGCTGCATCGGGTGAAAAATACATGCGCTATCGAAAGCATGCAGGCAAAGCATCCCCTCCAGTGCACGTAACTAGTCGAAAAAGCCAAATTTCGTCGAGGCACAGCGCCGAGGATAATCGCATTTTCGAAATTCTAAAAACTGATATGGCTATTAATAACAACCAACTACAAATATCTAATTGCAACTGGGTGCCTAACTGTAATAGTTAAAAATTAAGTATTAAAAATTAGTGAACCAGTTTACTACCTAAAACGATTCACCGGTTTTCTGGTGTCCGCCAACATTCGTAATACTGTGCTGCGAAAGAAATCAAGAAATCAAAGAAATCAAAGAAATCAAAAGAAATCAAAAGAAAATCAAAAGAAATCAAAGGAAATCAAGAAAGAAATCAAGAAAATTCTACTTATGAGAATTTTTGAAAGTGTTCACTGAAACACCCGGTATATTCTGAATAGGTCCTTATCCACGTTCGCATATCCCTCTCAGACATCATACTACTCCTGGCGCAGTCGTTGGTGGTGGTGGTGAAAACATTTTAACAGGAAGAGACAGGAGGTATGTTTGGATCAGTCCGTAAACAACCGATCCTTACAAGCACTACGCGGAGGTCCCTAGTATGGGACCCCAGTGGCGGTGGCCGCTGCCCGGGAGCGCCCGAATAAGGCTTGCTGGGCCTGTAATTCATGGCAGTCGAGCAGGGTCGCCTCCCAGTGCTCACTGGTTTTGTTGGGGATGGGGGGAACAGTCGGGTTCGAGGGACAGGCCCACATCATGTGATAGGTGTCAGAAGACACCGGACTACAGTGCGGGCAGCTGCCGTTAAATGAGGGGTCAAAATGTTTTAGTGCTGCCGGGCACAGCAATGTATTGGTGAGAAGGCGGAGAAGGAGCCGCTCATCCGCTTTCTTCAGGCCTTTACGCGCG